>NC_052506.1:40958806-41311295 GCF_014356525.2 Nilaparvata lugens
TGAAGTGTAGGATTACTGTCTTGAATTTATTAATAATCAATTTCCCATCATGTGACCATCAAAGAATATTATTATAGTCATCTTGAATTAATTTTTCGGCTATTTTGAAATTTTTATGGGCTACTATCAAAGCAGTGTCCTCTGCATACATGAATAGTTCTCAATTTTTTATCACAGATGGCAATCTATTAACTTAAATGTTATATAAAATGGGAGCTAGAATACTTCCCTGTGGTACTCCTTCATCGCATCTATGAAATTGACTGGTGTATTTATCTAATTTTACAAGAAAAGAGTGGTTATGTAAATAGCTCTTGAACCAATCATAATTGTAACCAGAAATACTAATCTTATTCAATTCATTCAATAAAAGAAACTTGTGATCTAGGGTATCAAAAGCTTTTGAATAGTCAATGAATATAGCAAGTACATGTAGTCTATTATTAAGATGACAGTTAATTACATTTGTAAATTCAACAAGAAGCTGTTCAGTGCCTTTTCCTTTTTGAAAACCATATTGAGAATTAGTAATTATTTCATTGGCTTTGAGGTATTTGTTCAAAGATGCAGATACATATTTTTCAAATATTTTTTCAAAGATTGGGAGTTTAGCAATAGGCCTGTAATTTGTTAGACAGCTGCGAGGTCCACATTTGTGTATTGGCTTGACTGGCTTTCTTTAATGGCTCTGGAAAAATGCCTTTTCTTATACTCAAATTAATCAGATTGGAAGTTGAATTACATATTTTTTCTTTTATCGTCTGCACATCGAGAACCCTTATATTATCAATACCTGGAGATTTGTTCTTATTCAAGTTATTGATTATTTTCAAAACATCATCTGAGTTTGCTTTTCTAATATAAAGACTTTGATTTGTAGGTGTATGTATATTTTGCTTTAAAATATGGGGCCATTTGTGTTCTATATTGTTTACGTTCCTCCTGAATGATTCCACAAATTCATCACAGATATTTTCCTTAGAAAACAAGCCATAAAACTCATGTAAGATAGAGTGGTCAGAGTCATCTCTTGTCCTTTGCCCCAAAATCCCATTTATGCATTTCCATTTCAGTTTGATGTCGTTCCTTTCATTTTGAAAGTTCATTGTGATGAAATCTCTTTTTTTATTTTTTATCAATTTATTCACTCTATTTCTGAACGCTCAGTATTGTATTTTGAAAGTTAAATTATTTCTATTATTTTCCCAACATCTAAACAATCTATCCCTCTCTTTAAGCTGATTATATAAGTCGGTTGTCATCCATTCATTCTTAAGAATAGGGTCATCATTTTAATGTTTATTTTGATATTTACTAGTTGTAGCTAATTGATAAGCTTTAGCAAAGTCTGATGTAATAAAATCATATATTGGATTTGGAGAGTGTAATAGGTCTGTTATATTCCAATCTACATGATCTAGTAGCTCAGACAATAGCAATCTATCTGTATATTTATTTAGAATTCTATCAGAGTTTTCTGTATCATTTCAGAGTGGAACTATCAGATGAAGATTACATGCGATAATGTAGTGGTCTGAAATTTTTACGTTGATAACGCTGGTGTCCACATCAACATCATCATAAGTCCTGACAAAAATATGGTCGATGCATGATTTAGTTATGTATGTTTAACCTAGGCTCTTCACGAGTAACAATGGAGATACCTCTAATACATCCAAACAAATTTAGCATAGATTTATATAAATTAATATTATGATCATTCTTTTTAAAAAGATCTAGGTTTGTATCTCCCGCTATAACAAGGTTAGACCTATTATCAAATTCCAGAATCAAGCTCTCCAGATCTGAAATAAAATCAATCTTTCTAACACAATGAGGTCTATATGAAGCTATTATATTGAATTTATATCCGCTTATGGAAAGGTTAAGGCTTTAATATTCGAAATTTGTTATAACAGTTTGAGGGTTGAAAATATTGTAAGAGATTTCTTTTATTCTTTTTTTAAGAAAATAGCCAATCCATGTTCATTATTTTTACAAGGGAATTTGAAGATAGATTTATAGCCTCGTATTCTAAAAGTACTGCTTATAGAACTGTCAATGTTCATCTCAGAGATTATGATATCTATTGGTGCATTTTTTATATTGAGCGAAAAAGTATCAAAATTCTGTCGCATGGATCGTATATTAAGGTGAATGATTCTAATTGTTTGGTTTTTAAAGTGGAATTCGTCAGGTTTTGATTGATAACGCGATTATCGTTGAGCCAGCTATCTATAGAGAGATAGGATTTACAGGGTAAAATTTTCTGTGAAATCACATCATCATTATCAAAATTCATTGGAAGAGTCTGTTGCAGAGAGAATAATAGTTAGAATTATTTATTATATGAATTGAATTAATTTATCCAAGTCCTCGGAAGTTCTAATGTTAATTATATGAGTGTTTTCTGCTTTTCGTGCTAGGATCCTACCATTTTTGGTCCACACAAACGTATAGTTCATTGTTTTGACTCTACTTTTCGCTAGCGACAATAGTTTTTTATTGTATGAGGTCAAGTTCTCATTGAAATACACTTGCTTATCACTTTCGCCACCAAGCGATTTATCAGTTAGTCTTGCGGCCTTTCCTTTCTTCAACCAGGTTTCTCTAACGTCTCTGGAAACGAACTGCACGATTAATGCTGGCAGACGAATTTTTCACGCACTGGTAGAGGGTGAGCAGCACTTATGTTGTCGTCCTTTAAATCTATTTCAATTTCATCTGCAATTTTCTTCAGCAGCTCCCTAGGCTCCTTTTTCGAGGAATCTTCCAACCCATGAATTTCCAAGTTCCGACCTCTACCATATTGATCGAGATCGTTTAATTGTAGCCTCAAATCTTCGATTACACAGTCCTTGGAACGTAGGTAATTGTTTTTTAACTTCATGAATCTCTTTGGAGAGTTTGTTATTTTCTTCCCTAATTGATTTAATTTCTTCAAGAAGGCTATCATATTTTTCGGAAATAAACTCCTGACTTCCTTGTATTGTGGTACAAACAGATTCAATGTTGGTTATTTTATCATTCAGCAAAGTTAGAATTGATTTAATTTCGGAAAGTTCAGTATTAGAAGACACCTCTGTATTAAATAAAGAGTTTATTGTATTACCTGCAGATCCCTGTCCAGATTTTGCACTCTGATTTGGCTACAATTACCAAAGTCTGCTAGTGAAATTCGCGTTTCTTAGGCGACTCGCGCTCTTACACACATGCATACAACGCCATTTCTTCTTTTCGTCGGAAGACATATTGTAGGCCGCTTCCTTCAAACTGCATCCAAAGTGGTAGCTATTCTTGCAACCATCACATGTCACAAATCCTGATGCTGGTAGATTGCTATCACAGTAATTACACAGCGCCATTATACGTGAACTATCATATAATCATTTGAAATAAAATGAAAACTCAACAAGTAGCCTAATAGAAAGTAGCGGAGTTGAAAAACACTTATCTGAAAGATTATACCGTCTGTCCGCCTCGAGCGACTGATTGCGACTGATTGGACGATTGGATAGAGATTGTATAATATCCAGGCAATGAATGCTCAAAAAAGGGTACATATTGAAAAGTTTGGAATACAATTTTCGACCCCGCAGTTCTGTTTAAGGTAGTTAGGAGGTAAACATATCAAAAGTCCCCACCCCTACCCCCTGTGCTAAGGGGGTGAGGGTGGTTTGAAAGCTGAATTTTTCAATGTTTCGCTTACACGTTTATATCTTGAGAAAAATGCCGAGATATACGCTCTTGAACGTGTGAAATTGTTAAAAAAAGCTTTTCATCCAATTTTTTACTCTTTCAGGGCATATAAATCTTCAACAATGAATCGTAAAATGAATGATGCTTATCGTAGATTTGTAGAACATTGATTTCTCTTCAATTTGATGTATTATTTCACTATTTGATGTTTTCCTCTCATTGTTATAGCAGATTCAATGTGTGGGGGTTGAATTTTCAACTCTGCAACAAGTGTCAACTTAGCCGTTCTACAACTTCAACATACGGACTAGAGATGCGCATTTTTGCTAGGTTTACCGTACCTCCCAACTAGTCTTCATTGATCTTCAAAGTAAAACATTTTATGCAAGACATTCCCATAAAATTTCATTCGCAAATGATCAATTGTTTACAGAATAGAAATTCACCCACTACATTGAATCTGCTATAACAATGAAAGGAAAATATGAAATAGTGGAATAATACATAAAATTGAAGAGAAATCAATGCTCTAAAATCTACGACAAGCATTCATTTTCATGATGCATTGTTGATGAGTTATACGCCCTGAAAGAGCAAAAATTGGGTGAAAAGCTGTTACTTTAACAATTTCACATTTTCAAGAGCGAATATCTTGAAAATTGTTGGGGAAATCACAAAACTCTATGCTAAACAAAAATTGTAAAGAATTTAACAAGCTTCTTTTTTGAATAGTTGGACATTTCGGTTGAACGCATTTTTCTCAAGATATGAATGTGTAGGCTAAACATTGACAAAATTCAACTTTTGAATAATCTGAATAACAGTTATCTGGATAACATTGACAACTAAAATCTGAATAATAGTTTGAGCTCAAGTCACCCAGTAAAAACTTTAGTTCCACATACTCAAAATTTTCGAGATTAGTTTTTCATTTTCCCCACAAATTCCGATGAAGTTGCTTCCATGATAAATACATTAAAAAATAATTCATCCCCTGGTATTGATAATATAAGCAATGTTTGTTTGAAAAATATATCAGAATACATATCTCAGCCTTTATCAATTTTGTTTAACAAATGTTTCGAAACAGGTCATTTTCCTTCACACTTTAAGGTTGCAAATATAATTCCGCTATTTAAATCAGGTGAGAGACAAGCTCCTGAAAATTACCGCCCTATTAGTCTAATAAGTAATAATCTGTCTAAGATTTTTGAAAAATTGATGAAGGTACGTTTAATGAAATATCTTCAAAGGCATGATTTAAAAGCAGAAAATCAATTTGGTTTTCAAGAGGAAAAATCCACTGAGGATGCAATATCAGAGCTGGTGAGGATTGTGACAAATAATTTTCAGATGAGCAAAAGGACCTTGGCTGTGTCTATTTGGACTTAGCCAAAAGATTTGGAAGTCCATAAGATGCATAGTTTTCGAGTTATATGCAAGAAACCAAAAAATGGTACCTTTGAACCACCTTCACCACCTTAGCACAGGGAACAGTGGTAAGGACTTTAGATAAATTTACCTCCTCACTACCCTAAACAGGAGTGCGGGCTCAAAAATTGTCTTCCAAACTTTTCCCTCTATAACCCTTCGTTGACTGGACTAAATGCCGTGTGTAACAAAACGGTATCCAAGGAATGGGGAAGTGCAAAGAAATGTCATCAGTTTCGTATGAGAGTTTTTAGGGGAGGGGGGGGGTGAATGAGTCTACGAATAGGGGCGCAAAGGAACACAAGCATTGGGGCGCAGTCAGACTAGTTACGCCACTGTGCAGATATATTGTATTATTGAATGATTTTTAGAGGAAGACCAATTGTATGAATATATTAAAGTATGTATTGAAATTAATTTTGTTATGATGATCTGATGTTTTTTGCAATTTTGATAATGATACAGAGTGTTATGACATTTATGTAACATGTGTTTGATTATGTTCTAAATTTTTAAGAATGGATTAAATTTTATTATTTGAACAGTGAACAATTAAATGAACATGAAATTAAATGCTTTATTAAAATTTTTGTAATTGATGTCTCTATTGAGTTTAAAGAAATTTCACAACTTATGTATTGCTGACTGTATAATAAGATGTTAACAATAAATTTCATTTTTATACTGATTACATACTTGTAAATAACGTTTATGTGCATTAGATTGTATTGGTAGCCTAATAAAATTTTTCTTTTTAGTTTATAAGCATATTAAAATAACAAGATGGTTCAGCATGGACGTTAACTTCAAAATAATTATCGCGAGAATCTCGAAATCTACAAAACAAGTGAATGCCATGAAGAGTGTTAAGAACATTTGGGTGATTTTCGAACTGGTGTGACTCATTAATGGATTGCCGACGCTAATGATACGCCAATGCTTACACCAATGCTGACGCCAATGTCTACGCCAATGACTACGCCTATTGCTGACTACGCAACTCAAGCTTCTGCACTACTACATTACCTGGAGGTAATTGCCATTCATGTCCAAGTTCGTAACTTTAAACTCAAATAACAGTCACTGTATCATGAAAGAAACTGATTCAAAAAAAAAATCCTCACCTAAATTAATCCTGTATGCTGAACTCTAAACCTTGAAAGCTGAAAATATCAAAAAACCAAACCTTACCTAAGTTAATCCTGTATGCAGCGTCTCTCTCTTTTCCAAAAAAATTCTACATTGTCATTTCAAGCCTGAAATGTACATTGTATGTATGATACAAAATTTATGTGACTTTGAGTGATCTTGGCATGCACCCGTCTACTACAAGCATGAGTCAATGCTAACAGATGTCACCTGTATCGAGCTTGGTATGCATCAGTCGACTACAAGCATGAAGCCATGCTAACAGATGTCTCGTGTATCCAGATCAGCCCAACACTGGAGTCACACTCAACTGAAATTCATACTGAGTGCCTTAACGGTCTGTTTTCAAAATTCACATCGATAAAAAATCAACCGCCTCAACAGTGAAAGAAATGGACATTTTTCAATTTATTGCAATTTTATGTGAAAATTAAATGTAACAATTCATTTAAAAACTTCTAAATTTCTAAAACATACTAAATTTTTATGCAATAACAATTAAATTCTTTGTCTACTAAACTTATGTAAAATTTCAATAACTATTCTTTAAATATTTTAAATTTTCTGTTGAGATAATTTCCTTGAATTATAAAGCTAAATCAAAAATAATTTTGATATTCTACCTTTTCAAATATTGTTTGGAAATATAACAAATGCTATTGATGAATTTTTATAATAATTTTCAATTATAGATGACATGTAATGTTTTTGTAGAGAAAATTGTTCCTGTTCTCAAATCTAAAAAAAAACAACTTAAATTTCAAATATTACAATGTAATGTTAAGTTTTTTTTTAATTTCTCAAACAGTAACATTTTTTATGTCGAGAGGGGGGTATTTGTAATATTACATTTTTTCTCGATTATAATCTAATCTTCAATTCAATATTCAAAATATTAATAACACTTGATAGCAAATATCGGTGTAATGGATATGTGGACTTAACTTTTCACCGGGAATTTATCAGATAAACTTGTGTTGAACATCCTATCATCACCCAATCGCTGGCCAAGTGGTCTTGCCAACCAGCTTGGCCACATTGATCTTGCCATCCACACTGTAATAAGAAGGTTAAACTGAAAAATGGATAGAATCTACTTCAAAATTTTGGTCCAAAACCTATCTTGGATCCGAAATTTTGAACACTACATCATGATTTCCATACAGAATTTCAAACAATCCACCCAAGGAATATTTTTTATTTTCTATCAATCATGTAATGCTACATTTTTTTTTCTCGATTAAAATTTAATCTTCAATTCGATATTCAAAATATCAATAACACTTGATAGCAAATATCAGTGTAATCGATATGCGGACTCAACTTTTCACCGGGAATTTATCAGATAAACTTGTGTTGAACATCCTACTGTAACACAGTTCTATTTCTGAATTAACAGATAATTCTAAACAATATAAAGGGTAAATAAATTTAAAAATAAAGTTTTATTGAAAACAATAGATATAATGTTTGTGGACTTGTGTTCTTTGCTAATTGGCAATCGATGATGTATTTATGCTTTGAAGCTCTAGGCACTTATTCCAGGTAATTCTGCCAGGCGTTTCTCTCAAACCTTTTAATGGCTGGCTTATGTTAGTGTTTGGCTTCTGTTGAAATTTTCCTAAATAATTTAAAGTTAAGATGTTTTATTTGTGATCTAAATGTTTTTGAAAAGTTTATTGATGTTATTGAAGTATGTTAAAAGATGTAAAAAGTGTATTGTTGTTATACGTGAAATGTAAATTTCAATTTTTCTTTTCATTCTGTATTGAATTTCTCATTTAATGTTGAAAGCCATAAGCCTGTTTTGAAACCTGTAAACGATAGATAAGTATTCTTCATTTATAAGTTATATATTTTGATCTTCATTTGAAACAATAATTTCTGAGTTTATGTGAAAGCTTTTGAATCTATTTTGATGAACAAATCAAACATATTTGTAACCTCAATCATGTTCAATCTATATTCGGTCCATGTATCATTATTTGTTCTGGTGTGAACTGAAATTTTTGAATAATTTTATTTTAAAATTATAATTTGATTTGCTCTGAACTGGATTTCTTATTCATAAGCATTAGATCCATTCATTATATATCAAGATATTTAGCCCAGTCAATCAAGGTCCAAAACAGCAGTTTTGATCCGAAAATTAAATAAAAACTGAATTTCCCACCATCGATAGAACCCTCCCAGAGGGACATTCTCCCAAAAGTCCCAAGAAATCCCCTTGGAGCTTTCTGCCCCAGCCCCCTAAAACATGAAAAATGAAACATGAAAAAACACGGGAAATCAATTATCTCTGTAACCATTGATCGGAAAAAAATCTATTACATGCCATTCGATTCGTTACATTATGGACTACAATATTGATTCTATTTATTTTTCCAATAAAATTAACAGTTTTCTTGATAAAATAATATACAGGGTGATTCACGAGGATATGCGATAACTTTGAGAGCTCATTCTATATGTAAAAATAATGAAAAAAACTCATATAAACATAGGTCCGGAAATGTTTCGTTAGCGAGTTATACAGGGTTAAAGATTTCGCCTGGATTTCAGTTCCGCTGAGTAAATGAAGACTCTCTGAAATTCTGGGAAGTTAAATTTAGGGGCAAATGCCATTGTTTCTTATGGTTTTTTACCTGAAAAATTGATTAGAACATGTCCCAGAACTGTAAGATGAGTAGTTTTTGAGTAATCCAGTGTAAAATGCAAAAACATTGAGTAAAAAAGCACAATTTTTACATTTGGCCAGCAATCGCTTTGTTATTTTACCAATAAACTGATCAAATTTCAGAACAAAACTTGTAGAAAATTTAATTCTGAACAAAACGGTATGATTAAAGTATACAGAAAGTGAACAGATAATCGATTAAAGGAAGTTTTATTGAAAACAGAACAACACACGTTTTTCATTTGGCCGACAATAACTCTGTTGATTTCTTATTAAAGATCTGTAAAAAGTTAATGATTTTTACTTGAATTTAACACCTTAATTTTTTTACTAAAATTTCAAAATAAAATAATATTAAAACACAGTTTTAAAATAAAGAAATAAACATAAACAACAAACATAAATAATAAAAAAAAATACACATGTTGAGCGGATAATTTGTTTTTCATAAGTTGGAGAAATCATGTTCAATAGATTTAATTTGAATGCTTCCAATAGAAAATGGTCTATTCTTTTGGCGCCCTAATCAAAATCAATTTCAATCAACATTAATCGACATAAAGAAAAGCTTCTGCCAACCTTGTGTAATGAATGACAAGATGCGAGTGGAGGTGAAAAATCGATATGCTAACAAAAATAATAGAAGATGATGAATCATCTTTCAATTAATCTTATACGGTAGGGGTACTTTGTGGTTAAATGTGAAACACTTTCATGATTTTCCTACCTTTTATGCATGTTTACTCTTCCTTAATTTGTATGTTTGCATATGGCTTTCATCTTTAGAATCTACTGAATTTTCATATTGGACTGTCTAAATAATGTAGATTCAACTAGTAAGAACGGAAGATAAGCTACTTTACAGAGAGAATCATAGAAAGTTTCAACTCAACAAGCCCAATGTATAATTTTTTTATGCCTCAGCCGTCATATATAATTGGCTCAACTGAAGGTATATTATCAACCTGGCTTGAAGAATATTAACTGTAGAAAACAGCAAACACTGCACGCTATGATTTTTCATGAAATTGCCACTGTTAACACTATTGTAATCTATGATTTATCTCAGTTTTTGTCATTCATAACTTATGATAAATTTTAGCATATGATTATGATCATACACACATATTTTAAATATGTATTATATTATGTAATATAGTATGAATATTTTATCGGTTGCAAACAACATCTTTGTCTGTCATAGAATGCATGATTTAGCACATATATAACAACAAAATGATTTTAGAGAATTAAAATATGAAAAATTAGTTTTATCGCATGTCAAAACAATAGATAAAACTGTTTGTTTCGAGCGCCATAGTGTGAATAAGATACAACTTAGAAAGCAGTAGGCCTACTACTGTATTTTACTGTTCACTATGGTGAAGAGAGTCAGCCACGCCGTACCGCGTGGACTGTTTCCCCTTCCACAGCGTCAAATCAAATCGCAAATTAATAACAATATACATCAATGGATTCACAATGAATGTGGCTACATTAATTATTTGTCTAATTTTCTTTAGATTGTTTGCTTCAAAGTTAATCGGAGAAATCAAATCGAAAAACCCCTAAATTTTTACATATATATTACTTCATCAAGGAAACTGTTTGATTTATTGAGGAAATGAATACAACTGATATTTTAGTCCATAATGTAACGAATCAAATGTCATTATGATAGATTTTTTTTCGATTAATGGTTACAGAGATAATTGATTTCCAGTTTGCCGTTCACTATGGCAGATTTAGTTGGGTGAAGCTATTTGAAAAATGTACCTGATTATCAATTTCATGGTTTTTATACAATTCTAGTTCATTGTGATCATTGAAGGGTTGAAGTGATGAGTTAGTTCAAGTGAATTCTAGTACACAAGTATATTGTGCTCATAATGGGCTCTTCTTTATTGTAATATTACATTTTTTCTCAATTAAAATCAAATCTTCGATTCGAGATCTATAAAACTTGATAGTAAATATCAGAGTAATCGATATGCAGACAACTTTTTAACTGAGAATTTATCGTAAATAATTGTGTTGCACATTCCATGGTATCACCGAAACTGAGTTAACAGAATTAACAGATAAATAGATCATTATAAATATAGAGGATATATAAATTTAAAATAACAGTTTCGAAATAAAGTTTTATTGAGAACAAATGTAAAATGTAAATTCTAAACTTGTAATTTATAATTTTTTGGAATTTAATATTGGTGACGTGTTCATAATGTCGACACTGGTTTTGAGGTGGGGCTTTGCTCTGTACTTGTTAGGTCTTCTCTCTAAAAAGTGGTGGCTGGCTATGTGTTCTAATTTTATGCTCTCTGAATATTTTTCTGTTTAAGTTAAATTTTTAATGTTTTAATTTGAGATTTGAACAGTTTTATGGTGTTCTAAGTTTGTATAAATTGTTTTGTGTGTCTACAAGCCATTGTTTTTCAACTATATAAATGGATAAGTATTTAGCTTGTAATGATGCTAGATGCTTAAGTGTGTAAGGTATTGTTTTGTGGATTTGTGTTGTATATTGCCAAAATTCTTCTGAAGATTATAAGTTGGTTTGCGCTGAAAACTGGATTTCTCATTCATTAGCAATAGATCCATTCATAGTTTATCAAGAATCTACCATTTTGGAGCCGATAACTTCCTTTAGGTTAATAGGTGTGAAATGCTATCCAACCTATTCAGGAGAAATTGGTGGCATGGCATTATCTTCTATCGATGTTCTGCTCCAGTAGAGAAAATTAAAAATGTTGGTTTTACATTTTATAAGCTTTATAAATAATATAAATTAACGGTAATATAAATTTGATAAGTCCAGTATTAAATTAATCGATGTTGATTTTCATTGTATCGCTTTGTATCAATGTTACTTGCACTGTTTGCAATTCATCACTATTCTCTCAAGAATTAGTTTTTTATGAATTTCATGATCTGGAAATTGAAATTGAAATGCTATTTGGATGACGTTCACATTCCACTGGTTTTTTTACAATAATTGTTACATTGAAGAGTGAGGCATTTACTTCCATTTGGAAGTAAAAGGAAATCACAGTGCGATTTGAACAGTGGATAGTAACACTTTGAAATTCAGTTGCTCAATTCATCACGGCTTGATACTATCATTTTTAATTATAGTTGATCAGAAATATGCATTGTATATAATGTTTATATTTCAGTTTGACCAATCTTCTATCACAGTCTCGATTTCATTCATAAACATGATAATCTTAAATACATTGATTACCTTATAGATGTAGCTTATCTTACGTCAAACAATGTACAATACAAACAATTTTCATTAAATTACTATTATGATGGTCATTGGAATTTTTTCCTGTGATTGAGAAAAAGTCATTTTATGAGCCTTGAAATTCGTACCTAGAAAAAGTTGCATTATTACTAGAAATTTTGTTATTTTTACTATTTATTATAAGTACTGTAAATTGATTTTTGTGATTGTAGAGATCAACTACTTAATTCTGAATCAGGATAAGGATAAATAGGGAAATTGTGAGATGGGGATAACATCAATTAGTTACATAGCATCAATTTGAAAGCTCTGATAATAATGATTTGAACGGAACTGCGATTCTGGCTTGATATTGCCTCTTCATGTTCAGTGAGAATAGAAAGCTTCAGAGTAATTCGTTCTCACTATATATGTGATAATATTGGTAATATTTGGTAACATTTGTTAATATTTGAACCGAATGTGCAACAAATTAATCTACTTTCAGCTTGAAAATTTTCAACTTATCAGGAGTACAGTGTTATCATATAGTATCTCAGGTAGGCCCACCCTTCTATTTTTTTTTGTTCATGTGATCTGATGATATTCATTCCATTATCAAGTGTTTAAATTATAAAGAGTGATGAAACAAGATGAAACACAAGAAAAGCTATGAAAAGAAATTCTGAATCTTCATTTTTCACAAAAAAAGGATAAGATGAAGGAGTCGGACACATAATATATAATGAAACTTCGTTGAAAAACATCAATATCTGAAACTAGAGTTATCAAATTGTGTTACCTCTGACTCGTATGGAGAAGGCACACTTCAAATTAATATAATAAATTCTGTGAGCAAACAACGAAATCCTGATTTTTATCATGAGCATGGTTAAATCAAGAAAATTGTAATATTTTTTTAGAGTATAGAAAAGTGAAAATCTATATAAAGCGCATGTCAAAACAATAGACAAAATTAATTGTTTCGAGCGCCATAGTGTAAATGAAATGCAATGTGTCACCTGGTCATATGGGACATATATATGATTCATATATTTATCTCATATTGATCAGGATTTTAGAGTTTTAATTTACGAAAAGTTTAATGAACGGTGTTTCTGCCTTTGAACAGTTTTGTCATCGACAGAAGGATTGTTTATTTCACTTGTTATCAATTATTGTAGTTTCTCTTTTGTTTTTCATAACAAACGTGCTCGGCTTGTGCGACTGATAAAAATATGTATTTGAAATGGCTTCATGTTTGGCATTGACTGAGTTATATATTAATACCCAAAATTTTTACTAGTCGGTGTGTGAGCTCGTTCGTTAGGACTGAGAGTAAAAGTCCGGCTGTTCTGGTGAAGGGGATAGATTTTGTTCTTGTTTTATAATACAGTTTTCCTGTCACAGTTCGGGCAGTTTAAAGAGAATTGTATTATTGAATAGGAAGGGATCTGAACCCACTTCATTAGATCAGTTTTTTTATTTATTTTTCATTAATAATTAACGTCGCGATTAACCAGTGGATGCCAAATTGGGGGCCATTATCAAAAAGGTAGGTGACTACTGAGTCATTGTTTTAATTTTTCCATAACCACAACAAATTTAATCTTCACTAGCAGCCAAGCGAGTAGCCCTTGAAATATTTATCTATTTATTGTTATTTCATAATTTATAATTATAATTCTAATTTTTTTGTACAAATAATTTATTGTTTTGTTTAATTATCAAAACCAGTACGATCATTTCTTGTTTTCATTTCCCCACCTTTACATACTCGGTGTAGGCACATATTGCTTACATATTTGGTGGAGGTTTATCCTGCCGTCCAGATTCGTGTTTACAAATGTAGACAGCAGTATTATTCTGTTTACTATGGTGAAGGGAGTCAGCTGCGTCGGCTGTTTCCCCTTCCACAGCGTCAACTTGAATCGCAAATCCGTAACAATATACATCAATGAATTCGCAATGAATGTGGCTACAATAATTATTCGTCACATTGTTCTTTAGAATTACTTGCTTCGAAGTTAATTGGAGAAAACAAAAAAATCAAATCGAAAAACCCCTAAATTTTTACATTTTATTATTTTATCAAGGAAACTGTTCGATTTTTTGAGGAAATGAATCTGACTAATATTGTAGTCCTTAATTTTACGAATCGAATGACATATGAAAAATTTTTTTCCGACTGATGGTTACAGAGATAATAGATTTCCAGTTTGCTGTTTACTATGGCTAAGAGAGTCAGCTGCGCTGTTATGTGTCACTGTTTCCCCTTCCACGGCGTCAAATTGAATCGCAAATACATAACAATATACATCAATGTATTTGCAATGAGAGTGGCTACATTAATTATTCGGCTCATTTTTGTTTAAAACTACTTGCTTTGAAGTTAATCGAAAAAAAGAAAAAATCAAATTGCAAACCCCCTAAATTTTTACATATATATTATTTTATCAAGAAAACTGTTGATTTTATTGAAAAAATGAATATCACTAATATTGTAGTCCATAATGTAACGAATCGAATGGCATATAATAGAACTGTTTCCAATCAATGAGTACAGAGATAATTGATTTTCTGTGATTACCTGCATTTTTCAACTTTGAGGGGGTCTAGGGGGGAAAGCTCCAAGGGGATTTCTTGGGACTTTTGGGAGAATGACCCTCTGGGAGGGTTCTATCGATGGTAAAAGATTCAGCTTTTATTTAATTTTCGGATCGAAAAAACCTTTTGGCGAACAAAATTCTTCCACTTCAGCTAAACCTGTGTACTGAATTTTTTAAAAATATATTTCCATCAATTATTAAAAAAGGTGGGGAAACGCAGAAAAGCTAAGAAAACGCTAATTTTGGGCATATCTTTGGCATTATTTCAAATTCCTTCTAACACAACATTATTGCACCCCAGCTGAGCTTCTGTAGTAAATTTGAACATTTTCTGTTCATTTGTTCTCGATAAAGCTGAGGAAATGATAAAAAATGCAGATTTTGGGTGTATCTTTGGAAATTTTTCCAAATCCGTTCTTATTGCGCCTCTAAAGGGCCAACTGAACACATCTACCAAATTTGAAATGTTATGTCATATTTTTATCGTATTATGTTAGAACGATCCAGTCGGGGGTCTAAATGTCTGGCTAAACGGATATGGCGAGCGAAGTGAGCCTGACGGCTAGTAATATAATATTCCCAGGAATAGCTCTGATTGAAGTAGCAGTATCCAATCAATTTTTCTGCCATAAATCAGGACCTCCTAAATAGTTATTTAGGAGGTACTGGATAAATTGGTATTTAGGAGGTCCTGGATAAATACATTTCAATCTTCAACTTGGTGCTAGCCTAACAAAGTCAACTCAACTTAATGCCAACCTGATAAAATTTTTAATCCAGTTACCAGAACAACTGTTTCAACGAGGTACTCTCTCTAGATTATAGTTCTATATTAACATAATGGTATGGATATTTCAATTATTAATTTAATATATTGGAATAAGAAGAATATACATGCTAAAAGACGAACTTTAAACCCTTAAAAACCACCCTTAGAGTTTAAATATTGCCGAAAGATTTTAGTTCTGTGAGTGAGTGAGTGAGTCAGTCAGTGAGTGCCATTTCGCTTATATATATATATACTAGCAGGGCACCCATGCTTCGCTATGGGAATTAAAAGAAAAGATTATTTTTGTGAATCATTTATAATCTGAATTCTACCAAAATTGTTATAATCGTTTTTGAGATTAGGCCACAACTTGACATGATAATTATTGAGTCAAATCATTTGAATAATCATTGATGTGTTGGAACTGCTCTGTAGAATAGTAGTCCAATTGCAGAGAATTTTGTAGAATATTGAGCAGGGCTTAAGAGTCAACCTCGAATTTATTCACTGGTAATTGATATTTCCCGTTGACAGTTATCAAATTAGCAGTGATCATGTTATTTTTGCTTTTGCTTGATGCAATTGAAGATTAAATTCCAAATTAAGTTGATTCGGAATTTTATGACTCTCGTATCCATGGATCTCTTGCTTATTCTGAAATTTTTGGCATAGCATGACGCTTAATTTTCGTTTCACTTATTCAAAAGTGTAAAAGCAGCCAATCCACTGATTTTTCCTCTCATTGAAGTCCATTCATACAAAAGAGTATTCATAATAGTTAGTATAACATTTATTGTGGCTGATTCCTCATGTAATAAACTTCACTATCAAAAATATTAAAGTGGGAAGAATTTGCATAAATCTGAATAGAGTTTATTCAATGACTTTGATTATTGACTACCATTATATGATTTCTTTCTTTGATCTTAGTTTGAAACCAAAAGCTTAGGGATGAAAATTTGGATGTAAACTAATATATGACTCAATTCAATTTCTATCTAAAATATCGGGCCACCGAGCTTCGCTTGTTGTTTATCTATTGATAAACAGAACACAATTATTTAAAATGATTGGGGAAGGACTAACAGGCACAGCCCAAAACTGTTTCTTCCCCGAATTTCGATTTATACACTATAAATAGTCCAAAAAGTAGGTTATGTTCCATACACTTGAATTCAGATCCAATTTTAATACACACATTTGGAAACAGAAAAGTTCTGATTTAGATTGTTTACAGACCAAATTGAATAACAAAAAATACTCACTAATCACTTAAAACTGTAAAATAATTATTAACTTTGTAAATCATGATATACTCTAATTTAGGATGATATGTCATGTCAACAAATCAGATTATTTTGATCAAGTCGATTAAAATTTCTAGATTCAACAGCTGGACATAATTCTATCTCTCTCCTACACAGGCACTCACATCTTCTGTTATCGACAGACGACGAAATAATCATCTGTTTCTCCAAGAATGAATAATTATTATCCTTTTCATGTTCTTCAGCGAGTTTCCCAGGGATGAGACCTAGTGCAATCGAATTTTTATATTATAAATCTACAGTACTATGTTCCAAATTTCGTGAAAATCGTTAGAGCTGTTTTCGAGATCCGTTGGACATACATAACCATATAACCATATACAGAAATTGCTCTCTTAATATAATAGGATTGACAACTTTAGTATTGTGATCTATCAATATCAATAGGTTTGTCTTGATGTGTCATGTAATGACATCATGAAAGGAAATATGAGCAGCTGATGGAATATTATGTTTTTTTCGATTCAGTTTCTAGCTGATAATGAAACATGAAAATATCAGGCCCAGTAGCACAAAAGCCTGTTCAATTTCAATAAGGATTGAATTCTATGAGAATTAATCAGAGCAGGGCTTTTTTTAAAGAAGACTTCCCTCATTGGTTATCGTGGTATTTAGTCCGGATAATGAATTAACAGACAGTGTAACTGGCTCTCTCAATGCCATGGCTACGTACCAACACAGAGCAACAGAGGAAGCAATACAACAGAAGCTGAAGAAATCAGTCGCATTTCTATTTCTATCACCTTACAATAAACATCACATTCAACTACCATATGTTTGGAGAGATCGATTTTAAATCTCTTTTGCTATAATCCGGTCACTTTCTGAATCTATTCTTCCAGATGTTCCATGAATACTGTACCTAATGTTTTAAATTAATTAGGTCGCCAAATTTGTTGACTCAACTACAGCTATTGTAATCTTTTTCATTTGCACACACTCTCTCACGTTTTCAACAGATTATGGAAACTTTTTTATGATCAGCTGCTATTTGAGGGACCAATAATCCTCTCTCAAGGAACTTCAGCGAATTTTCCCAGAGTTGAGACCTGTTCCAAAATAATGTTTTTTGTCGCAAACCCACTATATTCCTGATTTAATAGAAATCATTAGAGCCGTTTCGAGATCCATTCGACATACATACATATATCCACAAACACACATATTCAAACAGCAATTGCTTTCTTAGTTTATTTAATCATAGAGAAACAATAGCATAAGTTACACTATTGTGTAACTATGTTACACTATTGTGTTCTTTGATATAATTGACTTCAATAATTAAGATTTCATTCAATGAGAGCTTATTTCTTCTTCTTCTTCTTTTCCTTCCCCTTATGCCGCTAAGAGTCGGGTGCCTCCAGCCATTTCTTATATTGCACTCTATCCTGGGCCATCCTCCTAACGTCCGTCATTGTCTTTCCCTTTCCAGCCGCGATACTCGCCACATACTCGCTCCATTCCATCCGTGGTCGTCCCCTGCCTTGACGTCCCTCCGGTCTTGCTTCCATTACCATCCTTGCTTTTCTTTCCTCACTCATTCGTGTGATATGTCCATACCAACCTAAAGCTTTTCGTTAGACAGAAATTATCAGCTCTTCCTCCTTTAGAGTATCTCTGATCACTCCATTTCTCACTCTGTCTCTCCTTGTCTTTCCAACGACTTTTCTTAAATATCTCATTTCTGAGGAGGTAATTCTACTTTCATGCTTATCTAGGAGTGTCAGGCATTCTGTTCCATACATTAGGATGGGCTTAAAAACTGCTTGATAGATTTTCATTTTTGTTCCCTGGCTTATCTCTCTTTTCCCAAGTAGTGTCCTGCTTATTTGGTAGTATACCTGGTCAGCTTTCCTTACCCTATTATTGATTTCTTCATCAACCTTTCCATCTGTGGAAATGACCGTTCCCAAATATTCAAAGTTATTCACTCTTTCCATAGATTTTCCATTCCACTTTATTTCCATTTCTGCATTTCCCTGCATCTTATATATCACCATTACCTTACTCTTATCTGTATTTACTATCATTCCCTTGTCTCTTATTGCACTACACCATTCCGTGACAGAATTCTGAAGGTCTCTTTTGTTTGTTGATATCAATGCAATGTCATCCGCATAGATAAGTGCTTGAACATACACAGGACGGAGCTGATGATTTCCGACTTTACTTCTACTTGTTCTTCTTTTACATATTTTCAATATTTGGTCCATCAGCACTATGAATAACAGAGGGCTGAGGCTGTCTCCCTGCTTGACACCTTTATCCATTTTAAACTCTCCGGACACAGCACCTCCTATTCTCACAACTCCGGTTACATTCTTGTACAGGCTCTTGATCCTTTTCATTATTTCATAAGATGCCCCCGCCTCCCTCAAGGCTGACCACAGGTACTCTCTAGGAACAGTATCAAATGCTGCTTTCAAATCCAGGAAGGCCAAGTAGGTGTCACCAGCGCGGCTCAGTCTTTTGTCCATGACTTGTCTGATAGTAAATATATGATCACTGGTCTGACGATCTCTTCTAAACGCCGCCTGTTCCTCCTCCAGTCCCTCCTCCACCTCTACTCTAAGTCGTCTTTCTAGTATCCGGGAATAGATCTTCAATACTACTGATGATAAGCATATGGCTCTGTATTTCTCACATTGAACTGAACTACCTTTTTTATGTATGGGAACAATCACATTTTTCTCCCATTCTGATGGAATTTTGGCATACTGCCAGACATCTTTACACAACTTCCATATCCAGTTAGCTACTCTTCCCCCTCCATATTTAATGAGTTCGGGTGTTATACCATCATATCCAGCTGCTTTTCCCAATTTCATGCACTCTATGGCATTTTGAACTTCTTGAAAGGATATCTGCATTTGCTCTTCTACTTGATCTTCTTCATTAGCACCATCAATAGGTCTTACCTCCTCCTGAAATGCCTTTTCATAGTAATTTCTCCACACCTGCAATACATCTTTCAGTTCTGATTTCACCCTTCCCTCCTCATCAATCACACTTTTCACACGCTTTCCATACTTTCCTCGTAGGGCTCGAACTGTGTGCCAAAATTTATTACTCATTGCTTGACTGTTTTCCTCAATTTCCCTTCCAAACTCCTCCCATGACTCCAACTTAGCCTTTCTTACTTCTTGTTTGGATTCTCTTCGTCTTTGTACATAATCAGTCCAATCATCTGCATTTTTAGTTCTGAGAAACTTTTTCCATGCCTACTTCTTCAGTCGAACCTTCTCTTTCACCAAATCGTTCCACCACTTGGTTCTTTTTACATGCTCTCCCACTACTGTCTTTCCACACACTTCCTCTGAAACTCTCAACAGCGACTTCTTCAGCAGGCAACATCTCTTCTCAATATTTTCTTCTGAGCTTCCATCAATTTCTTCCTCCTTCCTCGAGAGCTCCTCAGTTATCAGCCTTTGATATTCTCTTCTGTTCTCTGCCTTCTTCAATTCCATTATCTTTATTTTCTCATACTTGACAGATTTATACTTCTTTGGAGGTCTAATTTGTGTGTCCATAATCAATAGTTTGTGCTCTGTACTGAGCTCCGCACTCCTGTACACCCTCACATCCGTTACCGCATATCTGAAGTGCCTTGAGTATACAAAATAGTCAATTGCACTTTTGATTCCTCTGTTGGGTGATTCGAATGTGATTTTATGGATACTTTTATGGGGGAAGAAGAAATTTCCAACTAACAGATAGTTATCCACACAGAACTCCAGCATTCTCTTGCCACTACCATTCAGTACCGACTCTGCTCCATGCTTTCCTAGGCATCCATGTCCTATTGTGATATCATTGCCTACCCTCGCATTCCAGTCACCCATGATTATTATGTGATTTGCATACTGTCGGGCCTTATCAACTGTTTCCTGTAAGGCTGAGTAAAATGTCTCTTTCTCTAGTTCAGCCGAGTCATCTGTGGGAGCATATATTTGTATTAGTGACACCCTTTCAGCAAACTCTAAATCTGCAGAAATAATTCTACAGTTTACTGCCGTCCAGCTCACCATTTTTCTTTGGCACTCATCACTTAGTATAATGCCCACTCCTTCCTTTGCTCTAGCTTTCATTTCCACCCCTGAATATAGAAATGTGTATCCCTTATCTAAAGCCATCTCACCACATCCTTTCTTTTTGGCTTCACTAATGCCCATCAATTTCAATCCATATTTCTCCATCTCCTCGACCACCTCACACTCCTTTCCAGCAATAGACGTAACGTTCCATTTCCAAATTTCATAAAATTGCATTTCCATTTTTTATTCCTTAAGTCCGGTCCTGTTCCGAGGCTCGTTAGTCTTCTCTGAATCCGAGGTTATCCAGCGTGTGGGGGATTAGCCCAATGACGCCTTCTTTGGAGTACTTCTTTGTCTGCCTCCTACCCTTCGACCTGTCCGGCTTGGGTGGCCCTGCTGGTAGTTACACTACCGCCGGCATAGCTCTCTGGGTCACAGGAGGACGCAAGCCCCTCCACCAACGACAAGGTGTTGTACTCCCTAAGAGGGGGAGAGCTTATTTCACAAAATAATAACAGTTTGCAAAAATATGTCAAACATGATTGAAATTGAAACAGTAGCGATCATCAACATTATTATCTTCATCTGATCTAAAGTAACCAAATTATAGTAAGATTCAAATCGATATGTCAGCATTGTTTTAATGGGGAGCATTGATGCTATTAATGAGGAATACTGACAGTCAACGAAATATTATGCATATTCTCTAATATTTTTAGAACAAACAATCAATGTTTGGGAATAATATTGATTCATGAGAAAAGCGTCTTACTTCTATGGAAGATGTTTTTACATTAGGAAAAGCAACAACAGCTATTTGGCCGTCTAATAAATAACCCCTTTCTTTCGCCCAGGTTATATTTTGGCCAAATTTCCTCATTCTTTGCAAATAGATTCCACAACGGACACTTCTGAAGTTTTAAAAATACCCTCCATATATCTTACTGAATTATTAGTCGTTCAGTCAGATATTGTATGGTTTGTTTGATCTCATCGACGCTGTCCCTAGCTGTTATAAATCCATTGAACTTTGCCGGAAGACTTCCTAGTATTTTCGCCATTATCATAGTGTCAGATACGTTTTCACCAATGTCTTTCAGTTGTCGAGCCAGGTTTTCAATTTTCGTTATGTGTTGCACTACAGTGTCACCGAGAGTCATTTTGTATTCATGGAATTTAGTCATCATACACAGTTTGTTTGCAGCACTCTTTTGTTCTTGGATAGCACTCAATTTAGTCCACATTTCAGCGGCGGTTATACACAAGTTAGAAATTGTTCTAGCTGTTAATATTCCATCGAGGATGATAAGATGAACATAGCTTTAGCATTTTGTTTTTTCCATGTAGACAATTCAGTTCCAGCAGTTTTTGGCTTACCATCACTGCCATTCACGATCTCCAGAAGTCCATTTTCCACGAAAATAGAGTTCATCTGGAATTTCCACAAGTGAAAGTTTTCAGCGTTAAATTTTTTTGATGTTTTGACGATCAGCTTCAGCCATTTTTGTTCAAGAATCAGAACTTGTGGAACAAATACTTGTAAGCACTTGGAGAATGAATTACTAACCTTTCAGAGTTTAAGTCAATACCGTAGACAAATCATCAGTCAAAATCATCAGTCACAATTAGAATAAACTCAACAATGTTGATATCACAATAGTTTCAGAATTGAACAATCGTAGCATTCTTCAATCTCATACACGAAACAGCATAGCACATCCGTTACTTTACTGACTTTCACTGGGCTTTGCTGGGCCCATAACTTTTTGAATAAAAACTGCAATATTGAAGAAAATATCTATTTTATTTAGACAAATTGAACACTTCATGATAGGTATGCAAAAAGAATGTAAGAATGTAATAATGGAAAATACATAATTCAGCCACACAACAGGGAAAATCAGGCATCGGCCATTGCATCAACACAGAGAGTTGTGATCATAGAGCAACCAACGATACATTATACATAGATACAAATTCGAGCGAAGCGAGCCTGACGGCTAGTCTGATCTAAAGTAACCAAATTATAGTAAGATTCACATAAATGTGTCAGCATTGTTTGAATGGGGAGCATTGATGCTATTAATGAGGAATACTGACAGTCAACGAACTGTTATGCATATTCTCCAATATTTTTAGAACAAACAATCAATGTTTGGGAAGAATTGATTCATGGGAAAAGCGCCTTACTTCTATGGAAGATATTTTTACATTAGGAAAAGCAACAACAGCTATTTGGCTGTTCTAAAAACCCCTTTCTTTCGCCCAAGTTAAATTTTGGTCGAATTTCCTCATTCTTTGCAAATAGATTCCACTTCTGAAGTTTTAAAAATACCCTCCATATATCATACTGAATTACTAAAATTTCATCGAAATTATTTCAACAGTTCTCGCGATATGTCAAACAAAATTAGTCTTGATAGAATAGGATAAATTTATTGATAGAAGCAACTCCAGTCATGAAAGTTTGTTTTATGAAAAATTAAAATTATCTATACTCCAAGGTAGATAGCTCCGATTGAAGCAGCAGTGCCCAATCAATTTTGTTCTCGATAAATGCATTTTAATTAGTTCTTCAACTTGGTGCCAACCTACTGAAGTCATCTCAACTTAATACCAACCTGACAAAATAATTAATTTAGTTGCCAGTTAACAACTGTTTTGAAGAGTTACTATTTCTAGATTATAGTTCTATAGTAACATAATGATATGGACATTTCAATTATAATTATTAAGAGATTGGGAGAAGAAGAATATACATGCTAAAAGACGAACTTTACACACTTATGGTAAGCGCACACAGATCGTCATCGGACGGACTGCACGCATCGGACGATTAGATTTGATGCATTGTTTTCAATTGGATTGCTCATACCTATATGATGCGGATAAGTATTGTGATGAATCTTTCAAATAGATCTCATGAGAAGTTTCTTTTAAGCAGTGAATTTTTATAAGCAGTGTAGCGATCGCTAAACACTGAAGACGGATATCTTAAAATTATTACCTGTGAAGAATGAGCATACAAAATCATACAGGTCGAGCAAAAATCCCGATGTAGATAATTTACGGGACTGCGTCTCTAATAAGTTCCGAAGGATTAAGATACGGTATTTGAACCAAATATCGTTCGGAATATATTTCGAGAACAGAGTCTTGTCGGGTTTTAAGCTCTATTGTAGGAAATTATAGGATCTCTGGCTGCATCTGCTGTACAATTGATGTATTCGCTCCTAAGTCGAGGTTGGTAACAGATAAAAGCTGATATATGAGCAGGTAAGGACAAAGAATAAATATCTCGATCTGACCCCACTCGCTACATCCACTTAGACCTGTTCCAATATCCAGCTTAATTCAATTATTCCAATGATCGTATTCGATCGGTTCTTGATGATATAGAACGTATCAGACACAATAATTGACAGGCTTAAGAAATAATTGAACTCAGAAAACGAATTAACAAAATTGAAATATATTATAATAAAATATATGATCTCACAGTGCAGATTCAGAATATAATTTACAGATTGAAAGTGGTTTAACATTAACAAAAATGATTAGCAATTTTCTTGTACTTGCATGATACCATGCGTGATTCGACAGAATTTTACAATTGATAAAATTTAACAGTTTTGAAAAAATAGTGAAGAATGAATAAAAAATGTTTTTTAAAATTGTTCGGGGTCGTGGTTCTGGCAGCGGAGGATAGCTAATCAACTACAAATTCTTAGAAATTCTATATGAATAAATTCTAGGCTCTTAAATGCTAAAGCGCTTGTCGGCGTGGCCAATAATTTAACGAAGAAAAAATTTATGTTTTCTGCACTGTAATATTTTCGAAGCGTAGATTGGGGCCCCTTTAAACTTATAACTCACGTGAAATTCCTTGGCGGTCGTGGTTTTCTTCTTTAGATCAAAAATCGTTTGATCGGCAGTGGGTCCAGGCTTCGGTTTCAGCACGTGGGGAATTTTAATTTAAATATCTCCTTCACCTAATTAATTAAGGGATAATTTAACTTTAAACTTTTAATTTATCGATTGCTGAACAAAGATTTACGAATAACAAATAGAATAGCCTAAAATATTGGCTCACAAATAAAACATATAAAATCGAACAAGAATTTTTTACGAATAGGTCTTGGTAACTATAAAGAGATCTGAACGGTGAGGATTTCAAAAGGGAAGTGAAGTCTTTTTCTCTCAGCTTCTTGGCTAGACCTTTCTTCTGAGAATCTCTGTGTAGTAAATTTGCATAAAAATTTGCCATTGGTAGAACGATTGTGACGTAGACATGACGTCAGTGGCAAGCAAGAGAATATAATTCCTTTAATTACAATAATAACTCAGTTTATATAATTCTTAAAACTGCTTAAGCTCCTCGACATAGTTCCTCTTATACAATGCATATGTGCTAGCGTATATGATAAGGCAGGTTTGTTGTCTGATAGTAGATTAACATATGTTGTTTTCAAACGATCACCTTTTTGGTGCTATTTCTATGCACTATGATTGGCTTAGGCTTGCCAAAGAGATTTAATTACCATGTGGTTCAGTTGAAGTAATAATTAATAAATTAATATTCTTATACAATTCTTATTATGTTTGAGACTGTTATAATTAATTTCTGCTGTCTTTATCAATAATATAATTTCATGCTATGACCTAGTTAGTTACAATAAGACCTGACATATAATATAATTTCTTAAATAATAAATAATTTCAACAATAATACAACATTTTATTTTTTATTCGAAATTCTTGGTCCTTTATTGATAGTTTTATAATTTTTAGGAATGATATTATACCTTGCATGAAACTGGCATGACATTTGACAATACTTTGAATCAGTCAGCTGTGTTCGAACTGCTTTAAACATCTGATCGGCAGTAAACAAAGTGTAACCTCAAAATTCAATGAGCAATTCATAAATAATTCGTGCTTTATTTGCAGAATAATTATAATTTTATTGAATAATTTTCTAGAAAATATTCAGTACAGAACGGTACTCTTATCTAATATACAGTTACTGATAAGTAAGCTTTATCGCTCGGTCGCTAACTATTCCTTTAGCAAATTCTTTCATTTTAAAAGGTAATCACAATTTTTCTCTCTTCTCATGAGATCTATTTGAAAGATTCATCACACAAAAGCCCCCAGGATATTTTAAATAGGTAATTGGGAGACGAGTCGAAACAATGACTATTTGAAAAATCCGATATTGTGATGAATACACCATTTCATCTCCTTACTTCTACAAAAACTCCACACTTAACACTAAAACGATATATCGTGCACTTTTGGCTACGAGAAAATAAATAATTGATTGTTCCTTCCATTGGATACAATCGAAATACAATAATTAATGAGGTCTCTTTGGACCCTTCATTAAAACAACTCCACAACTTCCATTCACGGGTGGCTTATGAGCAGACCCATAACTATAACAAATATACAAAATTCAACATATTATCCTCTTAGGATTCAAACAGTATTTGCAACAAATATAGATTTTCATCATTTTTCATGGTTATTACAAGTTTCGACTCTTTGTCCTGGCTTTTACATAAATTGGGTGAGAATGTGATTAACTTCGGTGACTTGACAATTGTCTACCGCTTGATTCGAGCAATTTCTTTTTTACGCTTAGTACATTGTGTACAAACAGGGTTACACTTGAAGTGATTTTCGATTTTTATCAATGCTGGTTACTAATACTATGTTTTCAAGATTATATTTATCAATTTGAATTACAATTCATGATCCTTTGATGCAACAATAATAAATTTTCACATTTGAAGGTAAGAATTTCATTTTCTTTTAAGCTTTTTAGAGATACATTTATATAACATAGAACATGCGCATTTCGTGCAATTTAACATAAATATATATTTTTGGTTGCGTTTTTTACTTATAATTTCACATTAAATAATAGGTTACAATAATTAATAACGATATTGCTTTGATTCCATTAAAATTGACTCTATGATCTCGCACACATTGGTTGGTGTGACAAAGAAAATTATCAAACAGGCTTTGGCTCTGAATAGATTTTTCTATCGATTCTGTATTTCGAGGTTAGATTTACACATTTTTTCAAATAAACTTTGTTTATTTTCTTTCCTCCTATTCACCACTAACTTCATCTGATTTCTAATTTACAAATATTTTCTGTTGATAATATAACTCTTGTTTCTGTTTTTCAGTTGTGCGGATGGTACTAGGCGATTTTTCCTGTGATGACTATGACATGAGGCGGATGGCTTGATTAGGTTGGTAAATTTTTAAGTAGAATTTTTTTGTAGATTTCGGTATTATTCAAGGTCCAATTCCAATTTTTGACTATCCATTTTATCAAACTTGGTTTAAAACGAATGTGCCTGTGGTGTAGATCATTTCTTACAAATGTATTTCCTATTTGTCGGCCTGTAACATGCAGTTTGATATTTTTAAACCTGACATGCCAGTGGTGTCTGTGGGTTTTTTCAAATAATCTTTTTCTTTCCTGCATGCTGGTGTACAGTCTGCTTGATTTTAACCGGACATGACTGCGGTGTAAATAGATTCTTCCTGAGACTATTTTTCTTTTTTCTTGCATGTTGGTACAATGTTTGATGTGGGATTTCAGCCTTATATGACGGCGGTGTAAATGAACTCTATTAATGCTTCTTCTTTTCTGTTGAACTACTATTTTGCTTGTATGTTGTTTTGTTTTGTAGGTTTTTACTTTCAATTGTGATTTCGATTTGTTGTGGGTTTCCGTTTCATTTCTATTGTTTAGTGGGCGATCTTCACGAGTATTGGTTTCACATGTTTCAGGTGCTGTTCGCGGTGGATGGACGATGATGTGGGCGGTCGGCGGTCCGGGCTGCTCTTCAACTTGGTGGGCAATGTCTTTGGATTCCTGATGTCCGGCGCGCGGTGGTATGGGCTGTCCCTCAATGCCATGGATGACGTCTTCAGCTTGGCTGGTGATGTCGTCCGTTTCCTCCTGGCGTTCTGCGGGGTGTGGTGCGATCTCAGTCCTAATATTCTCGGTATGTTGGTCTTTCATACATGTGTCACGTTTGCTTGCCTGTTTTATGATCTCTCCTTCGAGTGTGTCTGCTTTCGCATGCATGGGTTCAGTCTCTGGTCCAATATTGATTCTAATTGTCTGACTTTTCTCCTTGATTTGCCATCCTAACATCCTGCTTCTTTCCACTGCTTCCTCCAACTGTTGATCCAGTTTCTCAAAACCTTGTTCACTTGCTTTCCTCCACTGTTTGATTTCCTTCTTTAATTCTTCTCTTGCTTGTTTGTGTCCTTTGTGTAGTTCTTTACTTGCTTTCCTTAATTCTTCATTTGCTTGTTTGGTGTCTGTAATCATATTGTTTAGTGTTTCATTTATTTGTTTCTTTTCTTCCTTTACTTCTTGGATTTCCTTCTTTAATTCTTCATTTGATCGTGTGATTTCTTCATGTGCATCATTTAATGCTTTCAGGATGATGTCTGTCCAACATAGCGAGATGGGTGTGTGGTCTTTGGTCAGCGGTGGGGATTCTGTAGTATGAGGTACAGACGTCTGGACCTCTGGAACGGCGGTGCATGGGCGTTTCTCCCGCGCGATATCTTCCGTCCTTGAGGTCGCCGATACGGTCTCCAGGATGCGAGGTGGTTCTTCCATAATTTATTGGATGATACAATGATGCGAGTGCAGTGAAACGATCGCAAATATGTGGGGTTATGTGCAAGATTACAAATGAATGACCACAAGTTGAAATAGTGTAAAAAATTCGTTGAATGAAGAAATACAAAAGTGTGATTCAACAATGTGTTCAGTGATGAAGTGAATCAAATCAGCAATATCGTTAACATAAAATGATAATACATACAGGATACACAATGGACATTTATGCGGTAATACAGGTACGCCTCTTATAATTTATTATTATTATTATTATAAATATTTTACTCTTATAATTTCTTGCCGCAATTATAGGCCTATATAGGGCTAGTATTCTTCGCAAAATTTTATATAAAAGCAGCAATGTTCTGCTTGAATTATTCCACAATATATCCGTGATTTAATTTTACTTCCCTCTTTATGCTTTAAAAATTTTAAAAAATGTAGATAACTTCAACCCTCTTTTCCGTAAATTTTTTATAAATTGTTTTAATATAGACCTAATATTCTTAAAATAATATGACTTCTCTTATGGTATTTCTTATACCTATGACTTATAATATGACCAATTTTCGAATAACACAATAATGAAATTCTGAGTTCGATTCTTTCTCTAAAAAATTCATCAATCGATAAATTTCTTTTCTGTTCAAAAATTGAGTATGGTACGTCTGATTATTTTTTATAACAGTGAACAGTTAATATAAAATTTGAAGAAATTCACAACCATGAATTTTTCAAAAATTTTCCCGTTGTCAGCGCTATAGTATACTGAGCAACTAAATAATCCTCGTAGTCGATTATCCACCTCTTCAATGCCCCCCACGTTGGGCGCCAAATCATGTGGTGCTGTATTTACTCGCCTCACATATGTAGAGAGATTTGCCAAATCATGTAGTGTTGTATCTAAATGCCCCATGTTGGGCGCCAAATCATGTAGTGCGTTTTTTTTACTCGCCTCACACATGTAGAGAGATTTGCCAAATCATGTGGTGCTGTATCTAAATGCCTCACGTTGGGCCGGCAAATCATGTAAAGCGTGGTTTGAAGGCTTCACACATGTAGAGTGAATCTTGTACTAAATCAACGGTGTTGGGGTTATAAATTTTGTAACTGCGTGCGTGGACGCTGAGTGTACACCAGACTGATTGATTCACTACAAGATTCAATACAATTGTCGGAATCGCGGGAGGCCTAAACGCTCGCTCACCCTTGATTCTTCTAATGACAGATTGTATAGTGATGAAATTTTTATAAGCAGTGTAGCGATCGCTAAACACTGAAGACGGATATCTTAAAATTATTACCTGTGAAGAATGAGCATACAGAATCATACAGGTCGAGCAAAAATCCCGATGTAGATAATTTACGGGACTGCGTCTCTAATAAGTTCCGAAGGATTAAGATACGGTATTTGAACCAAATATCGTTCGGAATATATTTTGAGAACAGAGTCTTGTCGGGTTTTAAGCTCTATTGTAGGAAATTATAGGATCTCTGGCTGCATCTGCTGTACAACTGATGTATTCGCTCCTAAGTCGAGGTTGGTAACAGATAAAAGCTGATATATGAGCAGGTAAGGACAAAGAATAAATATCTCGATCTGACCCCACTCGCTACATCCACTTAGACCTGTTCCAATATCCAGCTTAATTCAATTATTCCAATGATCGTATTCGATCGGTTCTTGATGATATAGAACGTATCAGACACAATAATTGACAGGCTTAAGAAATAATTGAACTCAGAAAACGAATTAACAAAATTGTAATATATTATAATAAAATATATGATCTCACAGTTCAGATTCAGAATATAATTTACAGATTGAAAGTGGTTTAACATTAACAAAAATGATTAGCAATTTTCTTGTACTTGCATGATACCATGCGTGATTCGACAGAATTTTACAATTGATAAAATTTAACAGTTTCGAAAAAATAGTGAAGAATGAATAAAAAATGTTTTTTAAAATTGTTCGGGGTCGTGGTTCTGGCAGCGGAGGATAGCTAATCAACTACAAATTCTTAGAAATTCTATATGAATAAATTCTAGGCTCTTAAATGCTAAAGCGCTTGTCGGCGTGGCCAATAATTTAACGAAGAAAAAATTTATGTTTTCTGCACTGTAATATTTTCGAAGCGTAGATTGGGGCCCCTTTAAACTTATAACTCACGTGAAATTCCTTGGCGGTCGTGGTTTTCTTCTTTAGATCAAAAATCGTTTGATCGGCAGCGGGTCCAGGCTTCGGTTTCAGCACGTGGGGAATTTTAATTTAAATATCTCCTTCACCAAATTAATTAAGGGATAATTTAACTTTAAACTTTTAATTTATCGATTGCTGAACATAGATTTACGAATAACAAATAGAATAGCCTAAAATATTGGCTCACAAATAAAACATATAAAATCGAACAAGAATTTTTTACGAATAGGTCTTGGTAACTATAAAGAGATCTGAACGGTGAGGATTTCAAAAGGGAAGTGAAGTCTTTTTCTCTCAGCTTCTTGGCTAGACCTTTCTTCTGAGAATCTCGGTGTAGTAAATTTGCATAAAAATTTGCCATTGGTAGAACGATTGTGACGTAGACATGACGTCAGTGGCAAGCAAGAGAATATAATTCCTTTAATTACAATAATAACTCAGTTTATATAATTCTTAAAACTGCTTAAGCTCCTCGACATAGTTCCTCTTATACAATGCATATGTGCTAGCGTATATGATAAGGCAGGTTTGTTGTCTGATAGTAGATTAACATATGTTGTTTTCAAACGATCACCTTTTTGGTGCTATTTCTATGCACTATGATTGGCTTAGGCTTGCCAAAGAGATTTAATTACCATGTGGTTCAGTTGAAGTAATAATTAATAAATTAATATTCTTATACAATTCTTATTATGTTTGAGACTGTTATAATTAATTTCTGCTGTCTTTATCAATAATATAATTTCATGCTATGACCTAGTTAGTTACAATAAGACCTGACATATAATATAATTTCTTAAATAATAAATAATTTCAACAATAATACAACATTTTATTTTTTATTCGAAATTCTTGGTCCTTTATTGATAGTTTTATAATTTTTAGGAATGATATTATACCTTGCATGAAACTGGCATGACATTTGACAATACTTTGAATCAGTCAGCTGTGTTCGAACTGCTTTAAACATCTGATCGGCAGTAAACAAAGTGTAACCTCAAAATTCAATGAGCAATTCATAAATAATTCGTGCTTTATTTGCAGAATAATTATAATTTTATTGAATAATTTCTAGAAAATATTCAGTACAGAACGGTACTCTTATCTAATATACAGTTACTGATAAGTAAGCTTTATCGCTCGGTCACTAACTATTCCTTTAGCAAATTCTTTCATTTTAAAAGGTAATCACAATTTTTCTCTCTTCTCATGAGATCTATTTGAAAGATTCATCACAATACTTATCCGCATCATATAGGTATGAGCAATCCAATTGAAAACAATGCATCAAATCTAATCGTCCGATGCGTGCAGTCCGTCTGATGACGATCTGTGTGCGCTTACCATAAGTGTGTAAAGTTCGTCTTTTAGCATGTATATTCTTCTTCTCCCAATCTCTTAATAATTATAATTGAAATGTCCATATCATTATGTTACTATAGAACTATAATCTAGAAATAGTAACTCTTCAAAACAGTTGTTAACTGGCAACTAAATTAATTATTTTGTCAGGTTGGTATTAAGTTGAGATGACTTCAGTAGGTTGGCACCAAGTTGAAGAACTAATTAAAATGCATTTATCGAGAACAAAATTGATTGGGCACTGCTGCTTCAACCGGAGCTATCTATACCTTGGAGTATAGATAATTTTAATTTTTCATAGAACAAACTTTCATGACTGGAGTTGCTTCTATCAATAAATTTATCCTATTCTATCAAGACTAATTTTGTTTGACATATCGCGAGAACTGTTGAAATAATTTCGATGAAATTTTAGTAATTCAGTATGATATATGGAGGGTATTTTCAAAACTTCAGAAGTGGAATCTATTTGCAAAGAATGAGGAAATTCGACCAAAATTTAACTTGGGCGAAAGAAAGGGGTTTTTAGAACAGCCAAATAGCTGTTGTTGCTTTTCCTAATGTAAAAATATCTTCCATAGAAGTAAGGCGCTTTTCCCATGAATCAATTCTTCCCAAACATTGATTGTTTGTTCTAAAAATATTGGAGAATATGCATAACAGTTCGTTGACTGTCAGTATTCCTCATTAATAGCATCAATGCTCCCCATTCAAACAATGCTGACACATTTATGTGAATCTTACTATAATTTGGTTACTTTAGATCAGACTAGCCGTCAGGCTCGCTTCGCTCGAATTTGTATCTATGTATAATGTATCGTTGGTTGCTCTATGATCACAACTCTCTGTGTTGATGCAATGGCCGATGCCTGATTTTCCCTGTTGTGTGGCTGAATTATGTATTTTCCATTATTACATTCTTACATTCTTTTTGCATACCTATCATGAAGTGTTCAATTTGTCTAAATAAAATAGATATTTTCTTCAATATTGCAGTTTTTATTCAAAAAGTTATGGGCCCAGCAAAGCCCAGTGAAAGTCAGTAAAGTAACGGATGTGCTATGCTGTTTCGTGTATGAGATTGAAGAATGCTACGATTGTTCAATTCTGAAACTATTGAGATACCAACATTGTTGAGTTTATTCTAATTGTGACTGATGATTTTGACTGATGATTTGTCTACGGTATTGACTTAAACTCTGAAAGGTTAGTAATTCATTCTCCAAGTGCTTACAAGTATTTGTTCCACAAGTTCTGATTCTTGAACAAAAATGGCTGAAGCTGATCGTCAAAACATCAAAAAAATTTAACGCTGAAAACTTTCACTTGTGGAAATTCCAGATGAACTCTATTTTCGTGGAAAATGGTCTTCTGGAGATCGTGAATGGCAGTGATGGTAAGCCAAAAACTGCTGGAACTGAATTGTCTACATGGAAAAAACAAAATGCTAAAGCTATGTTCATCTTATCATCCTCGATGGAATATTAACAGCTAGAACAATTTCTAACTTGTGTATAACCGCCGCTTAAATGTGGACTAAATTGAGTGCTATCCAAGAACAAAAGAGTGCTGCAAACAAACTGTGTATGATGACTAAATTCCATGAATACAAAATGACTCTCGGTGACACTGTAGTGCAACACATAACGAAAATTGAAAACCTGGCTCGACAACTGAAAGACATTGGTGAAAACGTATCTGACACTATGATAATGGCGAAAATACTAGGAAGTCTTCCGGCAAAGTACAATGGCTTTATAATAGCTAGGGACAGCGTCGATGAGATCAAACAAACCATACAATATCTGACTGAACGACTGATCAAAGAAGAAAGCAGGATGACGACCACTGAAGATGTAGCTGGCACATTTACGACAAGCCTTCATCAAAAGTATCCTTTTAAGAAACATAATCAAGGTAAACAAACAAATAAACCAAACAAAAATTTCAAGTGTCATTACTGTGGAAAAATGGGGCATATTGCCAGAAATTGTTATAAGAAACAAAAAGATTCTAATGTTAAGAAAGATACTGAAAATGGTAAGTCAAATCTTCAAGCTTTCAATGTAGTTCATGATAATGCTCACACTAATCTGATGAATCTAGATTCAAATGAAATATGGCTTTCTGATAGTGGAGCTTCACAGCATATGAGTTTTCGTCGTGAATGGTTTCATGAATTCACTGAATGTAATTCTGAATCAGTTAGGTTGGGTAATGATTCAACTTGTGAAATTAAAGGCAAAGGTACTATTTACATTAAAAGATTGTTTAATAATGAATGGCTAGATGGTAAATTGGAAAATGTTTTATACATCCCTACTTTATGCAAAAATCTATTTTCAATTGGTACTTGTACTGAGAAAGGTCTTGAACTAAAATTTCATTCCAATAAAATTGACATTTTTGATACAGATTCAAAATTAGTTGCTACTGGTTTAAACAAAGTAATAATCTTTTCAGACTATTATTTAAAGTACAAACAAATGAATTGAATGTTGCTTCATCTGAAAATCTAAAACTTTGGCATGCACGTTTAGGTCATATTAACTGTAACTCAATTAAAAATGCTGCAAAGAATGATTTGATTCTCAATGTAAAATTAATTAATGTTGATAGATTTGTATGTGAACCATGTCTGTACGGGAAACAATCCAAACTACCATTCAAGGCCATTCAACATGATAAAAGTATTAAACCTGGTGAAATGATACACACTGACATTTGCGGTCCAATGACTGAAACTTCTGTAGGAGGTGCAAAATATTTTCTTTTATTTTAGGATGAAAAGTCAAGTTTTCGTCATGTATACTTCTTGAAAAATAAAAGTGACACTTCTGAAGTTTTCAAAGAATATGAAGCTATGATCTATAATAAATTTAATCAGAGAATAAAAATAATTCGATCTGACAATGGTACAGAATACACTAATTCTGCTATGAAAAATTATCTTTCATCTAGAGGTATCCAGTTACAAACTTCTGCTCCCTACACACCCCAGCAGAATGGTAGGTCTGAAAGAGAGATTAGGACAATAGTTGAAAGCGCTAGGTCTATGCTCATTGCCAAGAATTTTCCCAGAAAATTGTGGGCTGAGGCCATCAATACTGCTGTTTATATTTTGAATAGAATTCCCTGTTCACAAATTGACACTACAGCTGATGAAAATTGGTATAATAAGAAACCCCAGCTAACTCACATGAAAATATTTGGATGTGAGGCATATGCTCATGTTCCCAAACAGTTCAGAACTGAATGGGATGCAAAATCTACGAAAATGATTTTTGTAGGGTATGAAAAAGATTCAAATAACTACAGGCTTTTTGATTTGAGAACTAATAAGTTGAAAATTTCTAGAGATGATGTATTCAATGAAAATGCTAATCCTGTTAATGTAAATCAAGAAAATCAAATATTCATTGATCATGATTTGAATGAGTTTGAACCTGTGCATGTAAATCCTGAAAATGTAAATGAAAATTTGAATGAAAATCTTGACATTGTAAATGATGCTGAAGAAAATGTAGGTTTCAATAATAATGAAAATGATAGTGAAACAGTTCCCACTCCTAATATTTGTAATTCAGGAACTTCCAATGAATACAATTTTAGAAACAGAAATACGATTAAACCACCTGCTAGATTCGAGCTTTGTTTAACTTATTATGAGGAACCTAAAACTTATAATCAAGCTATTTGTGATGTAAATTCTGAAAAATGGAAAATAGCTATTACTGAAGAGCTGCAAGCTCATGAAGAAAATAAAACATGGGATATTGTCACTCTACCTGATAATAAAAAGACTATTAACTGTAAATGGGTATTCAAAATAAAAAAATCACAAGAATCCAATGACCCCCGTTTCAAAGCAAGATTATGTGCAAAAGGATTTTCCCAGAAAGCTGGTGAAGACTATCAAGAGATTTTTTCTCCTGTAGTTCGCTATGATTCAATTAGAATATTGTTAGCTATTGCTGTTAATGAAAATTTCGAAATTGCACAATTTGATATAAAAACAGCATTTTTAAATGGTAAATTAGACTATGACATTTACATGAAAATACCTGAAGGACTAGAAATACCGTATATGATGAAACGCTGATTTGTAAGTTGAATAAGTCACTGTATGGTCTAAGACAGGCTTCAAGATGTTGGAATGTATCTTTTGATTCTTTCTTACAAAAATTCAAATTAGTCAAAACTAATGCTGATCCTTGTGTTTATTATGGTACTTTCAATAATGACAAATTATATTTAGCTCTCTATGTAGATGATGGACTACCTAGTATTGGGCAGTTCAAAACGCATTATTGATGAATTTATGCATACTTTGTGTACAACTTTCAAAGCAGCAGTCTTAAAACCAGATTATTTGGTTGGAATGGAAATGATCCATGACAAATTGAATAAAACTATCCATATCCATCAAAGTACCTACATTGACAAAATAATTAATCGATTCAACATGATTGATGCAAATCCTTTGAGTGTACCTGCTGACCCAAATGTAAATCTAATAAAATCTAATGAAAACGAAACCATTGATACAATTCCTTGTAGGGAGGCTGTAGGTTCTCTTTTATTCTTAGCAATGGTTTCTAGGCCAGATATTGCATATGCTGTTAGTATAACTAGTAGATTTTTGAATAAATACAACAGCAGTCACTGGCAAGCAGTAAAGAGAATAATGAGATACTTGAAAAATACTAAAGATTTTGGAATAATGTATAGCAGCAGTGGGAGTGATTTGAAGTTGGAAGGTTTTTCGGATTCTGATTATGCTGGTGATCTCGATACTCGAAGATCGACCACTGGATATATTTTCAAATTGAGTAATGGCCCTGTTACATGGTGTTCAAAACGCCAAGACACTGTTAGTCTCAGTACTACTGAAGCAGAATACATTGCAGCTTCTGCAGCAACCAAAGAAGCTGTATGGATTCGAAAACTTTTGAATGATTTAGGATAGTATAAATTTAGTGATCCAACTGTAATTAATATTGACAATCAGAGTGCAATGAAACTTGTTTCAAACCCAGAATTTCACAAAAGAACTAAGCACATTGATGTGCGTTATCACTTTATTAGAGAAAAGTTTGAATCCAAAGAGATTTCTATTGCCTATATCAATACTACTGAAGCAGAATACATTGCAGCTTCTGCAGCAACCAAAGAAGCTGTATGGATTCAAAACTTTTGAATGATTTAGGATATAAATGTAGTGATCCAACTGTAATTAATATTGACAATCAGAGCGCAATAAAACTTGTTTCAAACCCAGAATTTCACAAAAGAACTAAGCACAAGGATCAAGATGGCGGTTGAAGGAAGTAAGACTTTTTGTGGGCTCTGTAAAAATATCATAAAAAATAACGACGATGCAATCATGTGTGATGTATTTTGTGAAAACTGGTTTCATACGTCATGCGTGAACATTTCATCGGAAAATTTAGGAAAAATTACAGAATTAGGCGAACTTTCAATGTGGCACTGCAAAAGCTGTGAAGTAAGGTTAAAACGTGTTCGAAGTGTTGAATTCGGAGTAAAAGATTTTGTGGATGTAAATGTAAAACTCGACGAAATTGCAAATAATATTAATGTAATAAACCTTGGAAATGTTAAATTGTTAGAGAAAATTAAAGTTTTATTAAGAAATCTAGGTTATTCAGAAAAATCATCTCTGTCTGAACATGTTCAACCTACAGCTCTAACCAAGTCGAACCCTACTTTGAACTACAATAAAAATCTTGTAAACGATGGAAACCTGAATATTGTGCTAGATGAACTCACGAAATTGAGTGAAAATTCACTACAACTAAGTAGAAGACTTGACATAGTGGAAGGTAAGGATCGAAATCTCAAACTCACGAAGCCAAAACTGGTAAGTGATAAAAATAATTCTTTACTTGGCATGCAAACAACTAAAACTGTGAATAGACATCTCACTAATTCACAAAAAACTTTATCAAATAGTAACCATGAGAACAACGGAGATTTTCCTCCTTCAACATCTAGTATTGACTTTCCATCATTAGTGGACAAAATAAAAGTACATCCTTTGAAATTTTAAACATTGACGAAGTTAGTGCCAAGTGTGACTTAACAGATGCATTCTGTGATGATATTGCAATTAAGGACTGTATTATAAGAGAAGATGAGTGGAAAACTGTTACAATCAGAAATGGACGTGGTAAAAATAAGACTTATGCCAAATCTGTCGGTAGTAAATACCAAAAAAATGACAAATCCCCTAATAAATTATCAAAAACCAAACAAACCTACTCTTTTAAAGATAAACCATTACTGGTTGGCTCAAACAACTCCCAAGTCAATGGCCAGGATTATAGCCTAGTATGTGACAAGCTAGCCTGGTATCATCTTGGAAAGATAAAAGCGGGTGCAACTGAGAATAATGTAAAAACATTTTTGACAGATACCTTCCCTGGACTTGATTTTGTTAGAAAGTTGCTAGAAAGCAAAAGTGTGTCATATTGTAGCTTCAAACTTGGAGTTGATTTTGATCATAAAGATACTATCCTTGATAACACTAAATGGCCAAAGTATGCTACTTTAAGACGTTTTTTATTCAAACGCCCTCAGGGAGCAAAACTGATACAAATATGAAAAAGAGCAAAGTTACCATGGATGTGAATAAAGTTACCATGAATGTAAGTAAAGTTACCATCATTGTATTGAATGTTCAGTGTATTAGAACAAAACTCGACCTTCTTGAATTTTTATTTGATGAGATTAATACTGACATTTTCTGCATAACTGAGCATTGGCTGAAAGAGGAGGAATCAGAATTTTAGAGCGACCTAAATAACCTGAATCTAGCTGCCGCCTATTATAGGAAGCACCATACAAACGGTGGTTCAGCAATATATTTAAAAAAGAGCCTGAAATATAAATCAATTGATGTTAATAAATTTTGTGACGAACTGGTCCTGGAGATTGCTGCCTTACAGTTGCTTGAGCCCTCAATGATTGTGGTATCAGTATATCGTTCCCCTAATGGTAGTTTGGATCAATTTTTCGAGAAGTTTGAGATCTTGCTGAAGTTTCTATCTAGATTTAACAAAAAAATTGTTATAGGTGGTGACTTCAATATTCACCTTGAAACCCAGAACGAACTAAGCTCCAGGTTTACATGTCCACTCCAAGAATACGGGCTCTACACTGCCAACCAGAGGTACAGCAGTCCTGGATAACATTGCAACTAACCTAGATTCCTGGGAACTTAAAACAACTGTGGTGGACCCAATGATTTCTGATCACTGTGCTGTTGTGATGGAAGTCCAACCCCTAATTGGCACTGTCAGCGTCCAACCTGAAATAGCATGGAAGGCTGAATATATCTTCAGGTACGGGCCCTAGGGACTTTTCCGCCCTGGGCGAAATCGGCAAACTCCGCCCACCCCCCCCCCCCCACCTGAGGTATCCCGTCCAATAATTGTTTACTTAAAAATTTGCCCGAAGGTTATCAGCTGTTCAAGTTGGAAATTACATTTAAACAAATAAAAATATTGAGGAATAAGTACAGCCAACGAATTCTCAAATAGAGGTATGGAGGGAAAATTTTGGAACAAAATTTTCAACTCCACAGCTCTTCTAAGGATAGTAAGAGGACTAACATATCAAAAGTCCTCACCCCTTTCCCATGTGCTAAAGGTGATTTGAAAGTACCATTTTTTTCATTTTTCGCATATATCTCGGAAACTATGCATCCTATAAACATTTTTTGTACTCTACAAAATTGAAGCTCACAACATTACCAACAAGTTTTGTTCTCTACATTTTTTCCATATCTCTTGAAGTTTCTGAGATATCCGCTCTTAAAGGTGAGACATTTTTTGAAAAAACACTTCTGCCTCAAATTTTTTCATCTTTCTGGCCTTATAATTTTTGAACGATTGATGAAAAAAAATCCGTGCTGATTATGAGCTGATGAAGCATCAAAATGAAGAAAATTCAATTATCTTCAATTTTATGTATATTTCAAATATTTTACGCATTTCCCTACAACTGTTGCAGCAGTTTTAGTGTTGAGAGTAAAATTTCTGTTCAGCAACAATAGATCAGTTGACAATGAAATTTGGAGGGAATGCTTGGAACTCAATTTTAGACTATGCAGCTTTGTTGACACTAGTTTGGAGATGAAAATATCAATAATCCCAACCCCTACATCATGTGCTGAAGGGATGAGGTTGGTTTGAAAGTTGCATTTTCCACTTATTACTTACATGCTTATATCTTGGTAACAATGTGTTATATTGACATAATCAACCTGCATAAAAATTAAGCTTAATAAATTTCCTACAAGTTTTGTCTGGTAGAGGTTTTCGATAAATCTGATACTTTTCGAGATATTCATTATGTTCTAAAGTGATGCATTTTCGAAAACTCAGTTTTTCTTCCATTTTTCGCTTTTTCAAGTCTTATAACTTTTCAACAATTGAAGAAAAAAGAATGTGCTAATTACGAGATTATAGAGCATTAAATTATCTTTTATTTAATGTATAATTCGACTATTTCACGCATTCCCATATGACTGTTGCAGCAGTTTTAGGTTTGAGAGTCAAATCTCAAGATTTGCAACAAGTGACTTTTTTTGAATATCACACTATTCTGTCATCATAAATTGGCAGTGTGCTTCAGTATGAACATTCATATTGGGTAGCTATTGGAACGTCTGTGGAACTGAACACAGGGGGTGTTTCTCAACTTCCTACCAAACAAGAGATATGAAAAAAATGTAGGAGACAAAACTTGTTGGTAATTTTGTTTGCTTTAATTTTGTACAGAGTACAAATATTCATAAGATGCATAGTTTCCGAGATATATGTGAAAAATGAAAAAAAAATGGTACTTTCAAACCACCCCAACCCCTTTAGCACATGGGATAGGGGTGAGGACTTTTGATATGTTAATCCTTTTAGTACCCTTAAAAGAGTTGTGGAGTTGAAAATTGTATTCCAAACTTTTCACTCTATAATCTTTCGTTGACTGGACTAGAACAGTAACACAAAATATCTTATTAAACTATTTTTATGTTCGGAACAGATACAGTACACAATAAGAAAACATAATTAAGACGGTAGCTCTGAATCAAGAGACTGTGAGAGAGTATCAGGCCTATTTAACTTGCTAAGTAATAAAAACTACATTTGCTACAACACGAGTTTGTTCAACACACCTGTTTCATAAGTAGAACTCGTTTGACCTTAGCATAGAAAAATTCATTTTCCAGTTCTTCAATATCTAGGTAGGGACTGAGCTATTTTATGTTCTCTAGACCACTCAGACATTCCTGGGACATTGTTGATCTTAGATATATGTCTTTATTAGCATGAGTTTGGAAAAGCTTCTTATAAAATTTTACTTTGCACATTGAATATTATGAATTTATTATTTATTTGCATTTAAAAATTTTCCGTTTCTTGCCTTTAAAAATTTGCCGCCCTAAGCGGCCGCCCGGTCCGCCCACCCCTGGGGCCGGGCCTGTATATCTTCTACAAGAGAATAGTCCGGGAGGGAGCACATTCCAATACTTCGAGGAGAACTTAAACGCATAAACTGGATGAAAATTCTCGATAATGTAAGACCAGAATTCAGACTTGATAAACTCATCTCAGTCTACATTGACAGTTTTAATCAAGTATTTCCTCAAACGCATATAAAGTCAAAATAAAATAAAAATATAACCTCCAAACTACACAGAGACAAATCCTGGTTTACCAAAGAGCTTTGCAACATGAAGGACCTGGTGACACTCCTCCACTTTTTCTACAAAGCTGCCAACTCACCTGAGCAACAAACTTCATTGTATTCTAAATACGCAGACATGAATAGAAGGTACAGAAGTGCTGTAAATTATGCTAGAAAGAAACACACAGCAAATTACATCAAATCAGCCAGCAATGTCTGCAAGGCCGCATGGAGTGTAATAAATATTCATAGGCCCAAAAAAGAAGAAGTAGAATTCGAACTGAATCCCCATGACTTCAATGACTATTTTACAACAGTTGCTGAAGAGATACAAGCAAGTTTACCAGCCAATGATATGGAACCATCTTTTAACATCATGTTGACACAACACAGAATGACTGAGTGGAAGGAAGTTAGTCCATCTCAGATAGTGAATTTAGTATGAAATTTCAGAGGCTTGAAATCGCAAGACATCCATGGCATATCATGTAATATTTTGAAAGAAACCATCACAATGATTGCTGAACCAATAGCCAGCGCAATGAATGAGTGTCTGAAATGTGGCAGATTCCCTGATATTTTGAAAACATCAAAAACCAGACCAGTTCACAAGAAAGGTGCAGTTGACCAGCCAGCTAACTTCAGGCCAATATCAATTCCTCCCACCATGGCAAAGGTGCTGGAGACTATTATGAAGCAACAAATGGTGGATTACTTCGAAAGTAACAACCTCCTCTGCCAACAGCAGCATGGTTTTAGAAGTGGCCGCTCTACAACAAGCGCACTGATTGCCCTGACTAGCGAAATCCAGAACACATTTGAGACTGGTGATACAATGGCCCTTACACTGTTTGATCTGAGTAAAGCCTTCGATTGTGTTCCACACCAAATTCTCCTAAGGAAGCTGGAAAGGTATGGAATCAGCGGCCTGGTCCTCAACACCATAAAAAGTTATCTTGAAGACAGAAGCCAAGTAGTCTCAATAAAAGGAGCTTTGTCAAGGATTAGAGATATCAAACACGGAGTGCCCCAGGGTTCTGTCTTAGGCCCCCTACTATTCATCCTTTTGACAAATGACTTTGTTCCCAGCAAGGACTCCATACTGTTTGCAGATGATACAACGGTGATGTCTAGAGGAATATCTACTGAACAAGCGTTGGCAATGAATGCAACTCACACACAGGAGGCAAAGAGATGGTTCCAAATAAACAAGCTTAAACTCAATACCCAAATATTCAACACCAAGGACAAATCCCAAATATCAATATGCTCTCTGAAAAACGGAAAACCTGAAAGCCCTACCGAACCAGTAAAATTATTGGGTTTTTGGCTTGACAGAAAATTGAAATGGGACACACACATTTCAAAGACATGCCTAAAACTAGCAAGAGTCCTACATCTCCTAAAAAAACTAAGGTATGTTGTCACTCTAGAATACTTGATGACAGCTTACTATTCGCTATTTCACAGTCACATAACATGCAGAATCCTTCTCTGGGGACATGCTTCAGCCAGCTCGGATATACTATTGCTACAAAAAAAGGCCATTAGGATAATCACATTCTCTGACCACCTGGCACACTGCAGGCCACTATTCAAAACGCTGAGAGTACTTACAATCTTTAGCCACTATGTACTCTGCTCACTCCTATTCATAAAGAACAAAGCAAACAACATGACAAAGAGAAGCAATAACTTATACATACTTACAACACTCGACATGCGGCAGACCTGGATGTACCTCGAAGCAGACTTACAGCAACTCAAAAAAGTTTCGAAATATCAGCACTGCGACTGTATAACCAGCTCCCTGAATATATAAAAAATTGCGAAGCCAGAAAGTTTAAGCAAATATTGAAAGAACGCCTAATACAACGGCCATTATCCTCATTGGCAGAAATGGTGGATGAGCCCCTATACTCAAACACAAACAGCCGCCATCCCAGAGTCTGAGGGGTGACCCCCTGAACTCCCTGACACAGTCTATCCGGTTCTCCCGGTCAAGGACGAAGAATTCAAGTATCAAGTAAGTATCAAGTATCAATACAAATAATCAATTGGCTGACTTATTTATTAAAGCTCTAGCTAAAGAAAAATTTAGGTATTTTTGTAATCAGATTGTGAAATGCTCCAAGAGTGGGAGTGTTGAAAATGAAAACTAATTTGCTTTACGCATTTCTAATATTGCACTTAGTTGACACTCTATGTATTTGATAGTATCGGGGGAACCCCAACTGTTCGATGGGAGAGCCGATCGACAGTAAACAGAGATGGCCTTGAAGTTCCTAGCGTTCCACAATTCCACTATGAATACTTTGAAGTAATGCGCATGCGCTGGATCGACCAATAGAATTTACACGCGCGACTAGCCATTACATTTCAAAATTGCTAATACTTTGAAGTAATGCGCGTGCGCTGGATCGACCAATAGAATTTACATGCGCGACTAGCCACTACATTTTTAAAGCCTAGGTTTCTCTTGACGTAATCACGCAAAAGTCTGCTGCAGCTATTGCTAGGGAAGTGTTTTCTCTGACTTCACGCGCGCAATCTCTGTAATTCCCTCTGCGTCGCGCACTCAAGAATTTTACTAGTAATTCAATTGTTCCAAAAAATAATAATGCTAATAGGTTTCAACTTGATTCAAATCAAATCATTTATTTGCCATACAACAAATACATATTCAAAACGAATAAAAGAGAATACATAATTTTATAAACAAAAGTATAAAATAATAAAACAGAAAGTAAGCATAAATAATACCAAAATCATAATTAGATACTTTTCATCAACTGTTTTGATCAATTTTTCATAATTTTTACTTCAGTTCTTGAACTTGAATTTTTTCTAGGGGAGAGGAATAAACAATTTTCCCAAATATTCAGGGATGTATCTCCCCTGTTAACGATGGAAATTAGGCTACCCCCATTTATCATAACCGGGAAATTTTAAGGGTAGAAGAAGCTGCTGGTGCATTGTTTAAGGATATGAACTACTATAGGTGGCCATACTTGTCTTCTCAACCACATACTTGAAACTCAATAAACTATGATCAACTCTGAAAAAATATAAGCTACATTGAATTTCTTCAATATAATAGATGGTGAAAAGTAACAAAATTGACTCACTTTAAAGTGCTATCTTTTTATTTTCATGCTATCTCAGTCCATATATATACTAGACCATTCACTGTCTAGCTTATAATTTCATAATTATCATTGTGCTATTCTCTCATCTCCTAGATATTTGTTCGACTCATACAATATAAAGAAAGCTAACTAAGTAGTTGCTGAATGGGCCACGAAATAAATGTAGGTCTCATTTCGCTGGTGGGGGGGGGGATACATCCTCATATCCCCCCTGGATATGCCACTGACACAACAGCACAGGACAGAATTTACTCTGATGGACAGTATTAGAGGAGGCTGTGGTTTATAACTGCGCGAGGTCTACTATTCACAGAACAGTACCTCATAAAACAAAATGTATTGAAAGCCTAAAATATTCCCTAAACTTGGTATCTTTATCAAACAGATGCCTGGTAATCACAATTATAGAAAACCCTTCTTATCCCCAGTCAATAAAAAGTTCAATGAGTTTTCATTTACAAAATTCATTAATAGATCATTAGCTACAGCAACATGTTGGACATCTATGTTGCCTATGACTGAAAATATAATCGCGCGCTGCGAGGTTGCTGTCAGAGAAAACACCCACTTTTTTATCACACACGCGTGATTTTCGCGTATCACGGTTGACAGAACCCACAATAACGCTGCGTGGTTCAGAGAAACCTAAACTTAAAATAATTGCTAATACTTTGAAGTAATGCACATGCGCTGGATCGATCAATCGAATTTACAAAAATTGCTAATATTCTCAAGCATGAGCAACGATCAACAAGAACCTATTATGTTAACATATATTATGTTATGTTATTTTATGTGTAGACTTGGTTTGACCGAAGTATAATACTAGTAGTTCTGTGAACAGTAGACCTCGCACAGTTTATAAACCGCAGCCTCCTCATATACTGTCCATCAGAGTAAATTCTATCCTGTTGTGTCGTGTCGGCAAGATATCGGTGTGAAAACGGCTAATGGCTGTTCGGGTTGGTGTATCAAAAATGCTAACATCAAAAGCTAATCTCCTTCAAGACATACTGGCAACAGGACAGCCCGAGTTCAAAGCAGAGAAAATTTGAGAGCCAATACTATGGTATTTTAGTTATTAATTGCATGCGTTATTGCACGCAATCAATAATTCATTTAATAGTGCATAAAAATTGCATTCAATGAGGCATGCAATCAATAGTCTACACAGCTGATGATTTCTTTCCCAAGTTACATTGAGATATGCGTCATGGCATGCAATTTATATTATAATCCACTCAACAGCTGATTTATGATGAATAATTCTATAGTCTGATTTTTACTCTAATATATTGGCGTACGAAGGAGGCTCCTTTTTCCTTTTATATTATCCTTGAAATTTCCAAAAACCTTGTATATACGTCGACGCACAATTTGAAAAGGAATATCTGTCAAATTGCATGAAAATCTATTACCGAGTTTCGTCGTAAATGCGCAACATATGAACATTTAAACATAAAGAGAAATGCCAAACCGTCGACTTGAATCTTAGACCTCACTTCGCTCAGTCAATTGATAGACCTGCAGTTTTACTTATGCTAGGATCGAAATTTCAGGTGGGTTCCCAACCACGGAGACGTGATTATGCAGCTCATAATTTTCTGAGCTGGCCTATGAGATCCTACGTTTATTCATTTATTCAACGAAGATTTAATCGATGATATTAATCGAACAACAGTTGTTTTTCTTCAATTTACATTGATATATTAGATTGCTTGCGTCATTGCATGCAATTTATAATCCTCTCGAAAGCTGATCTATGATGAATAATATTCTAGTGTGATTTTTACTCTAATATTGGTGTATGAAGGATGCGCCTATTCCATTTATATTATCCTTGAAATGCAAAATTTCCAAAAGCCTTGTATATACGTTGACCCACAACTTGAAAAGGTACCTGTCAAATTTCATGAAAATCTATTACCGCGTTTCGCCGTAAATGCGGAACATAATTATAAACATAAAGAGAAATGCAAAACCGTCGACTTAAATCTTAGACCTCACTTTGCTCGGTCAATTATGTTCCTATATATTGTTTATTATATATTATTTACTACATCTATATAGGCCTATTGCTATACAGTTTATACAAGCACACTATATTCAAATTGCTATACAGTCGAGCCTCTCTATAACAAGCCACCACTTAATAAATTCTTCTAAGCAACAAATATTTTTACCTTGTCCCATGACATTTCAGAATTTTGGCTCCTTATTTTCTTCTATAACGAATTTTGTACCTCTCAACTACAAAGTTATCTCTCTTCACTTCAACATACAAAATGTAGTGTGAATAAGAAGCCAACAGTCAGAATTGTTTAGTTTCAGCAGAAAGGTCAATAAACTAAAAATAATGACAAGTTCAGGTAGGGAGAAGATAGGATGGTAAACAGTGAATAGAGTTTGAAACACATGTTGGAAATTGAATGCAAGTTACTGGAAATAGAATTTCAAAAACCTGTCATTCGTAGAACAGGCAGGTAGACAGGACTTTCCCATCCTTCTGCTTTTGTCACACATTTCAATTCTTAGAGCTGATGATGATGATGATGACTGTGACGAATCTGAAGAGAAGAATCCGTCAGATCAAGAAGTTCTACAAGCTTTCAAAATTATCAGGCGAGGATTACAACTAAAAATAGTGTAGACTACCAGACAACATTTTCAACTGTTTGAATAGAGATGTGAGTCATTTATTGAACGTGATGTTTTACTCAAATGCAAAATTTAACCGAAAATTACTCACTTTTTCAAGTAAAACGCTAGAAAATGGAAAAATTGAGTCATTATAGTAACTATCTATAGTAAAGTTATTGACAAAATTACTTCTTATTCTCTTATCCGATTTCCCATGGAATAATGTGTTCTATATCCTGTATACACTGTATAAAATATGAATAAGGAAGAGAGTTCCGTAGTTTAGTATAAGATATTTCAGAGAACTTTAAATTAGATTTTTTTCCTACTCACACTGGCGATCAAGAGTCATCTCACGCCAGTGGTTTTTTCCCTTACCATCTACTATCAAATTATTGAATTGTATTATCATGCTGAACTTTATTTGAATTCTGCATTATGTATTTATGTGTCTGTGTGAAGTATTTAATATCTTTTATAGATTCATGAATAAAGTGATATTGAATATTTTTCATATTGGTCTCATTCGATGGAGCCCATTCCTATACTATTCTCATAATTTGTCTCAAAAAATTCAACCGTGAGAGACTTTAAAAGTTTTCAAATTTGGCAGGCCAGCTCCACTACGTCCAGATTGGAAAAAAGTGTGAATCAATGAAAACAATTCTGGGCTTCAGTTCTAGTTGAAAATAGTCTAGATCGTTAGTTTAGCGTTAGTTTAGGTTTGTTTTGACAAATTTGACATTTATTTAGGTTTCTAAATATCAAATTTGGAAGTTTCAAATTTTCGTCCGGGCCAACTTCACACCCCAGCCACAGACCATATTAATCAATGGAATTGGTTGAAAACTGTATAGATCGTTAGTTTAGCTTATAATAGATAAGATTTTAGCTTATAATAGGGTATAGACTAATAGATTGGAACCCACCAGTCATGTAAGTGGCTTCTTATACATTCATATCTCCTATTGTAACAGTCATGAAAGCGTTTCTACGTGTACTGCTGAGGTGAATAGGATTTTTATTAGAAGTTGGCAGTGCATTCTTTCAAAATAATTTTTTTCCATTATATCAATGGAACTATTGCTCATATCTATCAGGAACTATAGAACTATTGTGTCTGCATCCAGAACTATCGTTTTCTAATGTAGGCTACTTCTGACAAATGTTCTGCTAACTTCACACTGACCAATAGTGTCTGTAATCTTGTTATTCTTCAATAGGCTTAATTACAGCATTATAATATAGCATTATGACTATTCAACATTGAAGAATATCATCTACCTCTAAACAGAGTATTAAAATATGCTTATTATTACAATTATCTGTACTTCTATAAATGAGTGTGAGTGAAATATAATATTGACTGCAGAAAATTTTCTTCATAATAATATCGATTGAGAAATTCACCAGGAATGAGTTTTTTCACGTGGTTTAATAACCTGAATAGTTGAAACATAATATATACATCGAAAGTGGGCTTTATAATAATATATATATATATATATATATATATATATATATATATATATATATATATATATATATATAGGCTGACGTGAGACCGGCTAGTCGATGGGTGAAGATGTCAAAAACAAATGCCATAATGGAGATACAAGTCACATGTCATGGTCTCGAATAAAGAGAAGCAGACATAGAGCGAATGGCGCCGAAATGAATACCCTACTCTTCAAACAAAAAAGTAGAAAGGGCACTCCGTGCTACGAGCATGGTCATGCTAATCAGTGTTGTCTTGTGGACAGTGTTGGGGAAGGCCAAGCAGGTTAATAAATTCGTCAGTGTCCACAACGATAAAGATGACTTTTGGCGCACTAATGCAACAATATGAGCACAGACGCTAATAAGGGGCATACGTCTGAAAGAATTCTGTCTCTGAATCCAACCAACCATATACTAATGTACCATAGCTGATATTTTTCTATTTGAAACAGTCTACATTATTTCAATGATTTTCAATAGAAGGGTTCCCAAGAATTTTGTAGAAAGAAAGCCGACAGTTGGTGACAATGTTGAGGAATGGAGAAAGAAGAAGGATGCACTTGTAAAAATCTCTGTATGTCCGCCACCAGCAGTACCTGCATTCAGATGAATTCAACATAAAATATAGCATTTATTCAGCATTTATAATAGTTGCGATTCAAAGTTCTATCAAAATTATATAAAAAACCGCGGTTTTCTCAAAAACCACTCCAACAATTTTGATCAAGCTCATAATATAAATTGACATTGGTAAGATCATCACCTGCCACAAGTGCCATATCTGTGAAGGTGCGTACAGATATACGCGCCGCGAACATGAACAATTCACTTTTAATCAGCTGACTATATCTGTATTTTCACAGAAACAGAAAGATACAGATATAAAAAGCTTGGCATCAGCTGTTTCGGATGGACACGTTAAGTCATCGGTCCCGGCTGCCTAAAAAGCAGTCGTTAGGTCATGTCAGAGGCCCTGAAATTGATCAGTTGCGACCTGAAAACTCTGTCACCAGACCTGAGCCAGCCAGGTAACTCGACATTATTATTATTATTAGCTGATTAAAAGTGAATTGCTCATGTTCGCTGCGCGTATATCTGTACGCACCTTAAGAATTGCAGGTGCTCCGCCTTATCCATGTAAATTTTTATTTTCAATTTCTAATTTCTGAGCGAGCCGAAGGTGAGCAAAGCTCTTATACATGAAATTGTTATTATTTGTTGGGATACTCCTCCTAGACCGTTCGACCAATGGTCATGAAATTTTGCAGAGATATTAAGTTCGACACGGTGACTGCTACTAGCAAATAATATTCTTTATCCGACTTCAGGACTTCTTATTGATTTTTAATAAATTCAGGAAGGTTATTGTGTTATCTTTATTTGAAAAAGTATGAAACATTTTGTCCAATATCCTTTTCCACTGAAACTTCGAGGTCAACATTTGAAGTCCAAGACTTAAAAACCAGAAAATCCTTTAAGCCACGTTTATACCAAAGTTGTTAACAAAATGCTAATAACTCAATCCTTATAGATTCTATTAGATTGAACGGAACTTGACAAACTCATATGATCATCATGTGTAACTATGATAAGTTATGTTCAATCTGATGAAATCTATAAGGATTAAGTTATCAAGATATTGTTAATAACTTTGGTGTAAACGCAGCTTAAGAGCATTTAATTTATTATATGGAATTCTAAATAATAATATTCATGCCAGATTTCAGCAATTTGAAAAATTGCCATGTTCCATGCAATAGAAAAAGACTTCTTGGTGAAAAAAATCTTGTGAAAAATTATGCTGCTCAATTGATGATTAAATTATTATTTTTGAGCTCTACCAACTCTTTCTTCTTTCAACTGTTTCTTATTTCTTTGTATAAACATATTTTTCATACCCCTTCACTAACTTACCTGAATCTAACTAAAATACTGTTCTCTTCTAATCTTATTAGTTATACTGAATCGTTGAGAATATTTAATTAAGTTCGTTATTATTTTCTTCTGTTTTCCTTTTTAATTGTAAAACTATAATTATTATATAACTACACGGACACGGACACGTAAGGACAGGACATAATTCACTCTGATGGACAGTATTACAAGAGTTTTGAACTGCGCGAGGTCTACTGTTCATTGAACTACTAGTCAGCTGATCAATTTCAAAATAATAATACATCACAATGTGGTAGGTTAAATCCAAATTCATATCACATATGGATTTCAAATCATAGTCCTAAACCGAGGTTTATTGTGATAGTGGTTTATTACAATAAGGCTTTGAGCCAAGTTTGCTCAAACCTCTGTTCACACGACACCAACTTTAACAATTCCGATCGGGCAGTCGATGCAATCGGACGGCTTTCTTATCGTGCTCTGAGTAACGAGTTCGGGCCGGCCAGCCAGCTTACAGTTATATTGTTTTTCTAACCTCTCACGAGTTAATAGTTTTTCTGCTTAAACTGTATTTTTTGTGAATATCGGTAAAGTGATTATGGAGTGTGACTTGTGCAAGGCAGAAATCAATAGAGATTGTGTGAAGTGTCATGAGTGTCAAGCTGCTTTCCACCAGAACTGTGTCGGACATGGAGTTGGAAAACGAAATAAAATATGGAAGTGTGAAAAATGTTCTACATCATCTACGAGTTCCGGTAATAACAAAACGGAAGATCGTGAAATTTCGAATGAAACAATATTAGAAGCAATCACGGAGTTTAGGAAAGAGACGAACAGTAAATGGGATAAAAACAACGAAATGTGGAACCAGATCAAGGAACAATTCAAAAACGTTGAAGAAAAATGCGATAAAACTTGTAAAACCGTCGAAGCTGTGAAAGAAGAAAACGCACGTCTCAAAGAAGAACTGAAAAACGTAACATTAAACGTGCAAGAACTTCAACAACAAACTCGAAAGAATAATATTTTAATTTCCGGCGTTCCAGTTACGCATAGAGAAAGTGTACTTGACATTTTAGGAGACATAGCCATGGCTCTACAATTGCAATTTTATCCAGCAGATATTTCAGCGGCGCACAGGCTGCGGAGTCGCAATACAGACAATAAACCCCCGGCCATAGTGGTCAACTTCATATCCCGTCTAACACAAACCTTTATTATAAACTAAACCATATATAAATATTCTATATGAAGTCTTTGAAGTGTTTATAAACTTGAGATGAATAGTAACTCAAGCCTCCTCCTCCTCCTCCTACTCCTTCTCCTCCTTGACCTCCTCCATCACCTCCTCAACCCTCCACCTACTCCTCCTCCTCCTCCTCCTCCCCCAACTACTCCTCCTTCACCTCCTCATCAACCCCTCCTTCCCCCCACCCTTCTCTTCCTCCTCCTCCTCACCCTACTCTTCCTCCTCCTCCAACTATTCCCCCTCCTCCTCTACTCCTCCTCTCCCTCTTCTACCTTCTCCTTCGCCTCCTCCTCCTCTTCCTCCTCCTCCTCGCCCACCTACTCCTCCTGCATTACAGATCTGACTCGACTAAAGTTATAAAAATTATAATGTACAGCAGACAGCATTGGAATATTCAAGAAATAGATTGAGAGTCATAAGAAAATATGATTGGACTAATGTGAATAATAGTGCTTACTATTTAATTTATAAAATCTATCACTTTATTTTTTAATCACACAATAATTATAATACAACTTGGATAAAATATAAAAATGAAAAATATAAATGAATGTTTAAATATAGATTGAAATACAAACCTCAGTACCCTTTTAAATTATTTTATCACAACATGATTCAGATATTAAATACCATTTTCAAGTTTGAAAATGAATCTGAATGTTTCAGACTTGAAAATGGCATTTAATGTACGAATCATGTTGTGATAAAATAATTTAAAAGAGTACTGAGATTTGTATTTCTATTTATATTACAAAAAGCCCTAAAGAAAAAGACAAATGAATGTTTGTATGTGATTGAGAAACTACTAGACCAATAAATTATTATGAAAGTTTGGGAATATGTTGTGTGAATAAGTCTTAAGTCTAGTAACACACACATCAATTTTTGAACTTTTTTATGCCATCCTAATAAATTTGATTAAATTGAACAAAATTTGACAAACATATATTATGATGTGATCATGAGTTTGTCAAGCTCCTGGTAGAGTTTATAAGGACGAAAAAAAATTGTTCATTCAAAAATTGATGTGTGTGTAGTTAGACTTTGGACGTTCGATAAAAACTTGTTAGAATTTTTATTGTACAACCAAAACTTGTAGCTTTTAGACACATTGATTCTATATCGTGGACGTGCATTTTCAATTATTTGCTCCAGCTGCTTGCCAGCAGTAACATATTGCCATTTAAAAGCCAAAACATGAACTCCCACACATTTTCTTTTACCTTTGAACCAAATAAAATACAATTTATTAGGTCATGTTTATTTATGACTCGACTGCCTGTGTATCAGCCTGCAATGTAAACGCAATGCTGTGACAACGTCCCATGTTCATGACCATCACAATGTCCTACTTTTGTTTCTGTTTTCTCGAAGATGTGAGACACTCCCTAAAGTAGGAACTTTGAATAATTTTACCCATTGAATAGTCAATATTGTAAATAAGGATATTTATTTAAAAAAAACTCTTATTTTTCTGAAATACAAAAGTTTTTCAAGTTGCCCGATTTGAAAAAAATGTCATAATTAGTTTGTGGTTTATTTCTGGTTCAAAATTTTTCTTAATAACTCAATATCTTCAAGTTTTGAGAGTTTATTGAATGTCATCATTCTATTATATTCGGATTTAATCAAATAAAAATTTTTAGTTTTATTTCTGGATTGAAAAAATAACTCAAATCAATTCAAGAGGATAGCATAACCTATCATTTTTATTCATTCATAACTCCACTTCCATTGTATTATCATTCATCCCATCATCATCACCTAGGCTTACAATACTTCTACAAAGTCGCCTTTGTAAAATAATAAATAATCAATATTATTGATTGATAAATTAACAGGATTGGCTCGTCAAGTGCTTCAAAGGCCTAGAAATCTTTGTAGTTTGATCACCGTATGACTTGTTTATCAATAATCACCTCGGTCGGTCTTCTAAAGCTGCGTTTATACCAAAGTTATTAACAAAATGTTTATTTTTCCGTCCTTATAGATTCTATTAGATCTTGACAAACACATAGGCACATCATTTGTATGATAAGCTACAGTATGTTCAATCTAATAGAATCTATGAGGAAGGAAAAATAAACATTTTGTTAATAACTTTGGTGTAGACGCAGCTTTAGCTAGCCACTAAAAAGCCTTCCAACGGATACCACCAAATAGAAGCAAAACTGCCTTAAATATTACTAAGAATATTTCTGATATGAATTATGGAGTTGTCTGATACTTTCATTTAGGATGAAACTTTCATTACACATAGGATGTCTAATCTGGCAAGTCAAGCAGTTTATTCAGATCCAGTTATTGCAGATTCGGCTCATAGTTTCCAATACCGTACCTATGATTGACTCTTATTGGTAGAGATACGGTATATTTAACTTTGAATATCATATTTTTACCCTTTTGAAAATGAATATTTTTACAAATTTTGAATTTTATTTGGGAAGCTGTCAATTGTAATTAGGAATTGTGAATTGTTATTGAGAAATAGTAAGATGTAAGTTACTTGGGAAGTTGTTAATTGAAGATTAGAAAATAATCCACTTGTCCAACGTCATATTCCATACTTGCATTCTTTCCATGAATTTTAATTCATGAACAAGATCAACTGGATTTTCAATCAGATTTCTTAATTAAAACAGAAACTTCTGACTAACAAATCTTATTACCGCATCTCAAATTGAATTCATACTTTCTCAAATACAATGTACTATTCTTAATATTACATGATGTGATAACTTCTAAAATACAAATGTCTATTCTCAATTATTACAATTGATACTTTCTTGAAATTTAAAAAGGTATAGGTTATTACAAGTCTGGTATAGGTAATACCTACACATTTATAATCAATTCAACCAGATTTTAGCTAATACTTAGCCGTGATAAAAAATAACCTTTTAATAACAATAATAATGCTTTTATTAAATCAAGAGCAATGTTGAATTAATACAATATAAAATACCTTTAAATAATAACTTATCCACTGAGTAAACTGAATTCCATTCAATCACAACAATACATGAAAAAGGATTGTCTGTTTCATTGTTAAATCATGACTAAGTGCCAAAAGCCGGTTAAATTTTAATCGTGATTAATTCCAGGAGAGCCTATCAGACAAACCGTCTTATAAAAAATGCCTTTTCTGATTGGTTCTCGTGAAATTAATCACGGTTAAAATTTAGCCGGCTTCTGTGCAACTAACATTAATTAGAGATTATTAATATAAAATTTATCAAACAAATATGAGAAAAATAACATTGTAAGAAATCATCTGTCTGTAATAATCATTTTAGTAAAAATAGAATATTGCTATTACCCGATTTCATTCTTTACCTATTCTTCCAGTTTTTTTTTAATAATGCAATGTTTCCAAATACCGGTAACATTGCCTATTAAAATTACGCCAAAGATAAGGCTAAAAACAGCGTTTTGAAGTGCATTATTGCATTTCGAAAATTACACAAAGTACATCTAATTGAAATTTTTTGAAGTTTATAACAAGATAAGCAATGCAATTATTACTGATAAGAATGTACTAGAATAATAATGTTTTAACAAAGTGAAACCGGTGATTAGGTTAGTGATTAGTTTCCATAATGGGCCTACATTTTTAATTCATAATAAATTATTTTAAGTTGCTGTACTACTAACAAAGAATCTACTTTATTATTGTAGCTACAATACATACAGCCTATCTAAATAATCTTCTACATAATTTATTTTATACATTAATACAAATAAATGTGAAAATGATTCAAACAGTAACATAACCTTTAAACCGTGAAGTGTAAAGCCACTGTGGGTGTGGTAAAGCTTTTACAGAGTGGAAACGTGGAACGATCCTATCGAGTTTATCTTTGTTTACATTTTTGACTGTCGACCAGCTCTCCAGTCGAACAGTTTATACCCACCCATTTTATGTATAATATATCGTTGGTTGCTCTATGATCACAACTCTCCGTGTTGATGCAATGGCCGACGCCTGATTTGCCCCGTTGTGTGGCTGAATTATGTATTTTCCATTTTTACATTCTTTTAGCTTACTTATCATGAAGTGTTCAATTTGTCTAAATAAAATAGATATTTTCTTCAATATTGCAGTTCTTATTCAATTGGAGTGCGCATACCTATACGGATGCGGAATGCATCAAATCTAATAATCCGATTCGTCCGATGACGATCTGTGTGCGTCTACCTTAAGGAAGCTATATCACAGTATACATACAGTACGGAAACTTGGCTATACACTGACGCCAAAATCCGCCATTTTGTTAGGAAGCGCCGCATTGTAATAGTATTGATGGTAGGTTCGGATCACTTCAATGATCCGGATCAATTGATCTCGTTCACTGCCACGAGCCAATCAGAAGACCAGGATTGGAACTTCCCAAGGTCACGTGACGTGTTTAGTATTGGGGTCATGTAAAAAGCATTGGTTAGATAGGCGATTGATTACAAGTTTCCATTCTGTATATTCTGTGGCTATATTCCAAGTTTTGTTGCAATCCATCCTGTAGTTTTCGAGAAATCGTGATCAGTGAGTGAGTGAGATAAGAATTGTATTAGTATAAATTAGAGAATAAATAACTTAAAAATCTTAACGCATTGCCATACGACTGTTGCAGCAGTTTTAGTTTTGAGTGTGTTTGTTTGGTAGGAAGTTTAGAAACAACCCCTGTGTTTAGTTCCGTAGACGTTCCAATAGGTACTCAATATGAATGTTCATACCGAAGCACACTGCCAATTTATGATGACAGAATAGTGTGATATTCGAAAAAATTCACTTGTTGCAAATCTTGAGATTTGACACTCGAAACTAAAACTGCTGCAACAGTCGTATGGGATTGCGTTAAATAGTCGTATTATACATGAAATGAAAGATAATTTAATGCTCTACAATCTCGTATTCAGCACATTCTTGTTCCATCAATTGTTGAAAAGTTATAAGTCTTGAAAGAGCAAAAAAATGGAAGAAAAACTGTTTTTTTGAAAATGCATCAATTTTGAACATGAATATCTCGAAAAGTATAGGATTTATCGAAAACCTCTACCAGACAAAACTTGTAGGAAATTTATTAAGCTTCGTTTTTATGCAGGTTGATTATGTCAATATAACACATTGTTACCAAGATATAAGCATGTAAGTAATAAGTGGAAAATGCAACTTTCAAACCAACCTCATCCCTTCAGCACATGATGTAGGGGTTGGGATTATTGATATTTTCATCTCCAAACTAGTGTCAACAAAGCTGCAAAGTCTAAAATTGAGTTCCAAGCATTCCCTCCAAATTTCATTGTCAACTGATCTATTGTTGCTGAACAGAAAATTTCACTCTCAACACTAAAACTGCTGCAACAGTTGTAGGGAAATGCGTAAAATAGTGGAAATATACATAAAATTGAAGATAATTTGATGCTCTATCAGCTCATAATCAGCACGGATTTTGTTTCATCAATCGTTCAAAAATTATAAGGCCGAAAACATGAAAAACTTGAAGGCAGAAGTGTTTTTTCAAAAAATGTCTCACCTTCAAGGGCGGATATCTCAGAAACTATGAGAGATATGAAAAAAATGTAGAAGTCATAACTTGTTGGTAATTTTGTAAGCTTCAATTTTGCAAAGAATACAAATGTTCATAAGATGCATAGTTTCTGAGATATATGCGAGAAATGAAAAAAATGTTACTTTGAAACCACCCCCACCCCTTTAGCACAGGGGGTAGGGGTGAGGACTTTTGATATGTTAATCCTCTAACTATCCTTAAAAGAGCTGTAGAGTTGAAAATTGTGTTCCAAACTTTTCCCTCTACAATATTTCGTTGACTGGACTAATAGATCACATAACAATATGCATAATCCTTGGTTTGAGTCCTACTCTCCTTCTAAGACATTATGTACCGTATCGATTCAATTACATGCTATTTCAAAGGTTCAACATGTTAAAAGCCCATTGTTCGATTGTTATAAGTTATTCAATTCTCACAAATACTCTAAAAATTTCATTGCACCTAGTTCATTAACACTGAATATGGATATCCTCAACAAAAATTCTCAAGAGACAAGTGGTACAGGGATAATGATGATTTGTAATACAGTATAGCTAACTGAAAATGTTATGAAGAGGTTATATACTTTTATCTCAGGCAGTGAATAAAATGTTTTGTTCCACTGATTTAAAGATTTAATTATATTTTTGATTATTTTCTAGCAAGATGTTTAGCAATATTTTATTGATTTTTGGAATTGTATTTAATATATATTTGATTTTTAGATTATAAATTCTATGCAAATTTATTCCATTTTGAAAAAAAACTCAATTTCAGTTATTTTTTGAAACTGGAATAAATTTTCCTAAAACTGATACTTTCAGGAATTAAATACCTATGTCATGAGATAAACAATAACTTGGAGAATGCATGATACAAATTTAATCGATTTGTTTGCTACCAAATCGAAAATGGATCTCTCCCCAGGTATAAAATTTGGTGCTCATATCTCAAAAAGTAAAAATAAAGCCTATAAAAAGTTATTTCTCGGAAATATGTTCCATTATAGTAGCTTGACAGTATCCCAATTGAAATACTTTAAAAAATGTTACCAGTAAAAAGTTTCCAAAAGTGCGATTACACTCACTCAATGGATATGGAGCAATTCATCTGCTAAAGTAGGCCTACTAAAATATCATTCATATGAAAAGTCAAGTTATTGTTGGACAAAAGAATAAAATAAATATTTATACATGATATCATAGCTTCAATTTTATATTTACACACATGATGTACGGGAAACTACAAATTAACAGTTTAAATTCTATTCAAACAATTCACGATTACAGAACAACTAATTGTAGAAGTTGGATAGTTGTATTCAACCATAGAATGAAGATACGGTACCGTTACGTTTAATGATAACGTTACGGTAAGATAACGTTACCGTTAAAATGAAATTGAATTAAGACTTGTATTATTTGTCTCTGATTCAACTGAGCAAATGTGGAGTTTTTCTAATTATTTAAGGTACTTTTCTTCAAATTTTATGTATTAGAAGTGGTTTGGGATACATGCCTGCTGTTTCCAAACCGATTTCATGTTTATCAATAAACAAAATGAAATATTCTTAACTAAATAAATATCTCGAATGAAATCTAAAATAGTCTATCGAAGAATTTCTACCAAGGAAATTAGACGTCCAATAACGGCATTCGAGAAAAACTGGGAATATAAAAAACCGAACCGGTATCATATTCAAACAGAATAATTATTCCACAATATCGATCATCCCCATGTACTCAGTTCTTTATTCAAAACATTTCTGTAGTTAATTGGCTGCATTGATGGAGGTAGATCAGGATCAAAGTTTTGTTGTGTAAAAGATGTAGTTTTAGTTGAGTCCGTGGGGTCAATCAGTCTTTTTCTTCTCTTTTCTAGCCAGGAATCAACTGTTGGCAGATTAATTTCTGGATGCAGCTTCATATGTTCCTCTTCTCTAGCTGGAAACAAAATTGAAAAATAATGAAGTTCAACTCAAGTAGAGTGAGTTATATTATAGTATAGGATTGTTCTGATTGAAATCTTGATTGATGTAGGTGATTAATTCGTGCCTCATAAAATTATATAAATAGATAGTTAATTAAAGTAATCAAATCAAATCAATTTATTTGCATTTGAAAAAAAAAACAATAGAGACATTTTAATAAGAGAAGCATATAACCTAGATTTCAAATCAATCACAATTGAGATAAAAAAAAAACATAATTATACAAAACATTACAAAAACTCATAGCTTAAATATACTATTACCGTATTAATATTATATACTATTATTACCGTATTACTATATACTATTATCGGTCATTATTATTGAGATATTTCTCCTTTTAATTATTTTTCTATGGTGGCTACCCAGCTAGGAAAACCTGTCCGCTGGGAGCGGTTCATTTAATTATTTAAATGTATGGGAAAACCATAAAAAACGAGATAAAAATTGAGAAGAAAAGTAAAATTTATAGAATATGTAGTTTTTCTTCCAAGCAATTGGAATACACACATCACACATGAATTTATAGTTTCAAAGTAATACAGCGTACAGTAATTAATTTCTTGGACTAGACATATTGGGCCCGTTCTGTGTACATAGAATGTGGTAAATTGTCCGATTCACAATTTACCAGGTAAAAAGTTTCACGTCCCATGGGAAGAATTTCGACAGATTCTGTACCAGAAACCAGTTCCATTTCCAAGTTCCTGTCCCACAGTCGAAGCGTGGTAAATTATTCCAACAAGGTACAGTTCCAACTATCCGAGCTCTCATTGGTCGATTGAATTTTGTTGCTTGCTTCTCTGCGGATGCGCATGCGCTGATAGCTTGTTTACCATAGCATAGCCATAGAATGCATAACCAACAAAATTATGTTTGATAACCATTCCTTAAATGAATTTTTCTCTATAGAAAATTTGAAAGTAATGGAATGAAAGAAATGCACTCTTTTCTAGACGGTAAGTTTTTAAAACAACATTTCTTCATTCACGCAGCTAGTGAACGATACATTTTGGTATAAATCAACTTTATAAGTGCGCGCCAAAAGCTTGAACCAATGATTTTGAAATGGCGTTCCATGAGAACATTTTGCACTAGTCACGTGATGGAACAATTTACTGTACACAGAACGTGAACATGTATGATGATGCTATGATGTGAGGTGAGAGTGAACTTTGTACACTATGAGGATTCTGTATGATATACTTTATAATATTCTGCACTTGGATATGAGAAATCTGTATATGGTACAGTATAACTCTTCATCTATTAAGAACGTCATTGACAGATTGCAGACTGAATATTATTAATGTAGAAAAGATGAAATATTGCAGTTTCTTTGGATCGATCGACCAATAATTTTATGTGAAAATCGGTTCACTCCATGAATATGTTGATTATTGCTTACTTTTTTTTTTAATTTTTATCTTAAAGACGTCCGTCATCAATGAAGTGGTAAATATAATATATAATTGATTTCTGAATATCTTACAAATTTTACATGTTGCAAATCAATGGATAATCTATTGTAAAACTTTGTTCTGACATGAATCTTTGAAAAAATCAAAAAAATATAGATAGTATGGTAGTAACCATATAGGAATGATATTTGTCTGATGCTTTCCAGGTCTTGTTTTATTGCAAAAATTTGTCTTATTCAATTATGATAATAACTACAAATACTTCTGATAAATTCTGGTTGCAAATGATACATTTTTACAGGTTGCAGCCATCTATGTGAGATTTGATTGGTCATTCTGAAGGTGCGTACAGACTCTCGCTCTGCTCTGCAACCGAACGTCACTCCAGCAGAGCGATTGATGATCGACCGGGGAGCAACAATGGTTCGACCGGGGAACGCGAGAAGATCTAACATCTTCCGTAACGTTCATGATGGGTGCGTGGGCGGCGCGACTGTAGTTCGATGGAGGAACGAGGGCGGTACGAGGGAGGAGCGTGCTCGGTGCGGGTTGGAAGAGCGTATATGTGTACGCATCTTGAGAAGCATCAGCCCTAAGCCTAGAAAAACATAATTGGCCTTTTTTCAATACAAAAACTAAGGTATTTTGAGTGAAATATATGAATTGTCATTACAAACCTCTGAGCACCAGATCATTAAGTTGAGCTCGTGAATAGTGAGTGAAATTGCAGTGTTCTCCATAGTGACATTCCCCTGTCTGCATAAATTTCCGGCACTCAACTTTAGTTGTCTCTTCTTGGACAATTGTTTTCAAATCTAAAAATTAAAAGACAATTTCAAGTCAACGAATATAAAAAAGTACAATAGAATATAAAAGAGTACAATAGAATATCATAAAAATAATTGTAGCCTACTTCTATTGGAGAATAGGTAAGCCAATGCCTCTTGCCAAATAAATAAGTAGGCTAGTATAAAGATGGGAATAAATGTTATAACTTACATATCATTTTTTATTTAAAAAAAAAATATGAAATTATCGAGTACGGTACAAGAAATCAGGGTTTTGTTGGAATAAAAATTTGGCGTTATTCCTGAAATATTAAAATAACATTGTCTGTTGAATCACATTTGTTTCAGCACTGATTTCCAGCAAAAATCGAAAATTTTGGTCACCAGAAAGATTAGGGAGACATGTTTCTAATCAGTATAGATAGATAACAATTTATTATTTTCTTCATTTAAATTAAAAAGACAGCCAGCAAGGTTTGATTATTGTTTTTCTCCTAATAAACTGTTTAGTGTGGAAACGTTTGAGGTGACCAGAAAATAGTATAGTACTTATATAGGCTTGCGAAATGGATGGATTTTGGAAACTCCATAGGAGGCAATTTTCAAAGTAACCTAGTGTTTAACTCGGTTTATTTTATTAGTGTTTTTAGATATCATTTTAAAATCACGATTCAGTTGTCAGTCATCCCCTTAAAAGGCCAGCTTCATTAACAGAGGGTATTTGATTTTGTTTTTACAAATGAAATCCAGTAGATTGAAACACACCAAAAACTGTAGATCAACTCATCTCTCATCACATTCCCTTTCAATATCAATGCAAAAGCCAAGGACTTGGGTCTATGAAAGCTGAGCCTTCTTCAATCGAAAAGTGCATAACTTGCACCCTTCTACATTCTATCAGTAATTTAAAACAAAAATAACATTTTATGTGTTTCTAGAAAACTCAGCTGAATCCTTCTTTATAGTCTACTGGTTCACACTGTACATCATTTACAATACATCCTTACAATAGTCAACAGCCTATACTCATCAATTAGAAAATGTGGCTAAATATTGATGCACGAGCTAACTCTGTACCTCAGCTATATTTAGAGATATCGACTCAATTTTTTATGGAAAAGGACAGAAAATTAAGGCTGTGAGGCCCAAATTTAATCAAAAAATATAAATTTGAACATAAAACAGTTTGAAATCTCACCTTATTTTGAAGAAACTGATCTAAATCATATGAACCCCGTATGATGCTCATAGCCTTCATCCTGTAAACAGTCATAGACCCTCAAAAAGTCCGATACAATAGTTGTACCTGGTAGAATAAACTCTTTTATAATTGGCACCAGTGTCTCCGAAGTTCTATCTTCTACCATAAACGTATCACAAGATTGCTCATCCACTCCCCCCAAAACCCACTGTCCTCCAATAAGACGGCCTCTATTATACCTCCTTCTCCCAAACTTACTTTCACCAATTTGCACTTTCCTACCTGGACCCTGGACCACCAATTTTCTGCTTTCTAACAAGCATAGCATCAAATATTACATCTCTACAAAAAGAGCTCCAGTCTACAACTGTTTTACTTGCAATATCCATCTCCTCACTAATCACTTTTGACGAAACGTTCTTCAACCACAAATGGAAAAATCCTAAAATTTCCCACAATGCATGAAATGATTTCTCAAAAAAGGTATTTTTCCTCAAGCTCAATGAATAGCGGCATCGTTTCGTTTTGCTTTCCGTGAACAACCATAATGTGTACACTCCCACTTGCATCCTTCAAAGAAATTTTATTTATTTACTTAATTGACTGCTGTGCTTACAGTATAAATGACTTAGGCCTAACTAGTAGTAGACCTCGCGCAGTTATAAACCGCAGCTTCCTCTTATACTGTCCATCAGAGTAAATCCTGTCTGTATGTCGTGTCGGCGAGATATCAGTGTGAAAACGGCTAATGGCTGTTGGGGTTTGTGTATCAAAAATGCTAACATCTAAAGTTAATCTCCTTCAAGACATACTGGCAACAGGACAGCCCAAGTTCAAAGCAGAGAAAGTTCGAGAGACAATACTATGTTATTTTAGTTATTAATTGCATGTGTTATTGCACGCAATCAATAGCCTATTTCATTTATTTATTTACAATGGAGACAACGGGTTTCCCCAAATATGTCTCCTTAACAATAAAAATTTTACAGATACAGATGAAAAAAGAAAAATAATTATAATAATAATACGAACTTATGCAATAATAAATAATACAAACAAAAAAAAAACACCTAATTAAGAAATATACTTATAAAAATACTTATGAAAAGGTAAAAAGAAAACAAATTGAGAATTAAAAATTCCAAGACTTAAAAAAATTGAAGAATATAATAACAAATAATAAACAAAAATTTTATGAAAAGGTAAAAATAAAACAAATTGAGAATTAAAAATTCTAAGACTTAAAAAAATTGAAGAATATAATAACAAATACAGTAATAAACAAAAAATGTATTAATAGAATAAATAACATTTAAGCTATAACTGAACGACGTCCCAAACCATATGCACATCCACACTGATAAACGAACTATTTATTTGATCAGATCATGCATACCTACACAAGATTTAATTATCATAATAATAACGCTTTCAGGAATTTAACACGAGAAAACCAGAAGACATCTAGGCGCCTAGACAAGCTGTTATAAGTTCCTTGCATCCTATTTGATAGTGCATAAAAATTGCATTCAATGAGGCATGCAATTTATAGTCTACACAGCTGATGATTTTTTACCAAGTTATATTGAGATATTAAATTGCATGCGTCATGGCATGCGATTTATGATCCACTCGACAGCTGATTTATGAATAATTCTATAGTCTGATTTTCACTCTAATATTGGCGTATGAAGGAGGCTCCTTTTTCCTTTTATATTATCCTTGAAAAGCAAAATTTACAAAAACCTTGTATATACGTCGACGCGCAATTTTAAAAGGAACATACCTGTAAATTGACTCTATGAAAAGTAATATTTCTTTGATTATTACTTATTCTCTTCTATAGAATCAATTTTTGGCTATATCAATACTCTTGACTCTAGAAACATCGATAGCTGGAGAGTCGATATTTTCTGAAGTTTTGTCAGTCATCACCTCTTGTTTGCATTCATTAGAATTTTTGCTGTGTAATTATTATTCTTTTTGTTGAAATACTTTGTTATTATATAAGAAAAAATTTATATAATTCTTCCGATATGACTGCTGCTGTTGAGCCTCAAAGGGCAAGATCCCTACAAGAATATCGCCGAAAATTAACTGAACATAAAGAAGTTGAAGGAAGACTAAAAGACAGTAAGTTTTTATTTTTAAGTTTTAATTTTTAATTCTGTATTACATTCACATTCCATGTTTTATTGTTAGCTCTCTGGCAATTTCCAGATTTATATTCATATTTACTGATAAATGAAACCAAATAAGTAAAATCAACATATTATAGGTTAGAATTTTAAGTTCAAGTGTATAATGGTATAATATGTGATTAATTATTTCGGTGCAATTGTATCTCAGCTATTTTTGAAGATATCGACTCATTTTTTTTAATGAAAGAGAAAGAAAAAAAAGGTGTCGCTAGCCTAATTTCAACTAAAAAAGACGATTCTAAATAGCCTAATATTAATGCCACTCCAAAAATCTCAGATGAACTAACCTTATTTTCAGTAGACGATGCCTGTAGTCTTGAATTAATTAATATTTATGCACTCGCAAATAATATAGCATATACTATGATAATGCTTTATGCAATATAGGATTATACCAAATGAAAATTCATTTTTATTTATTTTCTTCATAAATTTTAATGTTTCAAAAGGCCTGACGGGTAACGGCATAGCCACCTCTAATACAAGGCCCCGTCCAACGATATTGCAACGTCGCAGTGTAGGCCTAGAATCATAGAGTAACAATAGCATAAGTAGATATCCCATGGTATAGGACGTTTATGTCGCAACTTTTACTGTTATCTCAAGCCGATAGTTCATGTGATTCTTTCCCTTGAAGCTGTGTGACACTGGTAGTCTCTCATATTGTGCTGTTCATACACTCTCACCCCAACAAAACAGTAAAATTCGACAATAATCAACAGTAATCGGCTTGTGATAACAGTGAAAGTTACGACATAAACGCCCTATACCATGGGATATCTACTTACGCTATCGTTTCTCCATGCTAGAATCTAAAGCTGCGTACACATATTCGCGCTTCCAACCCGCACCGAGCACGCTCCTCCCTCCTACCGCCCTCGTACCACCATCGAACCACAGTCGCTCCTCCCACGCACCCATCATGAACGTTACGGAAGATGTTAGATCTTCTCGCGTTCCCCGGTCGAACCACTCTTGCTCGCCGGTCGATCATCAATCGCTCTGCTGGAGTGACGTTCGGTTGCGGAGCAGAGCGAAAGTCTGTACGCACCTTAATACATGATTGGTGAAAAAGATTTTAAAAAATACCAGCTGATCTTTTTTACCAATCATGTATTAGATTCTAGGCCTACGCTGCGACGTTGCAATATCGTAGGCCGGGGCCTTGTATTAGAGGTGGCTATGGCAACGGCCATTTTTCCATAGACACTTGATGACTCGACTCGACAGACGACATATCGACTATCATGTTTCAATACTTCAATCTGGGGCCTATTTCACAAAGGTACAAGTATTGTTACCAACCATGGTTACGAACAAGTACTTGTAGTTACAAGTTTACAAGTACTCACGTTTCACAAAAATTTATGATCTACAAGTTTACAAGTTTACAATTTTACAAGTCTACAAGTACTTCAATAGTAAACATAACCTATTTTCATGATGATTTCCTTTTTTCATCCTTTATAAAGGTTACTTGTACTTTTCAATAATTACTTTGAAAATATTTGAAAGCAATATAATGTTTTTTGTACAGTTTACTTCAATTATTGCTGAATTTGTAACCTACACACTATATGTACTCTGTATATATATAGTAGATGTACTATATATAATGTATACTATATATACTGTGTATATATACTATAGTACACATAACCTATGAGGTAACACATTAATAACTATTTTGGAAATTTATTAAATTTGATTTCCTGATGCATATATCTACAAAATAATGAATTTTAGAGGGATATAGGGCATTTTTGATTATTAGAAATATTTATTGAATATTTAAAATTATTTTAATGATCACTTGTAAATCCTTTACATAGCTTTCCACCTCGGTAGAAATTTCATAGTTACGAACAAGTATTTTCGACAAAAATTGTTGGCTACAATGAAAATCTTTGTGAAACACTTGTTCGTAACAAGCAAATCACTTGTAAACTTGTAGAAATTCATTGTAACTACAAGTTTACAATTCTGCTTTTGTGAAACGCTAGTAATCAGCTGTTCTCCAAAACCATGGTTGGCAACAAGACTTGTAACCTACTTGTACCTTTGTGAAACGGGCCCCTGGTATCAATATTTCTACTTTCCTTGCCCAATTACCATAGGTAAGGAAAGTATTGCTTTCCGAAAAAAATTAAGGTACCTCAATTTCTAAATTTCTATACGTTTCAAGGTCCCCTGAGTCCAAAAAAGTGGTTTTTGGGTATTGGTCCGTATGTGTGTGTGTGTGTGTATGGTGTATGTGCGTCTGTGTACACGATACCTCATGTCCCAATTAACGAAATGACTTGAAATTTGGAACTTAAGGTCCTTCCCCTATAAGAATCCGACACGAACAATTTCGAACAAATCCAATACAAGATGGCGGCTGAAATAGCAAAAATGTTGTCAAAACAGGGGTTTTCGCGATTTTCTCGAAAACGGCTCTAACGATTTTGATCAAATTTATACCTAAAAATAATAGTCATTGATAAGATCTATCAACGGCCACATGTCCCATATCTGTAAAAATTTCAGGAGCTCCGCCCCATCAATGCAAAGTGTGATTTTAGATTCCCAATTATCAGGCTTCAGATACCATTTAAACAAAAAATTTCAAGTGGAAAAGATTAAGCATAAAAATCTACAATTAATGTTCAGTGACATTTTCACCTAAAATTGGAAATAAGCTCGAGATTCGAGAAAATGTGTTTATTCAATAATGCAAACGGTTGGCAACTGTTGATTCCACGGTATATAGAAGAAGACGGTAGGTGTCACGCGCATGTTTGTGCTAAATTTCTGGTGTAGCTGACGTCATTTTATATCCAATCATCTGTTTTCAACAAATAAGTTTCATAAATTGTCAATAGGTGTTAAAAACCTCGGTTGGTGGCGTTGACGTAATCTAGCTGGCTGGCCACTGCGCACACATTTCATGACCACTACCGTTTTCATCTAAATACCGTGGTTGATTCTATTAAATCATTCACTATGATACTTATAAAGAGTGACTATGACTTATAAAGAGATAGCAGACTTTGCGTGTCTCCAGCGTTATTGTCCTGTCACCAGCTGGCAGATCTTTGAATAGTAGACTTGAGATACGCGTGTACACTAGCGTCAGGTGATAAATTTTCATAACGGCAAGGAAAGTTGTGTGAGTGCGCCACACCAGATTTTTAGTTAATCGGAATCGACAATATTACTTTAGTGAGGTCCACGTTATAATGACAGTATTTGATCAACTTTGGTTTTGCTATCCTTGCTTATCATTCGACAAAGTCGGTGTTACTATCCTTTTCTAGGTCCAACACGATGCCAATTATGTTTTTGACAGTGTAGAAATATAATTTATTAATGCAGAGAATCGGCATCGCTATTCTTCTATCTTTATCCACTGCTATTATAACGTGGATCTCACTATAGTAGTTCTTTGAACAGTTGACCTCACGCAGTATTCTCATCCACAAGTACCTGATGTCAACTGTTTTAAATGTTAACAAACTCAGTTCACGTTTGAATTTGTATTCCATATGATATAATTAATACAGTTCCGTGATGATTTTTCTATTTGATGAAAATTAATTCTTTAGAATCAAAAGTATTATAATTTAGCTCCAGCATTATTTAGTTCATTTGTTTATTTTTATTCACCTATTAAATTAGTTTTTTTCGAATGTGAGAATATTGATACTGATGGGCACGCATAATAATACCATGACTGCAAAACAAAATATTGAAACCAAAGACCTTAAAGCTGCGATTAGACCAATTTTATTAAAAAAATGTTAACTCAATCCTTATAGATTATTAGATTGAACATAACTTATCATACACATGATGAACATATGTGTTTGTCAACTTCCGTTCAATCTAATAGAATCTATAAGGATTAACTTATAACCATTTTGTTAATAACTTTGGTGTAAACCCAGCATAAAGATGCATACCTCTTCAATGTCTTTGATTGAAACTATAGACTTTATACAAATACAGTAATGGACTGGCTTCTCCACACATCTGTGTAATCACTTGTCAGCTGATTTATGATGAATGATTCTATAGTCTAATTTTTACTCTAATATTGGCGTATGAAGAAGGCTCCTTTTTCCTTTTATATTATCCTTGAAATGCAAAATTCCCAAAAACCTTGTATATACGTCGACGCGCAATTCAAAAAGGAACATACCTGTCAAATTTCATGAAAATCTATTACCGCGTTTCGCCGTAAATGCGCAACATATAAACATTCAAACGTTTAAACATTCAAACATTAAGAGAAATGCCAAACCGTCGACTTCGGTCAATTATTATTTTAGATTATACTCAAGAAATTCAGCTGGCTATGGCTAAACTGACTGTTTCAGCTACTTTTTTATATTGACAACAGTCATCTTATCACTTGTGATTGCTCAAAACAAAAACAATAAGATCACATTAAATGAAATTTTCATATAGCCTATGCCATAGTAGAACTCTAATTATCCGAATTAATTGAGACTGAACTCTAGTTGGTTAGGTTAATTAATATTCTGACATATTGGAGTTCACAAACCGTCGACTTCGGTCAATTATTATTTTAGATTATACTCAAGAAATTCAGCTGGCTATGGCTAAACTGACTGTTTCAGCTACTTTTTTATATTGACAACAGTCATCTTATCACTTGTGATTGCTCAAAACAAAAACAATAAGATCACATTAAATGAAATTTTCATATAGCCTATGCCATAGTAGAACTCTAATTATCCGAATTAATTGAGACTGAACTCTAGTTGGTTAGGTTAATTAATATTCTGACATATTGGAGTTCACAAAAAAAATAGGCAGGAGTTTAAGTAATAATACCTTTACTTAATATAGTTTTTAAAATCTACTTTTAACTCCATAACTAAGCTACATTATATTGAGACAATATAATCTTTGAGATATTTCTTTAAACTATTGCTGTCTTTTTTAATAATAAGAAATTGTAATCCCACTGAAGTTTGAAATTCAGTATTTCTTAGAGTTCAAAGACCTATTATTCCAAAATAAGATTATTTTTTATAGAAATAAAAAAAAACAATTCTTCACTCACACCAACTAGCCCAATATTAGTTGAAAAGGTAAGCTTGAGTAGCCCTAATATGGACTTATTAACAATAGGCTAATGAATTGTTTTTTTTATATAGACCTACATTGCTAATATATTGTATACTCATTTTTTTTTTAAATTGAAGAGGAAGAAAAAATAGGTGTCCATATCCTGCTATAAATTGTATCATAAAATACTAATAATTTTTATGATTTAAATTATTTAAACATTAAAAAAAAACAAGTTTTAATTTCTGGAGTGGGACTCAACAATGAAGAATGAGGTTATGTTAACAATGAGGAAAGAAGCCAATGTCACAGCTGACTCTGAGAAACGGCCTAGTTGAAGATTTCAAAATAAGCGATTGCTCAAATGAATGTAGGCATCAATTCAACTTCTTCGAAAATGATTAAAGAGTAACTGCAGGCAAACATGGACATTGAAATACCATATAATTGATTACTACTTGATGAAATAGATATCAGATATTATTCTAGTCTCAAGTCATTTACATTTATAGTAATTAAGGTGATTGAATAGAATTGAACATTGAGATAGGATTCAAGAGTTAAGATTGAAGAGGTTTTTCAAAAGGTAGAGTTAAAGATTAAAGAGATTTTTCAAAAGATAGAGGTAAGAAATCTTGGAGTATAGAATGAACTTTGAAGTTCAGAACTAGGAGTTGGAAAGAGTTGAACAAGGTACAAACCTTTACTTTTGAGCACATTTTTTATGACAGCAATAAATTTTAATTGAATGAACTATTGAACCAAGTAAAATAATTGCTAACCTAACCAAGTCTGACCAAAGCTTACTGAGCCTGAGCCAAGACCAAATCTCTCCTAACCTAAGCTTTCCCTAACCTAAGCTTTTTCTAATCTGAGTTTTTCCTAACCTGAGCTTTCCTCAATCTTAGCTTTCCTCAATCTTAGCTTCCCCCAACCCAAGCTCTTTCTAACCTTAGCTTCTCCTAACCTGAGCTTTCCTAATCTAAGCTTTTCCTAACCAAAGCTTTCCTTACCTAAGTTTTTCCTAATCTTAGCTTCTCCTAACCTAAACAACTCCTAACCTAAGCTTTTCTTTGCCTAAGCTGTACCTAACCTTAGCTTTTCCCATCCTAAGCTGTCCCCAACCAAAGCTTCTCCTAACCTAAGTTTTTCCTAACCTCAGCTGCTCCTAACCTAAACATCTCCTAACCTAAGCTTTTCCCATCCTAAGCTGTCCTCAACCTAAGCTTTCCTTAACCTAAGCTTCTCCTAACCAAAGCTTCTCCTAACCTAAGCTTCTCCCAACCTTAGTTTCTTCTAACGTTAACTTCTCCTCACCTAAACTTTCCTTAATTTTCTAAAACCTAAGCTTTTCTAAACCTAAACCTCTCCTAACCTTAGCTTATCCTAACCTGAGCTTCTCCTAACCTAAGCTATTCTCAACCCAAGCTTTTCCCAACCCAAGCTTTCCCCAACCTTAACTTCCCCTAACCTCAGTTCTCTCAACCTAAGCTTTTTTCCTAACCTAAGCTTTTCTTAACCTTAGCTTCTCCTAACCCAGGCTTTTCCTATTCAAAGCTTCTCCTAACCTGAGTTATTTCAAATCTTAGCTTCTCCCAACCTAAGCCTCTCCTAACCAAAACTTCCTCACCTAAGCTTTTCCCAACCTTAGCTTCTCCAAACCTGAACTTTTCCTAATCTAAGCTTTTCCTAACCTAAGCTTTTTTTCACCCAAGCTTTTTCTAACCTAAGCTTCTCCTAACCTAAGCTTTTCCTAACCTTAGTTTTTCCTAATATAAACTTTCTAATAGAACCCTTAATTTCCTAACCTAAGTTTTATTATCCCCAATCTAAAAAGCCCAACTCAAACTAACAAATTCAGCCCAGTCCAACCCAATGAAATCCAACTTAACTTTCCCCAATGCTAGCATAGCCCAACCTAATTTAACAAAGCCTAACCATATAAAGACTGAGCAAGCCTCAGGCTTGCTCAGTCTCTATCAGGTAAGGTTTGGTGGTCACATCGAACTTTGTTAAGTAAGGTTCCATCAATAGCATTAGATACAGGAGAAAATGTGGTCAGCAGTAATGGGTATGTCCATAAATATAAAAATATTCTGAACATTTTTCAAGCAAAGATTGGCACTTTTCATATTATTCAGATTTCTTATCAACTTCAATATTATCAATACCTAGTCTGGGTTCCGAACACGTCACAGTACGACCACTGCTCTGCTCAAAGTTACTGAGGATATCAGGTCAGCTATGGATAGTAGTCAGGGTACTATTCTGACACTATTCGATTTTTCAAAGGCGTTCGACTGTGTTCATCATCCACTCCTCCTTCTGAAATTAAGAAATCTTGGTTTTGGAGAGGGTTGTGTAAAATGGATCGAGTCTTACTTGTCGAATCGCCAACAGTGTGTCAGGGCCAATAATGAGGTCTCTTCATGGAGAAATGTAACCCGAGGAGTCCCCCAAGGCTCTGTTCTTGGGCCTCTTCTGTTCTCTCTCTACATCGATGACATCGCAAAATGCATAAAACACTGCAAATTTCATCTGTATGCTGATGATCTTCAGATCTATAAACATTTTTCTGCAGGTGAGTCTGATGCATGTGTCGAGCAGATGAATTCTGATATTGATGCTATTAGTGGCTGGGCATATAATCATGCATTGAGATTGAATGAAGGTAAGACACAGAGTATCATTGTGACTCATAACCGATTCAGAGCTCAGAATGTTCCAAGGTTGAGGTTGAATGGCATTGAGTTGGAGTATTCTGAGAGTGTTAAAAACCTTGGTCTTGTTATCTCTAAAACACTCTCATGGCTCAATCAGGTTGAGATTGTTTGTAAGAGGGTGTTTGCTTGCATCCATAGCTTGAAACGATTTGCCCTGTTTCTTCCACTCAACATCAAGATCATGCTGGTCAAGACTCTTGTGCTGCCTCACTTCAGCTACTGCGACACTGTCATGAACGACATGACTGTTGAGCTCTCTAACCGACTGCAGCGTACACAGAACTATTGTATTCGATTTATTTTCAATGCTAGACGATTTGATCATGTTACACCTTTTTATGTACAACTATCTCTCCTAAAATTGAATGATCTTCGTACTTTGCACATATTGACTCTGCTTCACTCAATAATCAAAACCAAATCTCCATCTTATCTGTCTGAGAGCTTCAGATTCCTGTCTGAGATCGGTGAACGTGCAACAAGGCATGGCAGCTTGCTGCTGGCTTTTCCCATTCATAGAACGACGACTTTTGAGAGATCCTTCACTGTCACTGGTTGTAGGCTGTGGAATAATCTTCCTGCTTCTGTCCGGGCCATTGATGGGCGTGCTCGCTTTGGGGTGGAGGTCAAGCGGATTTTGTTGGCGGGTCTGCGGGGGTAGCGTGTGGTTGGCGCTTGGAACTGGTCTGGTGGGCTGTGTGAATGTTGTATGAATGATTATATTAATAATTCCTTTTTTTTACTATTGTTTCTTGAATTATATCATTGATTTTTTTTTATTCTAAATGCAGATTGACTGTTTTGTTCCAACTATGTTTCTATTTTGTAGCTATATTATTTAATGTATTTCTATTTATATATTAAGTTACACTGTATTTTTTTCAATTGCATTTGTTATGTTGAGGTTGAGTGGTAGAGAGGACTTAAAAGTCCTAACTCCGCCTAATAAAGAATTTTTTCATTTCATTTCATTTTTTACCTAAATGAGACTTTTCAAAGTCCATTCAAAATTTTAATACCCACTGGAGTTACCAATCTTTTCAGAATAATACTTCCAATTATGTAAAAATTGTAGATTGAATCAGAATTCAAATATATCAAATTAAAGTTTGTAAAATAATAATAAAAAAAAACATTAAAATTAATATTGAACTCTTGAATCAGTAATCAAACAAGTGGAAATCGGAATCTCTCTCATCGAGCAATTGCAAAAACCGATGACACTGTTAACCCTCAATTATACATGTAGCGGAATAGCGTACTGCACTTGTGCATATTGGTTCTTTTAAGGTGGCTTCATTAGCTACCATTTTGCAGTGCTTGCACGTTTTCTTTCATCATACCTTTCTGTAGTAGATGACAGTGTTGGCTGTTGGTGGGAGTCTGGGGGCGCTTCTTCGGTGTGCAGCTGACTGTTGAAGTGGGAAGACTCCATTTTTAAGATAAATAAACTTCACAATTGCACTCAATAATCTTTTCTTTGTATTATATTATCCTTTTTAAATGTTATTTTTCCTTAATGCTGAAGTTGATAACCACTTTTCCTTAAATACTAATATTATTATTTTGTATTTTCATAGAAGCTTGTTTTCTCTGCTAAACCAACAATTATATTCTATACAATTTTCTCAATCTCTATTTGAATAATTATTGTGAATAAATAATATCATATCAAAAAAGTTTTTCTCATTTTCATCATCCATGTACAGCTCAAATTCTATGAAATAAGTTTGTGAAAGGTTTGAAAATACACAATTTACATATAGGTGTAATATCATTAGAAGGCACCTAGCGTGTAGTTGAGGGTTAAGCATGCTCCAAACTAGTGATCATTTGGATAGAGCAACAACTCTTTGGTGCTTGTAAAAACATTATAGGTTAGGGTTTATAATTCAATATTGGTTACTAATATGAATAATATTAAATTCCATCGATTATAATTGTCATTCAGCTGCCGAAACCTATTTTTTCTTCCTCTTTCATTTAAAAAAAAAAAATAATCTTCAAAAAATTATGTTCAATAATTAAAAAAAATATTACTGATTCATTTTCATAGAATAAATAAAGATAAAAATGATAAATAAAAGTTTCAAAATAATTTTCCATATTTTAAATTGTTTATATAAAAAAATATTGTAAAGCAATAGTAAACTTAAATCAAAAGCTGAAATCGATGCAGGAGTTTCATAGGAAAAATTATTGATATCAATGAATCGATAATCCCATGCACCATTGAAAAACATTGATTCATCCTGCATCAATGAACTAGGTTCAGGCTATCGCCACACTATCGCTATCACATATGATACTATCTTAATCGTTTAAAGTACTGTAATTTTATTGTTTACTACGAAAAAAAAAACATTCTGAGACAAAGTTTATTTAGATTAATGAGCAAAAAATACAAGATACAAGTATTTCAACTGTAAATAAAGAAGTAAAAATACTGACTAAGTACTGATAATAAGGTTAGCTCATGTGATATTTATTTTGTTAATATTATTTAGAATAACTTTTTTGTGTTGGAATTAGGCTAGCGACACCTATTTTTTCTTTCTCTTTAATCGAAAAAAATTGAGTCGATATCTTCATAAATAGCTGAGATACAAATGTGCCGTAATTAGTAACATTAGTCATGTATATTCCCTATTCCTTATGTGTATAAGCCAGTTCTTTCCTTTATCATAGTATAGAAAACTGAAGAATACATAATACTTGAAAACCTCACAGAATCATATTGATTTTTCCAATACATCAATAAATTTTAGTTCGATTAGGATCCTCCTCAATTTGAATCAGGCAGCCTTTTGTTTTCCCAATTCCAAACAAAATACCTTAAATACCGTACTCGTTTCACTGGGAAATTCGTGTCTGATAGTACATTATAACTGAAGAATATAAATTATTACTCATTTTATTGTGATCTATTCATGTTTTTCTTATGAAATTCAATGATAGGCCTACAGCATGAAGACTATGTCCAATTCATTTGTACTGGAGGCAAAATTTTACATTAAAAATAATTATTTGATAAATTCCAAGTTCAATTGTAATGAAAAAAAATTCCTTCAAAAAATAATTGATAATAATACGTTTTGAAGGAAAAAATTAGGAACAAAAAAATTGGGAAGCATCGGGATTCGAACCGAGGAACCATCGCTCTGTAAGCTAGCGTTTTACTGTTGCGCTACACGGCTGTTCGAAAATGATAGTCTTGTAACAGCATTATAACCTCCTCATAAAAAAAACAAACTTTGGGCTGCAACAATGTAGCCTATGGAACTTCATGTACGGTAGCATAGATGAATTTGAACATTAATTCTGAAAAATCTAGAAGGAAAATAGAAATTTGGGCTTCCAGGGGCACAAGATTGATATTTTTAGGAAAGAACTATAATAAAGGAAAGAACTGGCGTAAACACATATACACGTGTAGAGGATAGGAAAATTATGCTTGACGCATCATCACTTCTGAACTACTGGACTGATTTACTTGAAATGCTGCATATAAATTCTTAACCGAGGACTCTTATAGGCCTATTTTCAATTATTCCAGATATCATTACGTCAAGTTTTTAAATAGACCCGTGCGAAGCACGAGTTACCTGCTAGTTCTCCCATATAAGCGACGCGTCATAGGGGGTTGCAAATGCTATGCGTTCCTTCTTCGGACCGCGCAAATTCAAAATGTTGGACTATCTGTTCTGGCTTTCTGCTGTATGAATTTTGTCGGAATTGAGAAAATAATTTTCAATAATATAACCATCAAATTGAGGTGTTATTAAGACGTTTCTAGAAAGGAAAGTCTCTTTCTATTGTCTGATTTGTGGGGGGTTGTGCAACCTCGCAACCTTAAGAGGAGCCGCCACTGACAGAATGGTCACTTTTGCATTTACCTATAATTTAAAGCATCCTAATTTTTCATAATTTTGATCTAGGCAACCATATCATTGTCCAATCAGTTTAGTGATGATTTATGAGAAAAAAAAACATTCTGGAAAACATAAACAAAACCAAACATAACCTTGATGAGTGAGGAACGTTAATTTTAGAATTTATATTAATATAACTTATTTTAAATGCAAAGAAAAAATTGTTGTTTCAAGTTAAACAAAATATCATCACTTAATCAAATCCATAAGTTTTATAAGGGATGGAGTAAGTACATCTTTTTAAATACCTGATGTGTCCGTTGTGAACTGGTACCGTTTCGAGGTCCCCTAAGTCCAAAAAAGTGGTTTTTGGGTATTGGTCTGTATGTGTGTGTGTCTGAGTGTGTATGAATGTATGTATGTCAAGATATCTCATCTCCCAATTAATGGAATGACTTGAAATTTGGAACTTAAGGTCCTCACTCTATAAGGATCCGACGCGAAAATTTCGATCTAATGCAATTCAAATTGCGGATAAAATGGCAAAAATTACGTCAAAAAAAGGGGTTTTCGCGATTTTCTCAAAAACGGCTCCAACGATTTTAATCAAATTTATACCTAAAGAAGTTATTGATAAGCTCTATCAACTGCCACAAGTCCTATAACTGTAAAAATTCCTGGAGCTCCGCCTCATCTTTGCAAAGTTTGATTTAAGATTTCCAATTATCAGGCTCCAGATACAATTTTAACAAAAAATTCCAAGTGGATTGATTATGAAAATCTCTACAATTAATGTCCAGTACCTAACCTTTCCACCTAAAATTGAAAATAAGCTCGAAATTAGAGAAAATGTGATTATTCAAATGCAAACTTAATGAGTGAGGCAACTGTTGATTCTATTTAATCATTTACTGTACTGGAAGAGATAGCAGAATTGATCTTGTTAGCTGATTACTTTTATATTAAAGAAAACTACACGCTGGAGACACACATTACGGCAAGGAAAGTTGTGCGTGCGCCACACCAGATTTTAATCCTTGTCTTTGCCTATAATTCCAGTCAAATTGAACTTCACTTTTATATTTTCAGAGACTTTATTATATTACATAAATACTTTTCTATTTTCAATAAATGAAATAACTTTGTATTTAGTATTACTATAGGTGAGCTTCATTTCATGAATTCAGAACCTTAGGCCTATTTACATTAGTTTACTATCCTTGTATTGGTTTGTCATTCATTGAACAAAGCGGATAGCTCTACCCTTTTCTACCTCCGCACTGTTGCCAAATCGTTTTTTAAACACGAAAAAAGGTTATTTTATCCTTCCTCTGTGATTAACAAAAAAATTGATTCGATATCTTCAATAATAACTTAAATCCAGCAAACAACCACAGACTGCTCTCAAGCTGTTTTAAACTATTGTTTAAATGAACTTATATTTTTTATTAATATTATATTGTTTAAATGTAATTAGGTTATATTTTATGTTCAAATGTAGACTACATTTTTTAGTTGAATTTGGGCTTTTTAATCTTCTTATTGTTTTTTATTTAAAAAAATTGAATAAATTGAATCGATATATATCTAATAATAGCTGAGATACATTTTTTTGTCGTGGACGATTATTTAGATGATTGTATCATTAAATATTGAGATTATATATTCTTCACAAATACAATGTTTTTTATGTTAATATTATCAACAAGAATCAGCTATCAATTATATTTTTTTATTTATCATTCACAATGAACTTAAGGACAAAATATTACTAGATAGGCTGGAATAACTTGAATCATAGCAATCTAATATAAAAGACGATAGTAACAGAGCATCGGGCACTCTGTATTCCTATAATTTTCTCTGACTTTATAACATAGATCTCACTAGGCCTGTAGAGGTAGGCTACTCCAAAATTGTCTCTTGTAAATTATCATCATTGCAGAAAAAGCAAACAACATGATCTACTTGAGTTAGTGATTTATAAATATAACTTGCACAATAAAATCCGAACCATAATTAAATGTCATTTCTGTTTGCATTTTTTTATGCAGTGAGAGAGCAGCTAAAGGATTTGACAAAAAGATATGACAAATCTGAGAACGACTTGAAAGCTCTCCAGAGTGTTGGCCAAGTAAGTAAACATGATGTAAACTGTACAAAATCATATGATTATATTTATTAGTTTAAATAAATTGTTTTAAAAAATTCAATAAATTAATTAAATTTAAGGAATCCAAAACTAATGGCATGATGGTATTCATAATAGAAAATTCTCTTTTAGAAACAAAGTATTCTATTATTATTATTTTATTTTTTTGAGAATGTTGATATCTTGATATCTAAACTTGTGCATGATTAATGAGAGGTAAGTAATCCTTCATCTTCAGTTCGCTACTGCGAAGCAATTATTTTTAACTGATTAATAATGAGTTGGAGCTTAGCTGAGTTGGCTCTTCAAATGGTCACTCGTTCAACGATGGTGGCAAACGCATGTTTCTTAACTTATCTATGCAATAGCACATCAGCTGTGATGAAAAACACTAGACTGACTAGCCACTAGCGAATGGTAGAACCGGTTATAGAGCTCGACAGTGCGTATGTACCATCCTGACCAGACGCATCCATAGCCTACATCAGTTTTTCAGATTCAGGGCTCTCCTGACGAACGAACTGAACTGACTCACAAAATGGACGCGTTCACAAATTGTTTAATTGCAGCTTATTATTTTCGTAAAAGATGGAACATAAGAAGTAGATGTCAAGTTCACCCGATGGTCGCTCAAAGAGCATTTCAAGGGGAGTTCAGTACCATATATACATCATTGCTTGGGGATGAAGATACATTTTTTAACTACTTCAGAATGTCCATCAGAAGTTTTAATGAGTCATCTGCAAAATTACAAGATAACTTGAAACGTCAAAATCTATTTCGAGCTCCTGCATCACCATTGGAAAGACTTGCAGTCATTTTAAGCTACAGAACAAATAGATGTACCGTGGATGATAATAATAATAATAAATGTTTTTTTATTTTATAGAAAAGTTGGAAATAATTGAAGAAAAGTATAGAAAAAATCTGATTTCAAATCTATATAAATAAAAATCGAGCCTCAAATTTTTACATTCAATAACTTTTTCATGTGTACACCGAATTTTATGATTTTTTTAGTTGTATTCGTTATGTTCAGGGCCATGTTTATGGCTTATCAAATTTATAATCCAACTTCAGGACTTTTTCCTACGGTCCTTCAAAGAATACAATGTAATCCTTATGGAAGAAGATTAGTGAGCTAGCCCAATACCTACTATTACTTCAAGCAATTACCTACTAGTAATAGTAGTTATTGCCTGAAGTAATAGTAGGTATTGGCTAGCCACACACAGAAATAAAAATCAGCTGTTATAATCATTGCGTCATACAACAGCTGTCGGTAGATAGTAGACAAGAGTGTGTGCTGCTCCATAACCGCCCATGTATTTTATTCTAAACGCCCCGACTAAAAACAAAATGACTGTTCTGTGTGTAACCATCCATGCGGCCTCAGGTTAAAGACTCAGGGGTGCCCACAAGGGGGGGGGGCATGGCGCAATTTGCGCCATCAACATTTTTGGGGGGGGGGCATGATTTTTTGTATATTTTGTCAACATTTTGAATTATGATTAAAAAATCAAGGTATTAAATAGAGATATCCTAATGTAGTTAATTTTTCCCACCTTTACAATGTTATATTTTGCTAAGTGTAACTCAATGCTTATAAAGCATATAAGCACAATTGATAATATTTTGTATGCAGGAATTTTAGTAATTTTAAGCCTATGAGTTTGAAGGTAAATCTTTGACAAAAATAAATTATAACTTCATCATCCACTATTATTCTGATTTCCTTTGCTTCATTTTAATTTTTAATGGTCCTGTGTTTGAGTTTCCTTGCTGTTGCAAGAAATATGCGATATTTTTCTCATTTTCACAGTCTGGACAGTTTTTCGATATAAACAGTAATGCAAGATCAATTTAGGGCAACTCAGCTTATAGAGCATGAAATTTTCTCTCATTTAAGACTAATCGCAAGTTTCTATCATGCATTGTACTCATTTTAGAGACTCTTTAATAACAGTAAAATCGCAAGAAAAATGAGAAAATAAAGATCATCATTCAATTGGCTGTAACTTTTGAACGGTATTGAAAACAGAAGTATTTCATGGGAGTGAAAAGAGGAGAAACTTCATCACAAACTCGACCACTTTTTGGATTTTGCATCTGAAGTGTTCCACAAGATACACAACGTTGCATATGCCAGACTGTGAGAATGGGGAAAATATCACAAATTTCTCGCACATTCAAAGTTGCGTATCTTGTGGAACACTTCATATATAAAATCCAAAAAGTAGTCCTGCGCGACCACTCAATTCATTGGAAATTTATTATCTTTAATATCATATAGAGAATGCTTTTTCTCGAAAAATTCAAGGTTCTCGAGATTAAATAGAAAACTTAAAAAAATCCAAAATTTTGGGGTGAAGTCGCCTTCTGGTGTGTCAGCAAATTTCAGATTAGAATTCAGCGCCCCAAAATATATATAGAACCATCGAAAAAAATTATTTCGGGGCTGTTTCCTGAAAAACGACCATTTGACTGGACTATAAGTTGTTATCCTATTATAATAGCGAGCAATTTATGTATATCTGTTTATATTTTTCTATTTCTATATCTGGTTATCTAGCTATCTGGTTATTTATGTTCAACGGATCTCGGAAACGGCTCTAACGATTTTCACGAAATTCGGAATATTGTAGGTTATGATATCAAAATTCGATTGCGCTAGGTCTCATCCCTGAGAAAACTCCCTGAAAGACATGAAAAGGATAATTCATCCTTGGAAAAACAGATGATGATTTCGTCTGAATAAATCACAGACGAAATATATATTTTTCGTAGTGAATAAATCAAAATTCGGGTAAGTAACAGTTTTGGGCTGTGCCTGTTAGTACTTCCCCAATCATTTTAAAGAAATGATTATCAATGAAATAAATCTGTTTATCAATGAATAAATAACGAGCAAAGCTCGGTGCACCGATATTTGGTATTAATAGATAGAATTTACAAAATGTACTTGTTCAGATGATATCTTTATTACAAAAACCAAACCATTTAAAGATACATTTTGTTCGACTTGTGTTATTTACTCCTGTAATGTTAAAAAGTAAATACTACCAACAACACAACATCAGTGACAACCTATTCCAATTCATGATAAATATCGGGGCACCGAGCTCCGCTCTAGAGTACCTACATATAAAAATTATTACGAAAGAAGAAATTATAATAAATATTCATAGTTCATACAGAAAGGTTCTATCTAATCACAGTGGATTGAGATTAATTCGCAGAGGAATGCGAAAATTTCTCTCACAAAAGCATGTTAAATTTTAATCCTGATTCATGTCACGTGAACCAAATCACAGAAGACCATCTCAAAAAGATAGCTTATCTGATTGGTTCTACTGGAATCAATCAGGGTTAAAATTTAACCGGCTTTTGTACAACTGTCACTAAGTACCTGATTGAATTATGTACAAAAGTTCAACAGCTGAGTCATAATTTTGTCTCCGTCCCACTCGCTCACTCACTTCCATCATCAACAGACGCCGAAATTATCAGCTGTTTTTCCAAGGATGAATAAATTCTTTTAATGTCCTTCAGCGAGTTTCCCCAGGGATGAGACCTGGTGTAATCGAATTTTCATATTATAAACCTACTATGTTCTGAATTTCGTGAGAATCGTTAGAGCCGTTTTCGAGATCCGGTGAAATACAAACATATAAACATATAAAAATTTAAACATCAAAACATCTAAACAGAAATTGCTCGTTTAATAGTATAGGATTTAGAATACCTAAACTTGCCGACATTATATATTGTATGAATAAAATCGTTCCAAATTTGTATGAATGTTTACCAAGATTGCTATGCAATATTCTTTTGCAATAAAGAATTATCAATGATATTATTATTCAACTTTTTATAAGTAACCTTAACATTTAAAAAACAAAGCCTCCCTTACTTATCTTTTAATATCCTATTAAAATATGTGTCATGCAGTTTTTCCTGATGTAATGAAGTTCTTTCTAGTCCTCCCGAACAAGAACGGGTGCACTGCTAGTCTCAAAAATAATATCAAAAAAATACTTTATTTCTATTTTAAAGAGATCGAAACGATGGTATATATTTTTACAATATTATGAAAACAGAAAGAATTCCTCACAAGACCAAAGGTAAATAATGTCCTTTGGAAGATTAGAATGTAGAGGTGCGTACAGGTATACGCGCCGCGAACATGAGCAATTCACTTTCAATCAGCTGATTATATCTGTATTTTTACAGAAACGGTAAAATACAGATATAAAAAGCTTGGCATCAGCTGATTAAAAGTGAATTGCTCATGTTCGCGGCGCGTATATCTGTAAGCACCTTAAGATGTGAATTTTATTGTCATACACTGACTAATGTTAAAAACTAAAGAGTTGGGAGTTGGGGTACTTTGGGGGGGGGTCATTACACATGGATTGGGGGGGGGCATTACACTTGAATTGGGGGGGGGCATGCGCCATTGGCCTTGGGGGGGCTGGGCACCCCTTTGAAGACTTACATGCTCTAAATACATTGCTTTGTTTCTAATAATTGTGCTGTCTTCGGTCATTCAGAATTAATTGATTTTTAGTACCTAAATTATCTATTTTTAAGTTGGAAAATTATATAAATAAAATGCCGCATCGCGCCTCCTATTGCATTAAACTATTTGGCGGTACAAAGTTGGCCGGGCCAGCTAGTCTGATATATTTATTAATTGTATTCATTCCTTATGTTATCAGCTCATTTGCGGGCAGAGCTGTGTCAGAACAGTGGTTATGGTGCGATCGGGCTACTGATCAGTACAGCTCTGAAAGCTTCTATTTGCTTCAATAGCGCTTCAGTCGACCGATGGAACGGATGCGCACGAGCTCGACTGATGGTCTTCGTACGCATGGTACTGACCGCACACATGCGCACGGTCAGTCCTGCTCTGTACGGATACATGGAATCTCTATGGAAAAGACAAGCGCGACTGACGTACACACTGACGGTCGGTCGAGCTCTGTAACCGACCTACAGCTATAGCAGATTGGCTAGATATGTTTTATAACATACAAAAAACATTTTTTGACAAAGGATAACGTCACAATATTAACAATAAGCAAACTAAAGTTGCAGTGCTTCTGCCAATTACGCAGTACTAGTTTGCCAAAATATAATTTATTAAGAAAGTACATAGTTCAAAAACAGTCAAAAAGTCTAGAGTTAATCACACTGTTCATGTCGGATTGCTTCTAGGCTGTTTATTATATTTTCTGACGATACAAAGATTGCAATGACTAAAAATAATTCCAGTCTTCAATGTAATCTTATGTGGATAATTTTAAAAAGATGCTGGATATTGATTGTTATGGTTAGCTTCCAAGTTTTTTTTTCTATATAATTCAACATTAACAAAACCGATTTAATTTTTTCAGATTGTTGGCGAAGTATTGAAACAGCTGACTGAAGAGAAATGTAAGTGGAAATAATTCCGTTTTAGTTGAACTATTTTAAATACTGTACAGGATGGTTAACTCCGTACATTTTTATGCTTGCTAATAAACCCAGACCAATATTATTCATTCCACAAAATCTTTGAATGGTAAGCCAATTCGATGTGGCTAGCAAACTTTTGAAATTCACTTGCTGCTAGTCTGTCCAAATGTTTTTGTATAGACTGTTCAAATTGTGTTGTACAATCCAAGACGAGTAATAAAATGATGTTTATGATTAGTAGTTTTTATTATTGTTCTTCTGCAGCTTGCAAATAATTTTACAAAGTATTATATGTATATCACATCCATCGATTCATCCAAGATTTTACTCAGTCACTGCATATCTATAAATAATTGGAAGATGAATTCAATTATAATTATACCACTTTAGTATGCAGACACACATCTGCGTTTTACCACTGAGACTTGAAGTATTCAAGTATTCTGCTCATTAATTTACTGTATTCAGCTCATTACAACCTCAGACTTTGAGGGATATGCGGAGCAGAGAAATGGTGGGAGGTCAGTCGATTGCAGTAATCGAGTCATAGAAAGAAGTGCAGTTGCCAAGTTTTCTATCAGACTCAGTCGATGCAGTGCTTTCAGAGAGCAAACTAGGTATGCCTATCATGGGGTGTTGAACACTCACTAAAGACTATAGAACGCTGTCCGATTTAGTACGGCAACATCTCCGCCGGAGTATCCCTACTTTTGTCTGCTCCGCATATCTCTCTAAGTCGTGGGTACAGTAGTTTTAAATCGACTATAAATTGACTGGAGATGATTGAATGTGTGTCTGGTTGACAGTTATCGTGAAGGCGACGAACGGGCCGCGCTACGTGGTGGGATGTCGCCGCCAACTGGACAAGTCCAAGCTGAAGTCGGGCACTCGAGTGGCCCTCGACATGACCACACTGACCATCATGCGCTACCTGCCTCGCGAGGTCGACCCCCTTGTCTACAACATGTCGCACGAGGACCCCGGCACCGTCACCTACTCCAGCATCGGCGGCCTCACTGAACAGCTCAGGGAACTCAGAGAGGTATTCACCTTCAATATTGTAACTTACTCTAGTGAGATTCACTTTGAACTGTCAGCATTACTTATCCAAAAGGATAGCCCCTGTGGGTTGGGGGAGCTTTGAGTCGATCATCGTACTCAATAATGTTTTGAAAACCAGAATTCATCCATAGTATCCATGCTTGTCGTAGGAGGCGACTAAAATGGACCTCAAGGCAACTCCAGAAGTTGCCTTGCCTTAAAACCCACGGGATCTGCCCATCAGGGCAGTTTCGGAGGGGCAAAAAGAAAAACCCAATAAATTAGAGATGGGTGAAACTCCAGGCACAAATGTGGGTCAAGATGCTGAGTCGAGGGTGGCCGGGCGCCGAGCGCCCTAGTGGCAGTTTGACGTCCACTCTCTCAGCGGAAGGACCTACAAAAAGGCCAGGAGTGGAACTCACGTAGGTCACGAGTTTGTGGATGGAGAGGCCAAAACTCGCCACTTCTCAAAGAAGGGCGGCTATTTAGGCAAAACTTCTTGAGAGAGGTGAGGCTTTCGACCCTGCGACTTTTCGGAGGGGCATGAAGAAAAACCCAAGAGACCAGTGATGGGTGAAAAATCAGGCACAAATGTGGGTCAAGAGGCTGAGTCAAGGGTGGCCGGGCGCCCTAGAGGCAACTTGGCCGCCCCTTCCTAGGCGGAAGGACCTACAAAGAAGGCCAGGAGTGGAACTCACGTAGGTCACGGCGACTAATCAATCTGGAAAGACTGCCAAGCATATCACACTGGATTGTGACAAGGATTGCAACCAGGTGATTAATGGAATGTTAGTATAGGGAAAAACTCCTGGTTCTTGTAAAGGACATAAGTTTTTTTTTGTGTAGTTGAGAAGTTGATATTTTAGTAATTATTCATATTGAATGAAAAAGACTAAGAAATTGTCAAAAAACCACAGATTTATTGATACTTAGAAAGACCGGTTTCGGTTATTACACCATTGTCAATCTCTGATGAACTGAAACTAAATACTAGAGCAGCAGAATTTATACTAGTAGGCGAGTACTGTTATTGGTCAAGGGCCAATGGCAGGCGTTCATGCCCTGTGGTTTTTTGACAATTTCTTGGTCTTTTTCATTCGACATAGGTATTGGTTTGCCTAACTAACATACTACTTGGGAACACAATAAGCTTCGGTTGACGTGTGGGGTTCTTTGAACCTTTGGATCCTTGAATCCGTCCCTTCAAAAACAATAAACAATATCCAAAAGCATTGGGAAAATCCACTGTAGAGATAGTTCAGTCATTATTCTAACTCGCTATAGTGAAAATCAGTTTAAACTGCCAGCTTTACTTATCAAAAAGGATTACGAAAATAAATTGTAAAGATAGTTAAGTGACGAGGATAAGCTTGTCTAGTAAAGAGGACGTGTGGTTGGCTGCGCTGTCGGTTAGTGCAAAGCAAATTGCTAGATAAACATGGCTCATACGCACTTCTCTTTAGTAAGATTCATTTTAAATACCTACAGCATTAGACTACTTACAAACCGTAAATGCTTGAATCCCATTCAACTGATGCTGATTGTTTAAAATGATGAATCTCACTGGAGAGAATGTTCAGTCACGAGAATATGTTTCAACTCAGAGAGAATAGTACCAGAAAATAATTATAGCACAAGATGCTATCTTTGCTCTATGGTTTCCTATTGCAGAGGCATGAAGGGGAACATAGTGAGATTTACTTACCTCCTCAGACCCAGTCTACAGTATAGTGTACATATGGATTTCTCTCTATCCAAACCCAACCTCTCTCTCAAAATACAACTTTTTAAGAACTTCACAGCTCAACTGTGGTCACTGCTATCTGTAAAGTTGTTGTCATACGATAGCTGACAATGTACGCTTCAGTGTACCTACAAGTCGTCTCAACCGGAAAAGTGGGAATCTACTCCACCATAACCACTATCAGCTCAGAAGGCGAATGTACAGTATAGTGTAAAAATCAACCCAAGTATACATGAGTAAGTGGAAGACGCCAGTTCTGACGAGGTTTTTCTCAACATTGCTTGGATGGGAAGCATTGATGTATTGTTTTGTTTTGTTTTTTAATACTGACAATTAAAAGTGAATGTCACAGTAGAATAATGTGTATGCGCTATGCTTCTCTAGCAATCTGTTTCACACTAACCCACATGGCAGCCAACTACCACAGGTTCTCTTTACTGGCCAAACCTATTCTCCTGACTGAACTATCCTTACATTGGATTCTGCTTGCTGAATATGTTGTTCTTATAAATCAGAGGCTTGCACGTGGGTAATGGGAGAATTTCGTCTATGACAGATGAGTAGAACTTATGTTGTACTTGTAGGTAACTATTAAGAAATGCAAATCTCTTTATTGTTTAATTCTTTTATAATGAATTTTTTGTTTCAAACACACTTTTCAGATGATTGATGACCATCGATCGTACTAGTACATAAGATGCAACCCATGTTAATGTAACCCAGTTATTATAAATGCTGGGACAGCACAAATTGTTCACTATTGGTTCTTTTAAATATGTCAGTTTGGTGATTGACTGTGTTTCTTTTGAATTTCCAATTAACATTCAATATAGATGCTATTATAATATAGGAACATTGAAGCAGTGGTCAGCATTATTTCGTAAAGAAGCATAGATTAGGTAATTGACGTTTTTCTGGAACTAGTTAAAAGGATGGCTGCTTGAGGCCACTTTCACTAATTTTCATTTGGCATCTGCACAGTAAGTGACTGCTTATGAGCTTCAAAATAAATTGCCTATGAATCTTACATAATCATTCATATCATTATTCATGCCTAAAATTTATGTTAGCATTATCCTCAGCAGAAAATTACTATATCATACTTGTTGGGGCAGAATCAATCACTAAATAACGTACATATGATATAGCAGAGTGAGACTCGTCGCTTTATGTGTGGAAAATCATGCCACTTCATTTTTTCGCCATGCCGTGAACATGTGAGCATGGAAGTTTTGCAATAGAAACATTCTTCAAAAGTGACGATAGTGTGGTGATGATACAAATGGCGTTTTATAGATGGTTTGACTTATTATTACAGTTTATGGATGCTCAAACCCTTCGAAAATGAGTTTCTAATGTAAGGGAAACAGTATCTAACGTTCCTAAAAACCAGTTGGGCGACCTTGAAAAGTGAGAAATGAAAAATAAAGTAAAGCAAATATTAGGCTGGGGGACTGCTTCTGCCGGACGGTTTTTTTGTCGGCGTCGTGCGAAGTGCAAAATACACAGGAAGGCATGGAGAAGGACACACTTCGGTTCCGGTGGGAAAATGGACCGAAGGCACTCACGGCTATTCTCTACTTCGCCGGACGGCTGTATCGCCGTTTCCCGGCTGTTTCGCCGTTCGGCAGGTTGGAGGGCATTGTACTTATGAAGAGGAACACACGGTACGGCAAACAGCCTGCCGGCCCTGTCCCTACATCTGCCACTTCTTCATTCATATTTTCAACCTTCAAAGTAGTTGTGTTGTTGATTTATGCAGTGTCCAGAGTTGACTTTGAAGTTACTATTAGCATCTCTTGTGGATGAATACAATTTCCCATTTTAGTATTTCGTCCTTGTATTTCAAATTTTATCTTATAGGAAAGCTCGATAAATGTGGTCGCGGACATCCGAAAATGATATAAACTTATATCTTGTCATTCCTGAGCTGAAGAAATGAAGAATAAAATGCTCTATGAATCTGTCTTTGCACTAGAATTGGATGAACCCAAACTCTTCGGCTGCGTTTCCTCTTTCTTCTGTGGTGGAGCAAACATAGCACAACCGATTTTTTAGTTCTTGACAGTAGCATTTCATAAACACGACTGAGAACCTCAAAGAAGACACTTCTCTTATTGCCGGCAACCGTCGAACGGCGATCCGGCGGAAACAGCCCTCCGGCAGTACGTCGTCTTGTGTGTCCTACTATTTGATTTGACCTACCTAACGCCACTAGTCCCACTCCGTTTTGTCACTTGTATACTGTTGCATTGATACGCAGTGTTGGTAGAGCTGCTCACTGATACACGGGAACTTTGTAGCTTGTTACAGATTAACTAGCAGTGATACAGGGCAGCACTTAGAAAATTTGTAATACCTCCATAAGAGGTATCTTCCTTATCTTTAGCCCTAGGGGTGTTTTGACACCTGTTTAGGGGTCATACCCCTTACCCCCCGACCCCCCCCCCAAATTTTTATTGTACCATTGGATCACTCCCCTTAAGGGAGGATCATAGCCAAAATTTCACCCCCCCCCTCACCCTTAGTTCTCTTGATATTCGCTCTTAAAGCGGATACTTTGTCCCCCCGTAACTTCCCTCCCCCTCATTCGATCCTCTCCAGATTTGGACCTGAGGTGTATGGTGACTAGCACCTTCCATCACCTGAACCTTATCCTCATACCTCCCCCCCCCCTTCACCCCATCATCCTTCAAAAATAGTGATTTTCTTTCCCCCTCCATAACTCTCTTGCCCCCTCTGTAAGGTGAGGGTTCCCTTTAGTCATAAGCTCCGCTTTTCAGTGGTGCTTCCTCCCCCCACCCATTTACCCCTCCAGCTCCACCCTTTTTTTTTTTTTTTTTTTTTTTTTTTTTTTTTTTTTTGCTGTCTCTGTGGTTTGTGGTTCAGTATGGCCTAGGATATGTCTCATACTTCGGAGGAATCGTCGGCTGGTACGGTGGAGGCGCTTGCGCTGACCGTGTCCGCCGGGACTGCGGTTCTCAAAGATCTATGGGACCTGGACAGTGCTGGTGTGAGCTTCGGAGCGAGGATTCCTGAGCTGAGGTGTCTGGCTCATGATCTCAAGAAGGAGTTAAGGCTGGTCCTGGATCAGGAGGGAGTGAAATATAAGAAGCTGACCGTGAATTTGGTGAACGTGGTTACGGGTGTCATGGACTTGATGGCTGATTGTGTGGATATCCTAAGTAACTCAGTGTCCTACTACAGGGGTAAGAGTGAGGCTGCTGGGTCCGATCCATCGGGTCAACAGGTGGTGGAGGCGGTGCGAGCTCAGCTTCAGAGCGTTGTTGAGGTTTCCGTCAAGGAGTTCAGAAAGTCCATGGCTCAGGAGATGGAGAAGAGTGTTGCGGCGACGAGAGAGGCGATGGCGAAGGAGTGCGGGGATTCGCTTGCCAAGTCTGTGGCTGTGTGTGTAAAGAAGTGTGAAAACTGTGTTGAAAGTGTGAAAGCCAGTGTGAGTGAGTGTGTGAAAAAGAGTGTGGAAGAAGGTATGAGTGTGAGTGGTACGAATGTGAGTAAAGCCAAGAGCTATGCTGGGGCCACTGAGGGTATGCTGAAGGTGAGGGGTGTTAGGGTGGGGGGACCAAGTAGGCTCCTAATGGTGACTCCTGAGGGGGCTAAAGAGGAGGAATGGACGGCCGACAAGACAAGGGAAAAAATGAGGGAAATTTTGAAGCCTGCAGACGATGGATTCCAGGTGGTGGCAGCAAGGCGTGTTACTGGAAGGAGGGGCATGGCAGTGGTGTTAGGCTCGGATGAGCAGGTTGATAGAATGAAGGCAGATCCTCGCTTGCGTGAGGCGGGCTTGTCTGTGGCTGAGCCTAAGGGCCTCCGCCCGAAGATGAAGCTTTTTGACGTGCCTGCTGAGCTCAGCGAGGATGAATTTTTGAGTTGTCTGATTCGTCAGAACTTTGAGGAGGAGGAGAGGGAGGTATCCCGTAGGGGTGTCAAGGTCGTCCGGAAGTTCGCTGGTGGCTCGGATGATGTATGTAATTATGTGGTAGAGTGTGACCCCGGTGTGCGTGAGCATTTGATATGTGCTGGACGGGTGTATGTGGACTGGCGCTCGTGTCGTGTGATCGACTGGCTGGCTCCCCTGCGCTGCCTTCGCTGCCTGTCCTATGGTCACGTGGCGAGGGTGTGCAGGCTGGCGTCCCCAGTCTGCCGTAAGTGCGGAAAAGGGGGGCATTGCGAGGCCGATTGCACGGCCCGTGCTCCAGTGTGTGTGAATTGTTCGCGCGCGGGTCGGTTGGCGGACCACTCTGTGTTGTCCCCCAACTGCCCCTCATATAAGGCGGCGTTACAGTCCTTGGCGAGATCGACCCGTCATGTTTAAGATCGTTCAAGCCAATTTTGGGCGTAGCCGAGCGGGTATGATTGAGTTGTTGTCTGATTGTGTTGCATGTGGTGTGGATGTTCTCCTTCTGCAGGAGCCGTACTCCTCTAGGGGTACTGTTCCTGTAGAGGGCATGGGTCGCGTATTCTGTGTGGGTTTGCCCCGCCAGAATCGAGGCATAGATGTCTGGGTGTGTGTGTTTGTATTGAATGATTGTTTGGGTGCAGTCCTACTGAGTGAGTTCTCTTCTCCTTATTGTGTGTCTGTGGATTTGGTGACAGGTGGTGGTTGTCGTGTGGTTGTATGTAGTGTTTATTTGCGTCCTGGTCGTGTGCATGATGATGAGTGGGGTATGGTTGAGAGAGTGAGTGTTGAGTATGAAAGGGTTCCTCTGCTGATTGGGTGTGATGTGAACTGCAGTTCGGAGTTGTGGTATGGTACAGGTCGCGGTTGTGCAAGGAGTCAGCGAATTGAGGACTGGGTAGCACTGCAGTTCATGTCTGTGTTGAATGAATGGGATGAGCGCTGTACGTTTGAAACTGTGAATGGTAGATCAAATGTGGATGTTTCTTTTTGTAATGATGCATGTCTGGTGATGAATGTGTCTTGGCGACTGGGGGATCTGTGCGTCAATCATCGTTCAATCCATATGTCTGTTGGGCTGGAGGATGACCGACGGGCAGATCCAGAGCGAGTGAGGTTTGTGCTTTCTGGTGCGAACTGGCTGACATTTGATCGCGAGTTGGTTGGTCGGATGAATGGAATTGATGGTGGTGGGGTAGACAGATTGGCTGACAGTCTAACTGCTGCGGTCCTTGGTGCTGCCAGGGCCTCTATTCCAGTTAGCCATGGTGGCAAGCGGGTGCCGTGGTGGGGACGCCAGTTGGCTGATCTTTGTAAGTCTGTGAAGCGTGCTAGAAGGCGGTTTCAATGTGCAAGGGGGGAGCGGCGACTTCGACTGCAGGTGGCTTGGAGGGATCTTCGTCGTATGTATGTGTATCCTGTGTTGGTGTGCAAGTGGAATGCATGGAGGCAGTGGGTCTCCAGAGAGGGTGCCCGAAATCCTTGGGGAATCGTGTATAAAAGTGTGATTCGTGGTTGTGTAAGGAATCGCGTGCTTGTCACTGTCCGTAGGGAAGGGAGGGTAACAGCTGGTGTGAATGAGACTTTGAATGCGTTTCTGTGTGAGCTTCTGCCTGGTGATGACGCTCGGGTTGATGCGGGAGCACAGCCTGTTGCTCGTGCTGGTTTTGTGTCTGAGGATGGTTGTGGGCCTTGTGTGGGTGAGTGGAGTCCTGAGGCCCTGGCCGTTGCCGTTTCAAAGATGATGCGTGGAACGGCTCCGGGACTGGATGAAGTCTCACCTGACCTTGTCTGGCGTGCTTGGGGGAGAGTGAAAGATGTGTGTTTGGATCTGTTCAATCGATGCCTGAACCAGGGAGTGTATCCAGCAGCCTGGAGGATCGGTGAGGTGGTTCTTATACCCAAAGCGGGTGATAGGGACTTATCCCTGGTGAAGTCATTCCGACCTATCACCTTGCTGAGTGTGTGGGGCAAGCTATTGGAGCGCCTCATTGAGACGAGCCTGCGAAGTGCTATCGGGGCTGCTGGAGGCATGAGCAGGAAGCAGTATGGCTTTGTTGGTGGGAAGAGTACTGTTGATGCTGTCAGGCATGTGATTGAGTGGGTCGGTGGGTGTGGGTATAGGTTTGTGTTGGCTGTGTTCCTTGACATCCGGGGGGCATTTGACTCGTCTTGGTGGCCGGCCATAATGCGGCAGCTGAGGCGGTTCCAGTGTCCCTTGGATGTCGTTAGGTTGGTCCGAGCGTACCTCACTGGTAGAATTGTGCGTATGGGTTGTGGCTCGGTGTTTGTGGAGCGTATGATGGAGCGTGGGTGTCCCCAGGGATCTGTTCTGGGTCCCCTCTTCTGGAACCTTCTGTTGGATGAGTGGCTTTGTATGGATCTGGGTGTGGATGTTGAATGTGTTGCCTATGCTGACGACCTGGTGCTGCTGGTGGGCGGTGATCGGCGGGCTGAGGTGGAGGAGCGAGCGACTGCTGTGTTGGACCGTCTGTTTGAGTGGAGCATCAGTGTTAAGTTGGAGTTCGCACTGGAAAAGTCTTTGTGCATGAGTATGAGAGGCCTGCGTAGCTTGTCTCGCAGGAGGAATGTTCGTATGAATGGTGTACCTGTTAGGTATGTGAGTGAATGTGTTTATCTGGGAATCACCCTTGGGGAGGACCTGCGAATGGAGGGCAACATTGCCAGATTGGAGGAGAGGTGTCTACGGGTCTTCTCGTGCTGTGGAGTGGTTGCGAGGCGCGATTGGGGCTACAAAGGAGATGCTCTCCGTGTTGTTTATAGGGGTGTGATTGAGTCGATGTGTCTGTATGGCTGTGAGGTATGGGCGAATGGTTTGAGTGATCGAGTTCTATGTCGACTGAATGGTGTGCAGAGGAAATGTTTGAAGAGTGTGACCAGGGCATATAGGACTGCAAGTGGCCCTTCATTGTGTGTGATTGCTTGTGTTTTTCCCTTGAGTGTTTTGTGTAGAATGAGAGTGCGTGAATGTGGCCTTTGTATGGGCGGTATGGATCGTAGGGCTGCTAAGTATGAAGCATACCATGAGGCGTTGGACTGTTGGCAACATGATTGGGAGAATGGGCAGTTTGGGCGGCAGACCTTTGCCTTCTTCCCGGATGTGCGTCGGAGGGTCCGTGTCCGGTTTTATGACTGGACACATTATTCCGTGCAGTATTTGACCGGGCATGGGAACTTCGCCGATATTTTGTACCGATGGGGGAGGCGGGAGAGTCCACTCTGCCCTGAATGTGGTGTCTATGAGTCCAGTGCTCATGTTATGTTTGAGTGTGCAAGGTATGAGGTCGTCCGGATGGCATTCGTGTTAGAGTATGAGAGGATTGGGTGTCGCTTTGTGTCTGAGTGTATGGTTTGTAGTGTGCAGGCATGTAAGTTGTTTGTACGATTCTGTGAGAGATTGGGTCGTATGCATGAGGACTTTGTCCAGGTTTGATGTTGCATACTTGCTCAGGTTGCTCATGTTTATGTTCAGTGGTTTTGATTTTGATTTTGATTTTGGTTAAAGAATAACCGGTTAGATGATTTTGTTGTTTTATTTGAGGAGCGGGTATGCGGCATGGTCCCGAATGCGTGTGTGTGAATGTGTGTGTGTAGTGTGTATGAGCCTCAGGAGTCACCATTGTTTAGGCGTAGGGTTTGTAGGTTGGGTGTGAATACCATGGGTTGGTTGGGTTGAACTGGTTGTGGGGGGGAGTATTTGCTAGTAATTCAGTCGGTTGGTAATGAGAAGGAGTACTGTAGGTTGGGGTTATGTTTGTATGTATGGTTGTTGTGAATGGTGTTGATGGTACGTCGTGCCTTGTGTGAATCTGTCTCTGGTGCCTGGTCGCGGGGAACCAGTCCGGAGCTCTTCCCTGAGAATTGTAAAGGGCAGAGTTCTGGACTGTTGAATGCCCATACCACTCTCCTGCGGTGAAGGCCCCTCACCGTAGGGGGTGGTCGTCATCATCTTAGCATAGGCACCAGCGTGGTGTGAGTTGGGCAGCATGGGTCTTAGGAGGCCTAGAAGGCCTGTTCCTGGGTAGTTGGGCTGGGATCGGGACCTGTGCTGTGGTATGAGTGTGTGGTTGACTCTGGGGTATCATGGGTTGGGTTGGGTTTTTGGGGATAAGTTGATGGCTGAGCTGGGTGGGATTATTTTGGTGGGTGGGGTTACTTTTGTTTGAGGTTAGGTTTTAGATTTTGGGTAGGGTTGCTGTCGGTGCTCAGACGACAGTCTAGGCGGAGTTTCGGGTAACATCTTTCCGAAACGCCCTGGCTGCTGTCTGAATGCCCCTGATTCTGTCGGGGTCATTTTGGCAGTGGCGCGGGCTTTTTCCAAGTCTTCAGGTAGCGGAGAGGATACGTCCGGGCCTTCTGGCCCACGTACCGCCGGAACTGGGCATCTGTGGTGAGGCACCTTGTCTCTCCATTGGCGTCCAGGCTAAACTCCTCAATGATGCCCACCTGACGATTGGCAGTGGTGCTACGGACCCTGAGCCGTTTTTGTGGTATGATGTAAATCAGGTACACAAGGGCTCAGGTGAGGTTTACCGGACCGGAGGGTCTACACATGTCACTTGTATACTGTGCTTGTATACTGGGAGAATGGGCAGTTTGGGCGGCAGACCTTTGCCTTCTTCCTGGATGTGCATCGGAGGGTCCGTGTCCGGTTTTATGACTGGACACATTATACCGTGCAGTATTTGACCGGGCAATGGGATATTCTGTACCGGTGGGGGAGGCGGAAGAGTCCACTCTGCCCTGAATGTGGTGGTGTCAATGAGTCCAGTGCTCATGTTATGTTTGAGTGTGCAAGGTATGAGGTCGTCCGGACGGCATTCGTGTTAGAGTATGAGAGGATTGGGTGTCGCTTTGTGTCTGAGTGTATGGTGTGTAGTGTGCAGGCGTGTAAGTTGTTTGTGCGATTCTGTGAAAGATTGGGTCGTATGCGAGAGGACTTTGTCCAGGTTTAATGTCGCATACTTGCTCAGGTTGCTCATATTTATGTTCAGTGGCTTTGATTTTGATTTTGGATAATGAATAACTGGTTAGATGAATTCGTTGATTTACTTGAGGAGCGGGTATGCGGCATGGTCCCGAATGCGTGTGTGTGAATGTGCGTGTGTAGTGTGTATGAGCCTCAGGAGTTACCATTTTAGTTTAGGTGTAGGGTCTGTAGGTTGGGTGTGAGTACCATGGGTTGTTTGGGTTGAACTGGTTGTGGGTGGGGGGAGTATTTGCTAGTAATATATTTCAGCCGGTCTGTAGCGGGGAAGGAGTATTGTAGGTTGGTGGGGTTATGTTTGTATGTATGGTTGCTGTGAATGGTGTTGATGGTACGTCGTGCCTTGTGTGGATCTGTCTCTGGTGCCTGGTCGCGGGGAACCAGTCTGGAGCTCTTCCCTGAGAATTGTAAAGGGCGGAGTTCTGGACTGTCGAATGCCCATACCACTCTCCTGCGGTGAAGGCCCCTCACCGTAGGGGGTGGTCGTCATCTTTAGCATAGGCACCAGCGTGGAGTGAGTTGGGCAGCATGGGTCTTAGGAGGCCTAGAAGGCCTGTTCCTGGGTAGTTGGGCTGGGATCGGGACCTGTGCTGTGGTATGTGTGTGTGTGTGGTTGATTCTGGGGTATCATGGGTTGGGTTGGGTTTTTGGGGTTAAGTTAGTTGCTGAGTTGGGTGGGATTATTTGGGTGGGTGGGGTATCTTTTGTTTGAGGTGGGTTTTAGGGTTCGGGTTAGGTTGCTGTCAGTGTTTAGACGACAATCTAGGCGGAGTTTCGGGTAGCATCTTTCCGAAACGCCCTGGGTGCTGTCTGAATGCCCCTGGCTCCGTCGGGGTCATTTTGGCAGTGGCGCGGGCTTTTTCCAAGTCTTCAGGTAGCTGAGAGGATACGTCCGGGCCTTCTGGCCCACGTACCACCGGAACTGGGCGTCTGTGGTGGGGCAGTTCGTCTCTCCATTGGCGTCCAGGCTAAACTCCTCAATGATGCCCATCTGACGATTGGCAGTGGTGCTATGGACCCTGAGCCGTTTTTGTGGTATGATGTAAATCAGGTACACAAGGGCTCAGGTGAGGTTTACCGGACCGGAGGGTCAACACATGTCACTTGTATGCTATTCAGTGATTTTTGACACTAGTGAATCCATTATGCCCCTCTTTGTCTATTCAGGAATTACTTTGAGCTCACTCACTTCTCAAGCTTTGAACTTTCATCATCTATCTGAACTCTCACAACCTGCTCAAAGTTAGCAGAGTTTTTTCTTTAAACATCTACTAGAGCATAAACATCTACTTATGCAATGATACGAAATGATGACATGAAAAAGCAACCATGCTGATTTGATTCGCGACTTTTTCAGCTACAGTCTATCAAACGTTGCTAGTGCCTCTAACTGAGCTATCATTTTTCACATTACAGGACTCCTTTGAGAATCCTGCTTTTTCATTCCTGATTGAACAATAATCCCGTAATAACTCACTCCATCCAGTCCAAAATTTGAACTAACTCAGAGTTGCTGCAGCAACTACGATTCAAAGCACTACTATTTACTACTATTTAAACTACTATTTACTTACTCCATTATTCTTCGCCTGTGTATTAGTAAGGCTAGTTTCACACTCATTCGGTTCGTTTCGTTTTCGGCAAATTCCGTTAAGTGTGAAACGGTAATTCGGTTTGAATTCAGTACCGAATAGAAACCGCATAGAACCGAACGCCCACTTGACTCTAATAAATTCCATCAGGTTTCAATTCGTTGCTAACGAGAGGCTACTTTCACACACTTTCAGTTCGGTTCGGCTCGTCTCGTTTTCGGCAAATTCCGATAAGTGTTAAACGATGATTCGGTTTGAACTCGGTACCGAATTGCAACCGCAAAGCACCGAACGCCCCCTTGACACGAATAGGTTTCATCATAATTCGAATTCGTTGCTAGGGAAACAGGAAAAACAAAGTCTTTTACACACGCTTGCCTTTTTTACTTTCCTTGCCCTATTACCATAGGTAAGGAAAGTATTGCTTTCCATAAAAAATTAAGGTACCCTAATTTCATGTTTTCTATACGTTTCAAGATCCCCAGAGTCCAAAAACATGATTTTTGGGTGTTGGTATGTGTGTATGTTTGTTTGTGTGTGTGGGTGTGTGTATCTGTGAACACGATAACTCCATTCCTAATCAACCGATAGACTTGAAATTTTAAACTTAATGTCCTTATACCATGAGGATCCGACATTAAGAAATTCAATAAAATTCAATTCAAAATGGCGGAAAAAATGGCGAATAATGGCTAAAAAACCATGTTTTACATGGTTTTCTCGAAAACGGCTCTAACAATTTTCTTCAAATTTATACTCTAGATAGTTAGAGATGCCCAGTTTACTTAAGAGCAGTGGACATGGAAAGAAGGAGAATTAATGTTGACGATGATTGAAGTGTGTCAACTTAATTTGCAGGGTTCCTATGTTTGTCAATCAGAATTGGAAAGGTTAGCTGAAGAAAGTCGATTCAAAATTCTACTTTTGCAAGAGATTTACACAATTGAAGGACAAATGAGAGGATTTCATGGCTGGAAAAAGTATACATTTGGGGAAGATCCAAAGACTGCTATTTTGGTGGCAGAGGAAATGGATTCGATACTGATTAGAGAGATGTCTTCAGAACATATGGTTGTTGTTAATATCCTGTTGTATGATTTTAATGTTACTTTTGTAAGCTTGTATTGTCAGTTTCGAGACCCAGTAGATATATATTTGATAAGGCTTGAGAGAGTGGTGGATAGACTTGGAAATGGTAAGATCTTGATAGGGGGGGACTTCAATGCGAAGTCACCACTATGGTTTGGTTCGGTCGTGGACCCGAGAGGTATGGAGGTTGAAACGTTTATTATTGTAAAAGAATTGGAAATTTTAAATAAACCTGGACAACTCAGTACCTACAGGGGAAATGTTGATTTAAGAAGACAGTTTGAAGGAACAAATATTGATCTCACTCTGACTAAGAACTTGGAGGACTGTGACATGGATTGGATTGTCACTGAGGACAGCAGCAGCGACCACCGGCTTATCAAAATTTGTATGAAGATGGATGGAGAGAGACCTCAGAATGGAGTTAGACCTGAAAAACGATTTAACACAAGAAATGCTGCTTGGACTCGTCTATCGAGAGAGATTGCCCGTCAGATTGGAGAATTGCAATTGGATATTGAAGTGGATACTGTTTTGACAAATTTCATGAACTGTCTGACCAATGTGTGTGAGCAGGTGCTGGGAAGGAGAGGATTAAAGTGTGTGTCCACAAGATGGTGGAATAATGAGTTAACCAACCTAAAAAGAAACGTGAGAAGGAAGAGGAGACTGTTGCAGTCAACTCCAGAACCAGAGAGGAGAGCATTTATCCTGGCTGAATATAAAGCTCTTGAGAGAGAATATTTCTCTAAAATAAGAGAGAGTAAAAGGGCATCCTGGAGAAATATTGTTGAGGAGTCAAGCGAGGACCCGTGGGGCCTGGCATACAGAGTGGTAATGGGAAAGATAAAGACTAATGTACCATTAGAAGCGATGAGATTTGAGAACGGCATTGAGATTGAACCAAGATTTGTAGTTTCCAGGTTGCTAAATCATCTTATGCCTGATGATGAGGTTGGTAATGAGGATTGGTTCCATAGAAGAATGAGAGAACAGTTGGAAATATTTGAAAACCTAGAAGATGGTTTGGCTATTGAGGAAGACGAGGTGAAAACAGCCCTGTATGGCATGGCAAGAAAGAAGGCACCAGGTGAAGATGCTCTCACTGTTGAAATTATACAGAGTATTTATCCAAAAATTAAAGATTTTGTTTTGTGTTTGTTCAACCGTTTGTACTTCTCGGGATACTTCCCGACCGAATGGAAAAAAGGTAATCTTAGGCTGATACATAAAGGACAGGGTAAGCCCTTTGACAGTCCATCGTCATATAGGCCACTTACGTTATTGTCTGTAGTTGGGAAATGGTATGAAAGAGTGCTTAACAAGAGAATAACATCAAGAATCGAGGGACACTTGCAGGATACCCAATATGGTTTTCGAAGTGGTAAAAGCACAGAAATGGCTATAAATAAGCTCTTGTCAATATCAGATGAGGCAGAAGAGACATACGTGTATGTCATCTTTATTGACATTGCTGGAGCTTTCGACAGATTGTGGTGGCCTTCAGTCCTGTATCAGCTTAAGAAGAGAGAGGTGAGTAAACAGGAATACCTTGCAATAAAAAGTTATTTTGACCAAAGAGAAGTAGTGTATAAGGTTGGAGCTGTTGAGGGTCGAAAATATCTAACTCGTGGATGTCCACAAGGAAGTATTCTAGGACCTACTATGTGGATAGTAGAGTTTGACTCGTTACTAAGGATAAGAATGCCAGAAGGGTGTTGTGCCTTGGCATACGCAGATGACTTGGTTGTAGTTGTTAAAGCGTCATCAAGAATACAGATAGAGGAAATAGGAGAAGCCTCAATGAAGTTAATTGAGAATTGGTGCAGAATGCACAAGATGAATATAAGTGTAGCCAAGACACAGGCATTGATACTGAAAGGTCATTTCAATAGATATAGGCGGCCAAGGATACATTTACAAGGAGAATTGATTTCCTATGGCGATGTAGTCAAGTACCTGGGAGTCTGTTTGGATGAGAAGTTGAGTTTCAAAGAGCACATAATGCGCACTGGAAGGAAAGCGGTGGAAACTTTTGCTAAGATAAAAAGAATAAGTAGAGCAAGTTGGGGTCTAGCTTTTAAAGATAGACTACTAATGTATAAAGCAGTTTTTGAGGGAATTCTTTTCTATGCGGCCTCTACGTGGGCACATAGAGTGAGATTATCAACATATGGAAAGTTACTGAACAGATACCAAAGACTAGCTTTACTAGTGGTTACTGGTGGTTACAGAACAGTTTCACATGAGGCGCTGTGCGTTTTGTGTGGAGTTCTTCCGGCTGACCTAAGGGCGATAGAATTGAAGACAATGTACGAGTTGAAAGCAGAAGGCAGGTTAACATCGAGAAGAAAGAGGGAGATTGAGGAGGCAACTTGGTTGGCTTGGGAGGAGCGTTGGAGAAACTCGGCAGTCGGAAATTCACTTTTTGAAGTGATACCAAGTGTTATTGAAAGAAGAGATTGGTATTGGTTTCAGCCTGACCATTACTCAACCCAGGTATTGACTGGACATGGTAAGTTTGGAGTATATTTGCGGAAATTCCATGTGTTGCAGGATTCTCGCTGTGTGCAGTGTTTGAGGCAGGAGGATAATGTAGCTCATGCTTTATATCGGTGTGGCATGCATGTTGAGGACAGGAGAACAACGGAGAGATACTTACGCCGTTTTGGTACCAGACTGGATCTTAGAGAAAATATAAGAAAAGAAATTGAATGGAAAATTACTAGTCTGTATGTCAAACATCTAATAACAGCTAGAATGAGCCAACTCTGAAAATGTTTCTATTTTTGTTAAATTTGTATGTAATATTTGTCTTTTCCAGTGTCCTTGGACTGGTCTGCTGTTTCCAGTGGTAAATAGTGGATGAAATTGATAAATTGTGTAGCTTTGACTTAAATGTAAACTTTCTATAGATGTTGAGTTCTTGTCTGGTGAGTGTGTGGTGTGTCCTCTGGAGGTCGTGGGCGAGGCCTTTGTGTGGTTCCCGGGCTGCATAAGGTAGTATCCTACGATCTCGACCGGCTAGAACCTGGAAGAGGTCAAATGGTGCTGCTGGCTGTTCGTGGACCTCACTGGGCAGTGGGCAGTTCCCCGGTCTAGCTTTTCCACGATCCCGACTGGATAGTATCCGGAAGGGGTCAAGAGGCAGCGAGCGGGCTGGGTTGAGCTGCGCCACAGGATATGCTATGCATATGCCTCTTTCCGCTCATGGCTTCTGGGGGGAGCCCCGTGCCCTTGCTTGTGCTGGTCGTATACCGGACTGATGGGATAACTATGTCAACATAAACTTAAACCTAACTGCTGATTTCAGGAGTAATGAATGCTGTACTGTGGAGTGCTCTTGGAGTAATCATGACTGAAGACTGACTGGGGTTGGTCCCTCCAAACTAGTTGACGGAGGTTCTGACAATGACTTGACGTGGGTTTGCTTTAGATTTATGAGGTGCTGTGGCCCAAAAATATCATCCGAATGAATAATGAAAATCCATAAAAACTAATATAACTGATAAAAATCAAATAAAAACTAATAAAAATTGAGAAAAGCACATAAAAACTATAAAATCAAAAAATCTCTAATTGACTGACTGACTGACTTATTGTTGATGCTTATGCATCTGGGGCTAAATTGACTGAAGAATTGAGTACAACAAGACAAGATATCGTAATAAACATTTTCTATTCATAAATAGCCACAGTAACCCTTAGAAGTGGTGCCCTCGTAGCACCAGTAGACCGAAGTAGGAGGACTAACACTAGGCGGAAAATTTCGGTCTGCTCCTGACACTGGTAACAGTGTTGGTAGCAGGCCGAGGACAGTGAGTGGTGCTATGATACTTGTATCATAGTGCCACGCTAACTCAGTGCTGATCTTAATATCACTGCGGCCTGAGTATTCAGTAGCAGCTCGCACGCGCGGGAGAGTTGCAAGTTCTGCAGGAGAGGCCTCTGGGCCTATATACTGCAGGGGTGGAAGGCGGATACAGGAGTCGGCTCCTGTATCCGGGAATTTTTGGGCTTCGGCCCCTCACACTCTAGATAGTTATTTATAGGCACTATCAACTGACATGAGTCTCATTTCTGGGAAAATCGCAGGAGCTCCTAATATTCTTGAGAAAAGTGAATTTTGTTAAATTTCTATCACGATTTTCTGAAAAATGACTTGACCGATTTTTCTCAATTCATACCCTGTATAGTTATTTATAAGCTCTATTAACTGGCATGAGTCTCCTCCCTGGGATACTAACAGGGGGTCTAACCCATCCTTGAGAAATTGACTTTGTAACTCCTTCTCGTGCGTGAGGTAGGTAGGTAGAGCAGTTTATTCAAAAGAACACAATAGTCGATATTTTATTTGTAGAACAGCTGTTTTACAACTTTTAAAAAATCATCAAATTTCACAATAATTATTATTTTTAAACAAAGGAAAATGTACTCTGAAAGCAATAAAAAAATAGTATAATCGTAGTTTTAAATATTTAGCCGCCAATCGGCATCAAGTTATTCCCCTGAATTATTCTCGTTTAAGAATGAGGCTTATAGATCAATGAGCAAGGAAAGTTGTGTGAGTGCACCACACCAGGTAATCACGATATCAGGTTAAAAAAGAAACAAAAAAACAGGAAAAAACAAAGTCTTACACACGCTTGCCTTTTTTGTTTTTATTTTAACCTGATATCGTGATCACTGTTTCAAAGTCAAAATCATAAGGTCAATTCATTTTTGTTAGTTCACAGGAACATTTTTTTCTCAATGAATAGTTTGCTAAAAAAAATATGAAAGATATATAAATTAAAACTCAGGGAGAATTTTTATTCTATTTTCCCCACGAATATTACATGATTTCATCAATGGAGAGAAGAGATGACGTTCATATACCATGTGTCAAAACAAGGAACAAATTTTTCAATTTAAAAAAATAATCTGAAAATGCAAAATTAACATAATCAAAAAGAAACTATTCAAAAAATTCACAATTTTTAATAAACTTTAAAATTTTGTTGTTCAAGAAATCATCTTACAATTTATTTAACACTCGCTGTTATATTTAAATATACCAGCATGAACTGTGAAAATTCAAACACAGCTGTGTTTGAAAAGAAAATACCTAATTAGAACCGTACGATTTAAAACCTGACATGTATGAAAGCCTCATTCGTTTTCAGTAACGAACCGAACCGAATGAAACCGAATGCGTGTGAAGCTAGCCTAATGGTGATTCCACACATTCCTCTACGACATTCCACAATCTCGAGATCAAAATCCTCCTTTGTACATTTAACTAAAATATTGAGTTTTTGTGTCTCAGGTTATTGAGCTGCCACTCCTGAATCCAGAACTGTTGTTGAGAGTAGGCATCACCCCACCGAAAGGCTGCCTTTTGTATGGTCCTCCGGGAACTGGCAAGACGCTTTTAGCTCGTGCTGTCGCCAGTCAGATGGATGCCAATTTCCTCAAGGTGAGTGCTATCAAAATATTTATGGCTCTCTTGACCATACTTATAAACCCTCATAATCTCACTGTATAAAATAAAAATAACCTTTAATCATGACATGTTACTAAAAAATAATTTCCCATAGCATTTGCGGAATTAGTTATACTCTTTCTAGTGTAAAATTCATAGTTTGTGATTTAACATAATGTCATTCCACTAATTTTCAACTGAATAATTAGACTGTAAATTTTTGTGATTATTATAAAAAGTGTTTAAATAACCTCATTTAGACTATTTTTATCAAAATTGGGGAAAGAAACAGTTTTGAGTACATCTTGATGATTCTCTCTTAATCATTAATTTGGTATTGTGATTGTGAAATGGGATATACAAATAAATAAATCCAATAAAGTTGCAATAAATTCAATAAACTTTTAGCAATATGATCACTGACTTAGATTTTTCTGTTAATTAACTATTGTAAATTATATGCCAACAATAACATTAATGACAAAAATAATGCCTAGATCTATAAAGTATACTAATCTTCTCTTACTTTTACAATGTAAATTTTGCTTAAGCTTTCCTAGCTACAGAATTACATTGCGGCTTATTGAATATCGCACTAAACTTTGGCCGCTGCGTTTTTCGTCATGGGTTCTTTCCTAAAAGAACCTAAAAGATCTTCGAGTATGATAAGATTCATGTCAAGTGGGTGCTCGTGCTCGTTCTCGTGCCAGTTAAGATCATTCTACCTACGTGCCGTGGTGGATTGCACCAATGCCTGTGCAAAGCTTTGTGTTGCTATATTATGTGTTTGCATTTGATACTCATTTTAATAAAGTCTTCACATTGCAAAAGCATCTTATAAGGGCAGCACTGGGTAAAGCAAGGCGATACCCGAGTAGGAAAATTTTTGAAGAACTAAGGGTACCCACACTTAGGCAGTTATATGTGATAAAGATTGTTTCGCATTTAAATAAAAATATAAGTAATTTAGAAATAAGGCATACACCATACCAAACACGACCAGCAGTATCAAACATTTTTAATATAAATTTTATTAAGTTAGTGGTGTGTAGACACCAATTCTCTTATTTTTGTAATATATTTTTGAACAAAGTTCCAATTATTTTCATAAATACAAAAATTACTAAAAAACTTCTTAAAGAAATAAATATATGGGTTGAACAGAATATTTATTATAGACTACCTAAATTCTAATAGTTTCATAATTTCGTTACCAGCTCCATTTTGGTTATGTGTTGAATCAGTTTTCTTGTCTTTTTTGTCATTGTACTACCTATTGGAATTTTGTTACTTCTAATTTCTTTATTTATATAATTTAATTTCCTGTATGAACTCACAGCCAGCGCACAAGTTTACTTTGATGGCTGTGCCAAGTATGTGTAAAAATGTATTTCATCTCATTATTTGTATTGTACATTGGCAAATAAATATTCTTATTCTTATTCTTATGTTTTTTTTATCAGATACTGTTTTTTGTGAAATGTAGTGATATTAATCTACAATGAAACACTAGAATATTGTCTAAAAATATCACGAAGTTTTTGAAACGCTACATAGATGTTTCAACACCTATGGACACCATAAGATGACTTCATAGGTGTTGAAACATGTATGTAACTTTCAAATAAATTCGTGATATTTTTAGACAATATTCTAGTGTTTTATTAGTTTTGTTCTGTTGATCAGTACCCTAATTTCATTTGAAATTACATTATTATAATAGTTTCTTTTCAAGTCTTTCTTAAAATATGTTGAACTAAAATTCCACAAAAAGACATACCTAGCAATCAGCTCGATCAATTGACTGTCCTGAAACTGTAAACCTCCATTTGATTGGACTTGGTATGGAAAACACTACAAAAAGAACAATATTTAAAGACACTCAACAATACTGTCATAAAAATAGCCTGCCTACAGTTCTAGTTCGCTGCGTGGTGCGGGTTTGACTGCTCTGGGAGCCTGACACCCAGAATGACCTCCGATTGGCTACTTCCCATCAACAACTGATTCTCAGCCAATCCGAGGACATTCTGGGTGTGGCAAAAAATCGTAAGCGTGAAAACGGCCATTCAGTTCAAACATATTCGTTAGTTTTAGACACAGAATGTATATCATAATATGTAATCTTAAATATCATGGAATATCTTTTATATCTTTTTATCCATAGAATCTCATAATATGGAGTCAGCCATTTTTTTTTTTCATTTAGTTTGAAATATTAGAAAAAATATGTTTCCGTAACGTATTAGAGCACTCTTTTCTCACAACACAGAAACCTCATTTCAATCTTTTCTATAACCAATTCCAGTATTTTCTATTATTTTCTCAATCTAAACCAATAAGTGCCTCAATTGTCAGATGAATACTATCATTGATTTCCATTATCATTAAACTCTACTAAGTTTTGTTTAACACACATCTACACGCTTGGTTAACATTATTCTTTATTCGCTACTATCAGAGAGAAAGTAGTCCTAAATAGATTATTTACTTCATCTCTGCTACTATTCAAACGAATCTACTTGACCAAATGAGAGTATTATGTATGCTCGTGAAGAAAATAAATTTTACTAAACTTATCTTGGGTCAAAAACCTAAAAACCTGGAACCTTGACAATCTAATTGTTTTTCTATTACTTATTTGATCACTTCAAATTCAGTAAACAGCTTTCATTTTTTCTACTTATCAATTAGCTATCAAATATATCATCAGTGAAGTCAACAATCCCAATAGTTCATATTTTAATTTAATAATAATAATACTCGATTAATGTACCTTTGAATATGGTGTAGTGTGAGATGATGAAACATGACAATTAATATTTTCTAATTACTCTTATTTGCAGGTTGTTTCGAGTGCTATAGTCGACAAATACATTGGTGAGAGCGCTCGGCTAATTCGTGAGATGTTCAACTACGCCCGCGATCATCAGCCGTGCATCATATTCATGGATGAAATTGACGCTATTGGTGAGTGGTGATCAGGCAGCCATCAGGCAGTCATCATCTTAGTTCAACCCTCTATTACACGCGGGTCTTCTCCATAAAATATTGCACCTTGTGATCTAACACCTCGTAAATAATTTTTTTCTGATTTTCCGACAGTTAGAAATACATGGTAATGTAGGTCTTGATGATCTGTTACATCAAATTACTACTAATTGACAAATCTGTTACTTCGATCTCAAGTCTAATAGATTTATTCTATTATTAAATTAAAATTAACTGATTAATAAAATGAACATAAGCCTGTATCCATCCTCGATAAAATCAGATTCCTTATGCAAAATTCAAGCTAATCAGTTCAGTAGTTCAGACGTGATGATACATCAAACATGTGTTTCTTATCCCGTACATGGATAAGCTGATTCTTTCCTTTATAATATTATTGGAGATTGATAACAATGTTGGCACTCATAGTCCGGTCAAATAGTCGTTTTTCAGGAAACAGCACCGAAAGAATTTTTCTCGACGGTTCTATATGTATTTTGAGGCGCTGAATTCGAATCTGAAATTTGCTGACACGCCAGAGGGCGGCTTCACTTCCAAAACCCCCAAAAACCCCCAAAATTTCGGACTTTTTCAATTTTCCATTTTATCTCGTAAAACGTGAGTTTCTCAAGAAAAATCATTCTCGACAAAATTAAAGAGAACAAAATTTCCAATGAATTGAGTGGTCACGCAGGATTCTACCATATTTGGTTCCAGAGCTACAAATTTTCAAAAAAGGGGTATTTTCAAGGTGTTTTCAAAATTATGCAAACCTACCACTTCTACCCTATAAAACTTGGACGTTTTTCCAGTATAGATAAAAAACCATACATCACGTGAAAGAACAATTCATTATGAACAGGATTCCTTAGAAATTTTCGAATTTAGTAGTGGGGGAAGGGGGAATACACCCAAAAATAGAAAACCATGTCCTACAGCCAAAATACAAATTTTTCATTATAATACCTTTTCAAGGCCTTCCTAACAAAAAATAAATATTTCGGCTGAAATCATCTCACTTGAAAAGGCCTTGAAAAGGTATTATAATGAAAAATTTGTATTTTGGCTGTAGGACATGGTTTTCTATTTTTGGGTGTATTCCCCCTTCCCCCACTACTAAATTCGAAAATTTCTAAGGAATCCTGTTCATAATGAATTGTTCTTTCACGTGATGTATGGTTTTTTATCTATACTGGAAAAACGTCCAAGTTTTATAGGGTAGAAGTGGTAGGTTTGCATAATTTTGAAAACACCTTAAAAATACCCCTTTTTTGAAAATTTGTAGCTCTGGAACCAAATATGGTAGAATCCTGCGTGACCACTCAATTCATTGGAAATTTTGTTCCCTTTAATTTTGTCGAGAATGATTTTTCTTGAGAAACTCACGTTTTACGAGATAAAATGGAAAATTGAAAAAGTCCGAAATTTTGGAGGTTTTTGGGGGTTTTGGAAGTGAAGCCGCCCTCTGGCGTGTCAGCAAATTTCAGATTCGAATTCAGCGCCTCAAAATACATATAGAACCGTCGAGAAAAATTCTTTCGGGGCTGTTTCCTGAAAAACGACCGACCATTTGACTGGACTATTAGGGAAAATGGTTCTCAAGAGTTATGCACTAATACCTTGTAAAAGCGCACTGTACTGGATAGTATTTCAATTTTATATCAAATTTTTCCCAATTATGAATTTGAACTTTGTAAATTGAAAATGTTTTCAAATTCATTTTGAAGTGAAACCTTGTATAGGTTGGCTCTACATAGAGTAACAACCTCTGCAAAACTATTCGTTACCTTGTTACCATGGCATGGTTTAAGGAAATGTGAATCCTTTTTCAATATCAATGATCTGTTGAATCAATCCTCCTTATCAAATTGAAATGAAAGATATGTTATCAGTCCTACATAACTTATTTAAGCCAAACTATAGTTAGGTCCACGTTATAATGGCATTGAAGAATGATAGGAGAACACCGTTGCCGATTCTCTGCCTTACCACATCCTTCTATAGAGGATAGCTGATACCGGAATATCTTATGTAATATCAAATTTCATTCTTGTTGAAAATAATTAATTATATTTTATTCGCCAATAATTCATTTATTTAAGGATACATTTTTATAACTTATATTAAATATTTCGTTGTTTAATTTATTATTATATTTTTACATTGTTGAAAACCAATATGACAACACTTCGGAGCAAGAAAAGGATAGCGTTATCTACTTTGTTGAATGATAGACAAGGACTGCCATTATAAAAACACTGGCATTATAACGTGGATCTCATTATATTGTTCCAATGCACTTGAGGCATCATCAGTGGTCTTTTTGGTTTAACTGGTGTAAATTATCTGTTACTATGTAAATGCAATGCTCCTTTTTTAATATTAGAAATATAAGACGAGGAATCTGAAGAGGTCCATTGTTTTCAATATGGAACAGAAATAATTAAAACTAACTAATACCAGCGACCCCTTGGCTTGGAGAACTCGCTCAAGAACTGTTGTGTGTCTGAAACCCGCAAATTTTAACTATACAGATTTGGTTGAAATTATGGAAACAGCTAAATATTTCTTCCACAAGAATAATATTGACAGTAGGTTTCATTGGGGTTCCTATTTGAAATGAAAATTTACTCTTCAAAAACTACTCTGTCGCTTCAACATCTTTGTCCCTCATATGAATCCAAATTCATGATACATGATTTCCATACAGAGTCCAAGAGAAAATGAATGGCGAAAACCGCACATTGACATCTCAACCCGTATCAGTTTGTTGATGTAAAAGTTGTGAATTGTGTTGTATATTAACCAGCTGAAATCATGTGTCAGTGCATAAAGAAATGTCTGTGTGATAGCTTCCAAATAGCCTCAGCTGATGTTATGAATGAATTAATGGGAAAACTGGTGAAATGGTGACTGAATGAACAAAAAATTTGGGATCACAACAAACTTTTTTTACTTTCCTTGCCCTATTACCATAGGTCGTAAGGAAAGAGGCCTATTGATTTCTGAAAAAAATTAAGGTACCCCAATTTCTAAATTTCTATACGTTTCAAGGTCCCCTGAGTTCAAAAAAGTGGTTTTTGGCTATTAGTCTGTATGTGTGTGTGTGTGTGTGTGTTTGTGTGTGTGTGTGTGTGTGTGTATGAGTGTATGTTTATTCATTTATTTACAATGCAAATAACACTAATGCAATAACACTGAAAGATGAAATAATAAGGTAGTCTTTGTGCTATTTTTCTTCCAAATTTAAAGGTTACAAAGTCCAAGATAAGGTTAGAATTTCACGTGTACAATTTTTATAAAATTTTGGTCCGAAATAAACATTAAAACTATAAATTTTGAATTTAGATGGCTTAAATTGATAAATTAATCAGAAATATTCCACTCAATTACCACTTTTAACGAATAATATTGAGTTATTTAAGAAATTTGGAGCTATTCAAGAAACACAAACTCGTAAACACCTAATGTATTGAAATCATATTAAAATCATATTTTTTTATGTGCGTCTGTGTACACGATATCTCATCTCTCAATTAACGGAATGACTTGAAATTTGGAACTTAAGGTCCTCACACTATAAGTATCCGCCATGAACATTTTCAATCAAATGCAATTCAAGATGGCGGCTGAAATGGCGAAAATGTTGTGAAAAACAGGGTTTTTCGCGATTTTCTCAAAAACGGCTCCAACAATTTTGATCAAATTCATACTTAAAATAGAAATTGATAAGCTCTATCAAGTGTCACAAATCCCATATTTGTAAAAATTTCTGGACCTCCGCCCCATCTATGCAAAGTTTGATTTTATATTCCCATATTATCAGGCTTCAGATACAATTTAAACAAAAAGATTCGAGTGGAAAAGATTGAGCATGAAATTCTCTACAATTGATTTTCAGTAACATTTTCACCTAAAATTGAAAATAAGCTCGAAATTCCAGAAAATGTGATTATCCAATTGCAAACTGTTGGTAACTGTTGATTCTATTAAATGATTCACTATGAAGAGATAGCAGACCTTGTATGTCTCCAGCATTATTGTCCTGTCACCAGCTGGCTCAGATGCGCGAGAACACTAGCGTCAGGTGATCAATTCTCATAACAGCAAGGAAAGTTGTGTGAGTGCGCCACACCAGATTTTTCTTGTGCACTTTCAATGTTATTTGTTATATATTGAAAAAGGACGAAGGAGTGAATCAATTTTGTTGTCCATCGAACTTGACCTGTAAAAAGGTTCGAAGAATACGTGTTCAAAATTTGAAGCTGAGTGATTAATTCTTTCTTAAGTTATTGTAGTAAATACAAACAACAACTTGAAGCTCGCCAACGCTCGTTCAAAAAGGCAAACTTGTCATTTAATATGATAATCCAATAGATTAAAATTCACTATAGTCGCATTACAAAATGATTGACAACAAGTATAACTAATTTACTCAATCTTTGTTAATAGCTAGTAAGGCACTAGGACATTAGGCTCTCTTGGAAGAGTATGTTTTTTTACAATCACATGGTAGCACCTTTTTTGGAAATTGAGATGTTTTGACCTCATTATACAATAAGATCCACTGTTTGCATCACAGTCATGTCTTTCTTGTAGATGAATCCTAGGACCACTAAACAATCACTATTTGAATAGGCGTTTCACTCCATCTTCTCTCTGTACATAATTATGATCTATTTTTCGTTTTTCTTGAGAAATATGAATTACATTCATACCATTTTGTAGCTCCGGAAAATCTTATTTAAAGTTGATTGTATTGATTTAGACTTTTTGCATTTGTTTGACAATAAATTCAAAGACTTCACTTCTGAAATTACAATAACAATATTAGGTTTCATGGGTTAAGAAATAATGAGGACGGGTTATTTCTTTTTCCAATAAATGTTTTGCTTATTATAACCTGATTCATTTACATATTTATACCATCATTTATTTATTTCGATAAATTTGGTAATTTGATTGTGTTTTTTCAGTCATTCTTTCAACTTCCCCGTTTATATTGTGCGTGATTTTTTTTATGTATATAATTGGTTAATAAGATGGAATGATTTGGAACAGGTGGACGTCGTTTCTCAGAGGGAACGTCTGCTGATCGTGAGATTCAGCGAACTCTCATGGAGCTGTTGAATCAGATGGATGGATTCGATTCTCTTGGACTGGTAAAAATTATTCCTTTATCAATAACTAGCAAGTAACCCGTGCTCCGCAAGGGTCAAATTGAAAACTTGGCAATCTGAAATCGTTTAGAACTTAAAATAGGCCTATTTTAAACTGAATAGAACTTAGAACTTAAAATAGGCCTTGGTAAATTAAGAATCAATATGCAGCATTTCAAGTTAATCAGTCCAGTAGTTCAGACGTGATGATGCACTATCCCGTACGCGTATAAACCAATTCTTTTCTTCATTGTATTATAGTTTACCAAGTTTTAGATTATGCATTTTCATTTTTTCTTATTCAAATTACTCGTTCAATTTGAATCATTTTAGTATTTCATGCATATGCTCCCTGAAAACGAATATAAGCTGCTTCAAATGACTATGATGGGATACTTACGACATGTGCTAGTATGCCTTCATTATAAAAAAAAAATCAAGTTTACAAACATTCTATAATAAGGGTGAATTCACATAAATGAACTTGCTGATCTGTTTATTGTTCCACCCATTAGAATAGTACAGGGGTTGATCACAATTAACGGAAGGAACCTGTATGTGTAGTGTCTCGAAGTAACTAAATAGGCATTCAGGGCCAATGAGTTTATGTATCCATCCCAAATAAATGGAAAAATATCTTGGTCACACCTGGTACGAATCTTCGATACCTCTGGTTGTCAAGGCAGCTAAAACCCCTTTTGACTGTGCCCACTTTCAATAATTGATCATGCAACAGATTTAAAATTTTCAACGTTTATGAAAAAATTTATCCTTTGAGGTCTTCTTGAACATTAGAAGATTGATAACATGAACTGTGTAAAAGAATGATTGAGTATTTGAACATAGAATCAGCGTCAATGAAACCAAAGCAAGTGTTGGAATAGAGCAGTCTCCATATACCATGTGAAGCCCATGCCCCTTTCTCTCTTTTTGTGTTACTATTATTCAAAAATGTTTGTATCATTGAAGAGGAAATAAATGGATTATAATTATAATTAAAATAATTGGGCAAGATACACATTAAAGCGTTTTGCATGTGCGCGAACCAGGCGGTGTTAGCAAACTGAATGCTGTTACGTCCCAGATCACTAGGCCAACCTGGCCGGTCTTTGAACAGATACTTTTTCAACCTCTTATTTGAATTGTCTCTAATTTATTCACATACAAAAATGAGTTTTACTTCATCAATTAGTTTTGATGAAAATGTTATTAATGAGCTTGTGTTTAACTATATTGAAGCTTTGAATGTGAAAGTATTTTATGTTTGTGCTTCAGGTGAAAATGATTATGGCCACCAACAGGCCAGATACTCTGGACCCTGCCCTTCTCCGTCCTGGACGTCTCGATCGTAAAATTGAAATTCCACTTCCCAATGAGCAGGCTCGACTCGAAATTTTGAAAATCCATGCTGCACCGATCGCTAAGCACGGAGATATTGGTAATATTATCGCTTCCTCATCATCACAGTCTTCATATTCTTACTTATATAAAATTGTCTCCTGTTTTAGTTCATGGAATGTGCAGTGCTCAAAGTATGTACAGAAAATGTACAGAGGGTAGATGTCTGGGTGTCACCCCGACAACTGGTTCTTGGAGGTGACCTATTGAAGCCGACAATTTGTCTCCTCTCTAAGGAGGTGACATGCTGACGGTAGGATTAGTTGACGCGAGCGAACAGGTGATCTCTATCGTGCACGGCAACGACAGGATGTCACCTAAGATTCCGGTGGGAGCCATGCAAAAGAATTGCCAAAACTAATGTTTTCATTCAATCTCAAAGTTTGAAAGGTGTGCGCAACTTGGCACTACTTGGCACTCACTAACTGGAGATTAATACAAGAAAAAACATCCAATTAGACTAGAATTGTAGGTAGTTTTATTCTCTTCAAGCTTTTTTCTCTGAAATTCAAATTCAACCATTCCGTTTGATTGAAAAGTGGCTTGAACTATGTAAAGAGGATGGATTTCTTGAAATCTTCATCTTCTCAAAATCCATTTAACTAACTTCAAGACGAATTTACAAAAGAGAGCAATAAACTATACAATAGAATAATGAAATAATTCTACACAATAAAACATTAGGAAATACTTCCCCAAAATAGCAAGCTCAAGCTTGGGAAACGAGATTAGCTGGATAATTAAGATTATAGTACATTGAAAAAGTATGACTTAGAATAAACCATTATATGGAACATTGTTTCGAAAAACGGAAACAAGTTATAAAATTATGAGGCGAAAATTCTCTGGCTATTTATGGGAATGACTTCCTAATCGATGGATATATGATAAAATGTGATAGGACATTAATTATAATAGGTATTATAATTGCTATTTAAGAAGGTGATATGTTGACGGAGTGACCACTTGACGCAAGCAAGCAAGGTCCCGACAGGATGGAACCTGCCATTCCAGTAAGTGACATGCTGACGGAGGGACAAGTTGACGGTAGCGATATATTTTCGCTAAGGGATAAGCTGCCGCCTGTGCTCAGAATGTCGAGGTGACAAGTAGACACTCGACTGGCATAAGGACTTGACTGGCATAAAGCAAATTAAAGCTTACATAATTTCCTACAATATTCATTACACAACTTTTTTATATCTCCTCTAGATTTCAAGATATCTGCTCTTGAAGGTGTGACATTTAAAAAAAACACTATTAAGGTGAAATAAAAAGATGTTGTCCAAATAAATGGACTCAAATAAAAACTTTGTGGAATTGAGAACATCTTTTTATTCCACCTTAATAGTGTTTTTTTTTAAATGTCACACCTTCAAGAGCAGATATCTTGAAATCTAGAGGAGATATAAAAAAGTTGTGTAATGAATATTGTAGGAAATTATGTAAGCTTTAATTTGCTTTATGCCAGTCAAGTCCTTAGGATACATAGTTTACAAGTTTTTTGCGAGAAACCAAAAAATGGTACCTTTAAACCACCCTGACTCCCTTAGCACAGGGGGTAGGGCTGGGGACTTTTGATATGTTTACCTCCTTACTACCCTAAACAGAACTGCGGGGTCAAAAATTGTCTTCCAAACTTTTCCCTCTATAATCTTTCCTTGACTGGACTAATTAGTTCTTAGTTCTTAGGGCGCAAATGCCATGAAAAAGGCACTCCGTGGTCATTTTTGGGTAACAGCCATGGAAGATGTATGAATTTCTTCGTCAGGTCTAGCATAATGTGAAACGCGATGATGATAAGTCGAAATCACAGGCAAACACCTCGAAAACAAGATGACCGCCGAAATGTTTTAGGTTTTGTTATATCGCTTGTATTCTAATATTCTCCCTCTACAATTCTTGTCTATAAAATTTCCATTTAAAACGCATATTTTATTAGTTGACACTTAAGTTTTATGATCTTCAATCCTCCTAAAAAACTTTTTTCTCAAATTTCTTTTTTTTGTAACTTTTTTGTGCAAGAGATACAGATAAATGTTAAATCATTGAAATTTAGATTGTTTTTTCAGCTTTGAAACGATATATCTTCATGCGCTGTACCTCAATAAATGTGTTCTCCAGCGCTCCCCATTGAAAAACCTGCAATATTTCTGGTGCGTTTCGCGCATGAGGTAACAACCGTTGACGCTCCAGCTTTGAAATATGGACTTGGATATATTCTACAACACTGTGCCAATAATATTAGTATAGGTCTACTGCGATCACATTTACAGGGTGGAAAGTGTTATATTGTCCCCGAGAAATGTATGTTTCAAGAGTTGAATTATGAGTACCGTACTTCAAATGAGACGATACTCTCGAATATTATATATTTTGGTTAATTCTGAAGACTTTGGTGGGAAAATCAATCCGATATCTCTCACAATAACTGAATAGGAAGCGATATAAAAACTATTGTCAGTAATGACCACCATCTTGAATTTTTCTAATGATGTCGAATATTTTTGTAATTTCCATCATCAATATTCTTATTTGGCTTGTTGTAACAAAGAAATTGAGATCATTTGCAAGTCTCTATCTTTTGAAGTAGTCATGAAAAAATCGATTTTATAGTTCTAGCTTGTTACCTCATACGTATGGAAAAACGCACTAGAAATCATGCAGGGTTTTCTTTGGAGGGTGCTGGAGAACACATTTATTGAGGAACAGCGCGATTGTTTCAAAGCTAAACATTTCTCTGTATCTCTTGCACAAAAAAAGTTATAAAAGAAATAAATTTGAAAAAAATTAGAAAAAAGTTTTTGTAGGATGTTTGAAGGTAATAACTAATAAAGTATGCGTTTTAAAGGGAAATTTTATAAAACAAAAATTGTAGAGGGAGATTATTAGAATATTTTCGTTCGAAAAACGGCAGAATATCTTGAACGGTTATTAAAATACAAGCGATATAGCAAAACTCTAAACATTTTGGCAGTCATCGCGTTTCTCATTATGCTAGACCTAACGAAGAAATTGAGACATCTTCCACGTCTGTTACCCAAAAATGACCAAGGAATGACATTCCTCTCAATCAGATTCAAATAATTTCACTTTCAAGATAAAATCTTATCATCATTCAATCCATTATGAATGTTTCATATAAACTAATTTTTCAAGATAGAAAGAGATCTATGTACATATATTATCAAACAAATAAATTCCATAATATCAAGTTTGTCGAAACATGTAAGTGGTCAATAATTATGATGCTGTGCCATATTTTTCAGCCTTCACGTTATTGTTTCAGTTTCAGATTTTGTCTCTGCTTATCTCTCCATCTGCGTGCAACTTTGCTTTAAACAATCCTCTATTGAATTCTATATAGCCTAATATTATAATTGTGATTGATTTTGCAGATTACGAAGCTGTAGTGAAGTTGTCGGATGGGTTCAACGGTGCCGATCTGAGAAACATCTGTACTGAGGCCGGCCTTGTGGCCATCCGCGCAGAGAGAGAGTACGTCATCCAGGAAGATTTCATGAAAGCTGTGCGCAAGGTTGCTGATCACAAGAACCTGGAATCGAAGCTCGATTACAAACCTGTCTAAACCGCACTGTTCTAAACGTATTATCAATAATGCATTTTGAATTTCGAATAATCTTATTTCAATGTATTATTAAACCTATAATTTTCGAACTGGTTCATGATTTTCATTGCATCAATCAAAAATCTTCAACTATCATTGTTTACTTTATTTTCTGTACTATATAATAATTATCAATTTATGTTAATCAAGATTGTAACTTTTCCATAGGCATCTCTTGAACATAATACCATGCTGTATAAGTCCATTAGACATTCTTTGGTTTGTAGTTATTTCGAACTTATTTGTTTTCTATTATATATAACATGAGAAAAAATCCAAAACTCATTTTAAACTGCGTAACTCTTATGGAGTAGGTTACTTATTGGAAATCTGGTGTGGCGCACTCATACAACTTCCCTTGCCGTTATGAAAATTGATCACCTGACGCTAGTGTTCAGGCGCATCTCAAGTCTACTATTCAAAAATTTGAGCCAGCTGGAGACAGGACAATAACGCTGGAGACACACGAGGTCTGCTATATCTTCATAGTGAATGATTCAATAGAATCAACAGTTACCAACAGTTTGCAATTGAATAATAACATTTTGTCGAATTTCGAGCTTATTTTCAATTTTAGGTGAAAATGTTACTGTACATTAATTGCAGAGATTTTCATGCACAATCTTTTCCACTTGATTTTTTTTGTTTTAATCGTATCTGAAGCCTAATAATTGGGAATCTAAAATCAAACTTTGCATAGATGGGGCGGAGCTCCTGAAATTTTCACAGATATGGGACTTGTGGCAGTTGATAGAGCTTATCAATGACTATTGTAGTTATAAATTTAATCAAAATTATAGTTGGAGCCGTTTTCCAGAAAATCGTGAAAAAACCTGTTTTTGACAACATTTTAGCCGTCATCTTGAATTTCATTTTATTGAAATTGCTCGTATCGGATCCTTATATTGTAAGGACCTTAAGTTCCAAATTTCAAGTCATTCCGTTAATTGGGAGATGAGATATCGTGTACACAGACGCACAACATACACTCACACACAGACATACAGACCAATACCCAAAAACCACTTTTTTGGTCTTAGGGGGCCTTGAAACGTGTAGAAATTTACAAATTGGGGTACCTTAATTTTTTTCGGAAAGCAATACTTTTCTTACCTATGGTAATAGGGCAAGGAAAGTAAAAACTAAAATGTTTAGTCTAAAGGTGCGTACAGACTTTCGCTCTGCTCCGCAATCGAACGTCACTCGAGCAGATCGATTGATGATCGACCGGGGATTTCAGCTATTTGAAAAATTGGATGTTGATGAAATCTTGTACAGACAGTACATCTAGTACATCTTGTACATCTAGTAGCCTATTGTAGTAATAGTATAAATGCTAAATACAGCCATGCTGAAACAGGTATAGCTAATAGATTTCGGATCTTAGTGAAGCATCAAGTCAATATTAAAACTGTTGATCAGTGTATGAGAGGGTCGATTATAACTAATCCAGTGGTATGAATCTAGATGCACCCTTCCTAATAGATTGGAGTAGAAGGAGGAAGATGAGGATGACAAAGTATTGTGATGCATTTCTCCCTGAGAGGAAAGCGTAATGCAGATGGTATCTACAGTGGAAATGTGCTTCCTTCCTCCTGCGATTTGAAGAGGAGCTTGGCGTCGAGTATGTGTGTTTGTGTCTCTGTCTCATTGTGAGTGAAGTTCAGACAGAGTGACAGAGATGGACGCTAGATATGACGTAGACGAGGGCGAATAGTCATTTGTTTTGAGAAGTATTTTTGTCGGAAGGGCCAGAAGCCTCTCAGTGGAGGAAGGGTGTCGGCAGTCTTCCTTTCTTCAAGTTATGGTGATGACTCACTAGCTCTCTGAGTCACAGCCAATCATCCGCTCGCTCGTCTAAATAGACTTGGCGACCGGAACCTATAGTGGGGACTGACGCTCTATCCTGGTCCTGGAAACACTCTACAATTCCACCGTCGAAGTTCCTCTATGAACTTTATTCCAGCCAACAACTTGTATGATTCGTTCAAGATTTTGATCAGTCGTTGTATTTATTTAGTTCGCTCAAAACGTTTGATTTCAGGTCGTTGGTTTTTCGTGTGTTTCGTTACAAGCGCTAAGGGTCCTATTAAATCCACTACCGTATATTGGTACTCTACTGATAAGGCTGTCGCAATATGATTGTGGCAGCTCAACTTGATATGCGATCGCACATATTATCTTGTCGCTATAGTATTTTTTTCAAATGCTATAATTAATGAATAATTATCATTAAACGAAAATCCCAATTAGATGCTACTGTAAAATTCGGTTACAGCATTTGGGACTTACTTTTAAGAATAATGACTCAGTTGGTTTTACAATAATGGTTGTAATATTTAAAAAAAAGAAAATATATTTAAAGGTAGGCCTACCTAATATTATTATTTATGGAAATTAATGAAAAGTTGCATTAGTTCAAAAGCTATTGAATAAATAATTATCATTAAGAGAAAATCCCAAGTTTTATATCACCTCGAGGACTTCTGCTACCTTACTGCAAATATTGACCACAGGGTGAACAGCTAGAAGTAAATTCGATGAGAGCAACTATCCAAAAATTATTCGCCAGCCCGGGAATTGAACCCGGTACCTCCTAATTGCTAGTCAGGCTAATTACACCAAACTGATTAGCTCGGGATTTGGATAGCAGCGCTCATTTTCAAATAGCGGCCAGCGAGTCTAAAAAAATGTAAATTAATCAGAAATTTTTGAAATGATAATGAACAAATTCAAATGTATTTCCACACAGAAAATAATAATAGGCTACAAATTCAAGATGCAATGTGAATCTATTTATATAAAAGCGAAATAGCACTCACGCGCAGAACTAAAAATCTACCGGACCAAAAACGTTAAAATTTGGTAGGTATGTTCAGTTGGCCCTTTAGAGGCGCACTAAGAAATCTTTTGGCGATATTTTAACTCTAAGGGTGGTTTTTAAGGGTTTAAAGCTCGTCTTTTAGCATGTATATTCTTCTTATTCCAATATCTTAAAATATTATAATTGAAATGTCCATACCATTATGTTAATATAGAACTATAATCTAGAGAGAGTACCTCTTTGAAACAGTTGTTCTGGTAACTAAATTAAACATTTTAAACTTGAATTTTAAAAAAACACTTTTGAAGTGAAAATGCACTTACTTTTGTAGTGACGATCGTTTCGACTTGTTGTTGGTCATCATCAGACTGTGGGAATTTACTCAGATGACAAGGCTATGTGTAGTAAGGGATGAAGGTGGTGGAATAGGTTGTGGTGGGGGTTGGGTTGGTGGATACTTAGTGAGGCGGTAATTTTGAACTGTGGACTATTTTGTCAAAGAGTGAGGGATTTTTTGATCATTTAGGAGACTGTTGGGAAACTGTTTTGTGTGGTTGTAAATTTCATATTGTTCCAATACATTAAGTTTTCTGCTTTTTTGTGAGATATGGAGGATTTCAAGATTGGTAGCGATGTCGGTGTATGTGTGGTCTGTTGATATAATATGGTCAGCAAAGTTTGAGTGGCTATGTGGTTTATTAATGGCTCTGAAGTGCTCTTTGTATCTTGTCTGAAAGTCACGTCCAGTCTGTCCGATATACAGTTTACTACAATCATTACATTTCAATTTGTAGATGCCTGGCTGCTCAAATCTCTGTTTTGTTTGTTTGGTAATTTTGAAAATGTTTTCTCTGTGAATTTGTTGTTTTAAAGGCGATTCTGTATTTGAGTTTTTAAAATATGATGCTACTTTCTGTGATTTTTTGTTGTAGGTAGTATATGAGTGTGATGAATTTTTAGTCATTTTCCATATTAGCCTTTCTTGGTTGAAAATTTTGTTCTTATTTTATGGAGTAGGTTGTCGACTAGAGTGGATGAGTATCCATTTTGTTGGGCAATGAATTTGATCGTGTTGAGCTCTTGATTGTAATCAAATTGTGTCATGGGGATATTCAATAGTCTGTTGATCATGTGGTGGAAAGCTGCAAGTTTATGTTGGGTTGGGTGGTTGGAGGTATTGTGAATTACTGTGTCAGTTGTGGTAGGTTTCCTGGATATTTTAAATGTTTTGAAAGTATGGATTTGTTTAAATATGGTGATGTCCAAGAAATTGTACTATTGTTTTTCAGTTCTATGGTGAAGTGCAAGTTTTTGTGTATTTTGTTCAGTTTGGAGAGAAATATTTCAGTTTGTCTGGTGTTTCATTTGTATAAAATGAAAATATCATCAACATATCTAAACCAGCTGATGATTCTGTCAAACTGATTGAGAATGTGTTTTTGTTCAATGTTGCGTGGATGAAGATCTCAGCTAAAATGCAAGAAATGGGGCTCCCCATGGGGAGACAGTTTGGCTGGAAATAATATTGGTTATTGTAACAGAAGTAATTCTGTGAGGTGACTAGGTTAGTGTTCTGTTCAAGCATTGTTTTAAGGAAATTTACAGTTTCGGGAATTGGTACATTGGTGTATAAATTTGAAATGTCTAATGAAGCTATAGTCCACAGTTCAAAATTACCGCCTCACTAAGTATCCACCAACCCAACCCCCACCACAACCTATTCCACCACCTTCATCCCTTACCACACAAAATAGCCTTGTCATCTGAGTAAATTCCCACAGTCTGATGATGACCAACAACATGTCAAAACGATCGTCACTACAAAAGTAAGTGCATTTTCACTTCAAACGTGTTTTTTAAAATTCAAGTTTAATTTTAACAGTGAAAAAGTATGGATTACAACAGATTAAAAATTTTGTCAGGTTGGCATTAAGTTGAGTTGACTTGGTTAGGTTGACACCAAGTTGAAGATTGAAATGCATTTATCCAGGACCTCCTAAGTACCAATTTATCCAGTACCTCCTAAATACCTATTCAGGAGGTCCTAATTTATTGAGTACTGCTACTTCAATCAGAGCTATTCCTGGGAATATTATATTACTAGCCGTCAGGCTCGCTTCGCTCGCCATATCCATTTAGCCAGACGTTTAGTCCAGACCACCGACTGGATCGTCCTAACATATGATAAAACAATGACATAACATTTCAAATTTGGTAGGTGTGTTCAGTTGGCCCTTTAGAGGGGCAATAAGTACGGATTTGGAAACACTTCCAAAGATACGCCCAAAATCTGCATTTTTTAGCGTTTTCTCAGCTTTATCGAAAACAAATAAACAGAAAATGTTCAAATTTATTACAGAAGCTCAGCTGGGGTGTAATAATGTTGTGTTAGAAGGAATTTGAAATAACGCCAAAGATACGCCCAAAATTAGCGTTTTTTTAGCTTTTCTGCGTTTCTTCACCTTTTTCAATAATTGATGGAAATATATTTTAAAAAATTCAGTACACAGGTTTAGCCGAGGTGGAAGAATTTGAAAGAAAGAAAGAAATATTTATTGCCAAAATCATTGAACAAACTTTACAAATGTGAAAAATATAAAAATTTTCATATACAATACATTGCAAAAACTTAAAATTAAAATATTTTTCATTTAAAAATCGATTATAATATTATCATTGGCGTTACCAGCAAAACTAAGTAGTTTGAGCGATTGCAACGAGTAATCAGTCGGCTATAATTAGTGGCTTGAGATTCAGTCGAAAATAGAAAAAATATAATAAAGAAAAAAGAAACATATGGAATGTATGAAAAACTAGAAAAAAAATAAAATTTCAATCCAAAAAGAAGAAGTACTAAGAGTGAAATACTAAGAGAACAAAAAACTTTCGTTCGCCAAAGATACGCCAATATAGTAACAGGTGTTTTTCGAGATCAAATTGACATAATACATTCAAATTCTGTACAGAGGTTCCGCTTAGGTCTACATGCAGGCGAGCGAAGCGAGCCCGCTGATCTCATTTTTGGACGATCCAGTCGGGGGGTCCAGGAGGTTCCGCCCCCTGGCTAGACAGATATGGCGAGCGAAGCGAGCCTGATGGCTAGTACTAAACTAAAAATTAAGTACAAATTCTCAAAAAATTACCCAAGTTACAGAGTTAATGAAACATTTAGGCCTATAATTTCACATAAAGAATTATTGTAAATGTATTTACATTTCTACTTAGGCCTAATGAATAATTACTATTAAAGTTTAATTATGTGAATCACCCCGAAGACTGCACATTTTGATCACAAGATGAACAGCTAACAAAAACAATGAGTTAGTGGATCAATAAAACGGACAACTTGGCCGGAGTCTATCAACTTCATCTGTGAATTGTAGTCTACCCATATTTGGTGAGGGGGGGGGTTACACCAGGACTAACTAAATACCGGACCTTCGCCTGTGTGAAAAGTTAGGTAAAATGGCGCCGTTATTTGGTGGGGTCTCAAATCAGCTAACACTAATATGTTGTCATCAGTTTTTAGTATTTACAGTTAGTTTTTAGTATTTTTGTTAGTTGTAGTTGAGTGAAGTTTGTTTACAAATGTCATGGGCTATTTAATATTTTTATGAGTTTTATAATTATTGATCAATTATCATTTCATAATTATTTAATATGCAATAGAGATTTAAATTAGATTTTTTTAGTATTCAAAGTGTTTAGTAAGTGTTTAATAAATTCAAACTGTGAATCGTTAAGTTTTGAGAATTCAAAATTTATAGTTAGTGTTGAGTGTTGGAAGTGTATTCAGTGTTCAAAGTGTTTTTATCAACAATAGGTAATTTTATAATATTCAACAGTAGCCTAGATTAATTTTTGTTTATCATCCGCAACTCATTTAGCTTTAAAACAACATGCTACAATGAGTAGGCCTATGAACAGTTTTAATTGAACATGCCTAGAAATGGGTGTGTCCCTGGGTGTGAATCGAACTATATATTATAGAAAAAACCCCTCAGTGACAATATTTACTTTCCGAAAGATAAAGAGCTGAGGAAAAAATGGACAAGGTGTAGAGAGATTCTAAAGTCACCAACAATTCGGCTGTGTTTATCAATCATTTTAGAGCATCAGACATTATTAAAGAAGACAAGTTTTTGTGTGAAGATGGTTCTTATGTGAATGTTCCAGGAAAAAAAGTAAAACTATGTTATGGTGCCTTCCCTTCAATTTTTCCAAATCAACCTTACAACACAATTAAATCGTGTGTAAAGGTATTGGGCAATATATTGAAGAATAATAATCAGTTGCCCCAGCAAGCAAAGTCGCGAAAATTGAGAACATTGAATTCTTAAGCAAGAATAAAATAACGATAATTATAAGCTTTGTGCATGTGAATTGCACTTGAATGCTATGTGCATGAGAATAAATAAAGTCCAGTTACCCTATCAAATAATTACTTCTTTAATAAACCTTAATTAAATTAATTAAACTAAACCTTATTTAAGTTCTTAAAAATGATTTTGATTTTTGAACAGTAATAAGTTAGGCCTATTAGAGAGAGCTGGAACCTAGCTGATGACAGTAGAGATGTGTCGTTCGGTCATGACCCGTTCGAATTGAACGGGTCATTAAGGTGAACGAGTGATCCGGATCACATTTATTCAAAAAACCCGTTCATTTGACTCGTTCATCAACTGGGGTAAACCCCTGTTTTTACTGTCTTTACACATTACTGGTTACACATCAACTTTTTACACTCTTTACACATCACTGCCGCGAACGGGTCGCGGCAGTGAACGTGAACGACTGACCCGAATCAGTAAAGTGATCCGAACTTCCCATCTCTAGATGACAGTAAGTTAGTCCACCAAACATGGCGGCCATCTTGTTTGTATGCTCAGGTCCGGTATTTAGGAGGTCCTGGGTTAACAGAATGAGAAAGCGGCACGCCACACGCAACGTCTTATATCGACGTACGATTTGACCTTGGTTTTGCTTGTGCGGTAAAACGATGCGCAGTATAGCTGGACCGAAAAGTAACTAGCAATGACTACGACAAGTCGGTCGACCTACCAAGTCGGTTTCAGCCCAGCCAACTTAGTTTGAACAGTTTTCGTTAGGCCTTCTACGTGCAGTGTCAGAGGTAATATTTTACAAATTATATCAGAGTTATCAGGTGAAGTTGACAAACCAAAAGATAGGTACGGTACCTAATAAACTGAAAACAATATGTCTGATTTACGACATTGTACCCGCGACTTCATTCTGGAATTAATTGACTTATACCACAGTTACCCCTGTCTATGGAATGTGCAGATTAAAGATTACACAAGCCGACAGAAGAAAAAGGACGCTTATGATGTGCTTGTGAAAAAGTACAGGGAAGTTGAACCCAAAGCCAATAGGGACACTATCATCAAAAAAATAAACTCTCTACGAACTGTGTATCGGAAGGAGCTGAATAAAGTGATCAAATCTCAACAGGAAGGGAGAGAAGTGTATAAACCAAGTCTGTATTACTATGATAGACTATCCTTTTTGACCGACGTGCACATGCCATCCAAATTGTTGAGTTCGTCATCTAACAATGATGATGCAGACGCTGAAACAAAAAGTGAGGTAAGATAACTTTTGGAATCAGCCTAGATCTATAAAGCGTTGCACATCCCAGCGTTAGATCAAAAAAGATACACAAGGAGCTTTTTGGAAATAATGTATTTCTCCATAAGCAACAGATGCTCTTATGTATCTTCTCAAAAGCAACGTGTTCTATCCGAAAAGATACGCAAGGAGCTTTTTGGTGTTAGGTTACGTTCTTTTAGCTCACAGCTGACATTCATTGGACATGCTCTATTGCTCTTATTTCCATTGTTGTTGATACGTTGCAACTTTGCAACTCTCTCATTCATGAAGAATATCTGTATCTAGCAAGTTTCGTTCCTTCCTCAATCTAGGGATCTAGGGTCTCTGAAGCTTATGTTTTTTCAAAACTGTTAACTTTTACCCCGCAAACCATACCTTGCCTATATGCAGTTTAAAGCCATGGATGCAAAATTACGGGACCATGGGATGCGTACTGTAACTTTAGTAGTATTTGAGATATTGCAGAGAAAGTGCATTTTTCCTTTAAAAGAGGTTAACTTGCTTAATATATGGTGATTGATAGGTATTTTGAAAAATTGGATTTTGTAGAATGATGAATTCTGGAGGAAAAGTGTTCAGTCACTTTCACTTGATAGCCTAAACTCAATATTTTTCAAGATATATGTGAGAATAAAAGAATTAGCACACTACATATTCCAATTTTTATTTTTTGCAAATTTCAGTGACTATTAAATTGGATAAATCCTATGTAGAGTTGTACAGGAATTCCATTGAAACGATTTTGATGTTATTAACTTAATAAATTAGCAAGACCTTTAAAAAAATGTAAATAAGTGTAGAATATTGTCAAACCAACTTAATGAAGTCAAACCTGACTAAAGCCTCACGAAATTAAGATTAACCTAACCAAATTAACATAACTTGACTATGCCTAACCAGGCAAAACCTAGCTATAAAACATGCTCAACCTGACCCAACCATGCCTAACCTAATTATAACCAACTCAACTTAACCTAAGCACACCTAACCCAACCTAACCATGCTCAACCTGACCCAACCATCTTCTAACATGACCAACCTGACCTAGTCAAACCCAACCTAACATAAACCAAACAAGCCTATTTTAACCTAATTAAACCCAACCTAACCCTACCTAATCTAATAATATTTAACCTGACCTAACCAAACCCAAGCTGACCTGACCAAACACCTGATCTAACCAAACCCAAGCTGACCTGACCTAACCTAACCTGACCTAACCAAACTTATCATAACCTAACCAAACCATAAACCAACCCAACCCATACCTAATCTAACCTAACATAACCTAACCCAGCCTAACCTAATCATTGCCAACAAGACCAAAAATACCCAAGATTCCTTGTCAATTTTTTCCTTATATTGCACCATTTTAAAACCTATTGTAGCTATAAAAAATAAACTTTCTGCAATGTTTGTTCACCTAATCCTTCATAATCAACAACAATGTTATACATAGTTGAATTCTTCTTGACCTCCCCTATTGATCTACGTTATGTCTCAATGCTGGATTCTGCGGCCCATACCATAAAGTGTAGCTGAACAATGATCTCAAAAATGTATGAAGCACTGAGGCACTGAATCTGTAGAAGCGCTCAGGCAGTATTACAATTAGATGGCACATTACGTGTACAAAATATTTACGTGTACATATTTGTGGTATGTATTGTCCAAAAATGCACAAGGGTTCACCCCCTGAATTAAAAATTCCACTTTCAAAAAATGTTTCATGAATTTGATCCACATCTTCCAGCTATTGGCTATATTTTTTTCGAATAGCTCGTTGGGAAAGCATGTCTAATCAATATTTCAGGTCACTGTTATGCTATGTTCTGCTTCTCCATTCGCCTGCATGCCACATCAATTCCATTCTTTCTGATCTATCCTCCCTGAAGATCACACTCTGCACTTTTTGTCTGAACATTTCTCTATTTTTCGTTTATGATAGGCCTATACACAGTGTAACCTATACATACGGTATATGTATACCCTTCAATAAGTTGGAGACTGTTGTAGATACATGTATAGTACTGTAACTTTCAGGATAAGTTATTGGCTGAGTACTCCACCTTTTGACATACTACTGAATTTCAACCCCTCATAAGGGGGTGACTTGGGGGTTGTAACTCGCCTCTTGAATATCTTGTGTGAATCTTTCTACTTCATTATCCAGTTCTTCTTCATTCCTAATATGTAAATTAAGGTTTATTCTCTGCTCTAGGATCTGTTGAAATTTCCCAGTCTGTTCCTTTATTCACTAGTTTCAGCTGACATTCTTTCATTACTAATTTTTCACTGACTTCCAATATAACAGTGGTGTGATCGGAACTCAAATCATCACATTCGTCTACTTTCATAATGTTATATAAAAAGTTCCTAAACACAAAAAAGTCTATCAAGTCTGGTATTTGGTTTCTGTCTATTGGCTAATATGTAGGTTTACCTGAGGATATGTGTGTCACACCTGCATTCTTGAACTGCCCTAAAAAGTTCTTTTCCTTTTGGATTGTTTAATCTTGAGCCCCAATATGTATTTTTGGCATTGAAATCACCCCCAATAATAAATCTATTACCAAGACGATTGATCATAGCCTTATACATTTATTTTACACTATGCCTTAGTGGGCTATGGATTGATGCTACAGTGAATTTGTTTAGTTTAGTCTCAACTAAAATTGATGTGATTTACATCTCTTCTGTTTGTATAGATGTGTTCTTAAAATGTTTTATGCTATCTCTTATTATAATTGCATTACCTACTCTCGCTGTATTTTGAAGAAGTATGGTGTGATAAACTTTGTAGCCTCCGAGTCTCATGTAGGATTCCTTAGTAAAGTGAGTCTCAGATATTAAGCATATGTCTACCTATGTTCCTAATTTGGAGTATCGCCAACAATTCCTGTTGTCTCTGTTGCAGCCCATTGGCATTCCATGTCAAGTTCCTCATAGCATTATTAATTTTTTATTGGATGACCTAGTGTAGATGTTATATATTTTTTCAGTCTCTGCTCAAAAACAGTCATCAAGGACTCCTGTCTATCAAGCTTCTCGAGAATGTGAGTTAATATGGCATGTATGTTCTCATTGGTTTTTGGTTTCTCCTCTTTTCCCTTCCAGAAGTAGCCTCGGAAAATGTTTTTTTTTTTCAGATTTGATAATCAAACTACTCTGAAGAACTTTTTTTGGTTCCACTGCTAATGTAGAAGTTTTGTTTGGGACCTTATTTCTGCTATTTTGTTCAACTTTGAATAGCTTACTGCGATCATTTTTCATTTTTTGTAGTTCAACTGCATCCTCTATAGTTGGCTGGGTGCTTCCACAATGAACACATTTGGGCACATTCTCCTTAGAATTTGTGCAACTAATGGTGCTGTGCTTTCCAGTAGTGATTAATAATGTGAATATCTTTGAAACAGTTTGAGATATCGATATGCGGTTTTCACCATTCATTTTGTATTGAAATTCCATATCAAAATCATGTATCGCATGACCACCTTCTCATTTAAAAAAACAAAAATGCATTCAATATGGCAGAACAGATCTTTGATGTCATAGTAAAGTGGTATTTTCAATTTGAGTAGGATTCCCAATCACACCCACCATCTTATTACCTTTGTGTATGAGATGTTAAACCGTTCTTGGACTTTTCACCCACTCTGTATAATTGGCTATAATTATAATGCATATGTTAAACTTGGAACCCCTCTTTTTATAGAAATTAAAAAACTCACATAGAAAAGAGTCGGATAAAAATAAATTTCATAAAAGCCCTCCTATGGATTTACAGGTTGAATAATAGATGTGTTTTTTTCAGAATATCGGAAGCATCAGTGGAGATCATGATGACTGGTTCAATAATAAATCATTAGAACATAATAGCCGATCAAGTACACCATCAACAACTCATGAAGAACCACACTCTCCTATAGAATTGTGTATGGACTCATCATTCCCAACAACGACTTCTCACGTGAACCAGTCAAATAAGAGGCAAAAATTTAGCGACCCCGACGAGATGCCAGGGATACGAGAGAAGAGAGAATTGCTACGCCAGAATGATGATGAATTCGACGATTTCGCGAGGCACATAGCCAACAAGTTGCGTGGCTTGGAAAAAAAGCAAAATATTTTCGCACAAAAGTTAATTAATGATGTCGTGTTTGAAGCTGAAATGGAATCTCTGACTAGAGATAGCAAACTTGTCTGTAAGTGAGAGTTATGATTTTTTCAAATAATTGTAGGGAACAATATTCAGGTCCAAATGGCTTTCTTGGGTTTATGTTAGTAGAAATTATTTCAACTTCCAGTAGTCACCTCAGAATAGCATGAGGGGTCACGCAAGGGTGCCCAGAAGGGGGGGGGCATGGCGCAATTTGCGCCATCAAAATTTTTGGGGGGGGCATGATTTTTTTAGATTTAACATTTTAAACCATGGCTAAAAAATCAAGGTAGGTATTGAATAGAGATATCTTAATGTAGCTAATTAATACTTTTTCCCATCTTTACAATGTTATATTTTCCAAGTGTAAACTCTATATAAAGCTTATACAAGTGTAAATTCTATACAACTCAATATAAAGCTTAAAAAATACAATTGATAATAATATTCTGTGTGTGGGAGTTTTAGTCATTTTAAGCCTATGAGTTTGAAGGTGAATCTTTGACAAAAATAAATTATTACTTCATCATCCACTATTATTCTGATCTATGCTTTATTTTTCATTTATAATGGTCCTGTGTTTGAGTTTCCTTGCTATTGCAACCTAATTTTCTTAAAATCACAATGATAAGTTAAATTGTAATGTATATTTTAATCTAATCATTATTTTAATTTCGAGTTCGTTTCATGATGATATTAATAGCTCTGAAATGGGAACGAAATTATAAACAACATCGCAAACACTAGTGAATTTGACAGAAGAAAAACTTCTTTTGTCAAAAATTTAAGAAAAGTACCAAATGAAGCCAATTTTAATCTTTCAAATTTACACCCTATTTACACCCACACAGTAATCAAGTAATTATTGTAATGTTTCATTACTTTTTTCTTTTTTGTATAAGTTGTTATTGGTATTAATGGATAGGATTTACAAAATTTACTTGTTCAGATGATATCTTTATTCCAAAAACCAAACCATTTAATGATACGATACATTTTGTTAGATTTTTGTTATTAACTCTTGTAATGTAAAAGTAAATACAACCTACAAGACAACATCAGTAACAACCTGTTCCAACTTATGATAATTCAGAATACCTAAACTTGCCGACATTATAATATAATGTGATTATACCTATTGTATGAATAAATTTTTTTCTAAACTGTATGAATGTTTACCAAAGTTGCTATACAATATTCTTTTGCAATAAAGAATTAACAATAATATTATTATTCAACTTTTTTCAAGTAACCTTAACATTTAAAAGGCAAAGCCTTTACTCACCTTTTAATATCGTATTAAAATATTTGTAATGTAGCTATTCCTGATGTAATTTAGTGCTTTGATAAACATGTTGTGGTATACAGAGTGTCCCGAAATTAAAGTGACAAATCGCTAATAGGTTCTATGGGTCTAAACAAAGAGAAAATGTGGAATATATTTTTCCCTGAAACGTTTCGTTCACGAGATATTCGCCATTTTGTATTTTATCTTCAAAGTTTTACAACCGATCGCTATAAAAATCGGTAGGAATGTTCAAATAAGAGAGATGAACTGTAGAAAAAATATTCAACTTTGTCAAATTCAAAAATTTTAACACAAGACAGCTTTTCGAAAGTTACAATAAATGTTCCACATGTGTTAGAATTCAATGTTGTTTTTATATTTTTTTCTAATAGATACAACAGTCAGTGATTTTTATGATAGCCTAAATAATAATATATTTTTAGAACAATAAGTGCATCTATTAATGGAAATTTCTCTTAGTTTATATTCCTTATCAACTATTTGTACTATTAAAATATACTAAACCACACACACTTGCCTTTAATAACAAATCACTTGAGGATGTGTGATACTGTATAAAGTGAAAATCCTCAGCATGGCTGGCTTCACTAAAAACTTTTGTTTGAGTTGTGAGAGGTGTGATGATTGGAGGAAATGTAGTTGAAGGCATAGATAGCTCCAAATCCCTCAATGGAAAATACGTTTTTAAAACTAGAACATGGTCAACTGTTGTAATTTTACAACAACGTGAAGGTAGGTTAAGATAACTACATATTAATCCTACCATAACTTATGCCCCAACGTCAAATTATTATTTTGAACATCCAACTCTCTGGTTTATTGGGGAGTACCCTCAAAGAAAACCCTCTCCTATTTATTTATTTATTTATTGAAAAACAAGAATATGTGGAAGCAACAGATCAAAGATCCATTTTGCTCCCATTACATTAATCGTTTGAAAAACAAAGAAAATTTGAAGTACAACTAGACAAATTAATATTGGAAATAAGAAATTAAATGTAGAAACATTTATGATGATGATTATAAATACATTAATATAAAATGCAATTACATCAAGTGATTATACAATCTTAAGTTCTGCACCAAATACTAAAATGAAAAATGAGTGAAATGAAATAATACTTAAATAATTAAAGAAAATTTGAAGTACAACTAAACAAATTAATATTGGAAATGAGAAATTAAATATAACTGAAGAAAATTTGAAGTACAACTAAACAAATTAATATTGGAAATAAGAAATTAAATGTAGAAACATTTATGATGACTATAAATACATTAATATAAAATGCAATTACATCAAGTGATTATACAATCCTAAGTTCTGCACCAAATACTAAAATGAAAAATGAGTGAAATGAAATAATACTTAAATAATTAAAGAAAATTTGAAGTACAACTAAACAAATCAATATTGGAAATAAGATTAATTCTCCCAGACTCTATGGATCAACTCTCCCATACTCCCTTCCATCCAGTAGGGACTCTCTAACTTCACGATGAAACCGACTCCCAGAAAGGTGAAATAAGTCAATTCTGTCCGCAACCGTATTGAACAGACTGGGCAGCCGATTCATTGGAGCAAAAAAACCACTCAATGATCTGCTATAATTTACTCTGAATGAGAATGTAGATCTCCGTGCTATTGGAGATACATAGATATTGATCTGGGCCAACAGCTCGGGTGTATCAACTGAACCATTCAACAGCTTGTGCAAGAACACCAGATCAATCACAGAATGTCTCACACAGAGAGGATCAATATTGAAGATTATGTATAGCTCTCTGCTAGGAAAACCAATAGGACACGGGACACTAAATCTCTTATAGAACAAGTGTCTCAAAAATCTCTTCTGTACCCTCTCCAAGTCCTGAATTAGACCCCCAGAGTATGGATTCCAAATAGGAGCTCCATACTCCAGCACACTTCTGACAAGTGACTTATACAGACACAAAAGAGTCTCTTCACCTCTAAAGTCCCTGCAGGTTCTTATTACAAAGCCCAGACTTTGACTAGCCTTGTTGACAATTTTTTTCGACATGGAAATTGAATTTCAAGGAAGAATGAAAATAAACTCCCAGATCCTTAACTTCCAGGTTACGAGGCAGCTGACAGTTACCTACATTGTAAGCAAAGTTAATCAGCTCATTTCGCCTACGAGTAAAGGTGACAACACTACACTTATTAACATTCAGCAGTAAACCATTTTCTGTGCACCATGCATGCAACCTATCTACATCCTCCTGCAAAGATTCACAGTCTTGAGTGGTGTGTATTACCTTAAATACCTTCACATCATCTGTAAACATTAAGCAGTGAGAATTCTTGATCGCATGGGGCAAATCATAACAAATAGCAAGAAGAACAAGGGTCCAAGATTTGAGCCCTGGGGCACCCCTGATCCATTCTTGAAATGAAAAGAATCAGTACCATGCACCGATACATATTGTATCCTCTCAACAAGGTAGCTTCTAACAAAGGACAACATATTCCTACCGAAACCAAAATTTGCCAACTTTTTCAATAGTATACCATGATTGACCCTGTCAAAAGCCTTGGACATATCACTATACACCACATCCACTGAGCCACCCTGCTCCAAAGCAGATGATACAGTGCCAGTAAACCTCATCAGATTGGTTACAGTTGACTTTTTGGGCATGAAACCATGTTGCTCTCTACAAATCAGAGGATGGACATGATTGAATATATTCCTGTATATAACCTTTTCAAAAACCTTAGCTAGTACATTCAATAATGATATTGATCTGTAATTAGTAATCAGATACCTATTCCCACTCTTAAAAATTGGGGTGACACGGGCCATCTTCCACCTAGATGGAAAAACGCCAAGCCTCAATGACATGTCAAAGATGAACTTCAATGGTTCCAACAGCAATGTGGCACAGCCCTTAATTATAAATGGTGGTAAACCATCCGGCCCCATCGATGCTCTTGGCTTCAACTCCACAATTGCTGCAGAAATCTCTTCAATGGAGACCGAGGACAAGTTGAAAAAACAGCCACCATTATTACTGCAATACACTGTATCAATATTCGGACAAGGAGGGTCATTGACATATACAGAAGCAAAGTACTCAGCAAATGCATTGGGAATATCCCTACCAAAATATGACACATCATTCAGCTTCATTGCCTTTTCTGAAAAACTATTGCAGTGCTTGCTATTGACGAATTTCCAAAATGATTTAACATTGCCTTTCATCTGAGACTCCACTTCATCTAAGTGTGCACGATGGGCATTTTGAATTTTCAACTTTATTTCAGCTCTCAATTTTTTGAACAACTCATCATGATACCTTGAAAATTTCCTTTTTCGGGAGCATTTATTCTTTTGTTTTATGTCATTAATGATCTCAGGTGTAAACCAGTAAGGATATTTACTCTTCACTCCTGATTTCTTCCGTTTAGGTATACACTCATCAAGAGCGTTGAAAATGTTGGTATAAAGAGCATCAACCGCCTCATCAACGTCAGCACAAGAATACAATGAATCCCAATCTGCATCCCTAATATGACAATATAATCCATAATAATCTCCCCTCTTGAAATCATAGTATTCCTTCGAATCATCAATATTTTCAACAAATGACGATGACAACGTGGGAAAGCATATATTAAGAGCTGGATGATGATTGTCTTCATTAACAAGAGAAACATCCATATGTTGAACTGTGAGGGGGAAAGTACTTAAAACCAAGTCTAAAGTACGACCATTAGAATTCAATACAGAATTGTACGAGCCCAAATCCATAAAGTTCATGAAACGAGCCAAGCACTGTGCCACCGTTGAGCCCATTACCAGATCATAATTATTGCCATTAATTTCAGGAATATTGAAATCGCCCAAAATCATACAATCATCCATCATATCAGAATAGGGTTCAATGAACTCGAAATACGTTTTATGTACATTGAGAGGTGTGGATGGGGGAAAATAAAGAGCATTCAAGTATAACGATTTTTTATTGTGAGTAATTTTCACCCATAGACACTCGACATCGATGTCGCACATATCATGACAACATTCCGCCTGCAGTGACCTGTGGACCGCCACCAAGACTCCCCCTCCCCTACCGGCCTGCCTATCCTTTCTGAAAATCGCATACCGATCATCAAACAATTCCATGTCTCCAATTCCATCGTGCAGCCACGTTTCAGTTAATACAATCACATGGAAACGACTATTAAGCAGATTGAGACTAAAATCAGATAATTTGGTTCGTAATCCACGTACATTCTGATAGTATATATTAAGTTCATTCATTGTCGCTATGAAGATGGAACTATACACAACGAGTCTTCTTAATTAATGAAGAATTAGTTATAATTGAAATATATACATAAGACAAAATAAACCTTCAATAGAAGGTAGAGTGAAGGGAGGAACACCAGACAGATCAATTCAAAAGAGAGCTGATTTGGATAAAGTCGTGAGAGAGTTCAATACCGCAATTTATTTTTACAATATTATGTTATTACGTAGTTTTACAATATTTATGACAAAGGAAGAATTTAAAACATGAAAATAAACAGTGAAATAGATATAAGGGAGCTAGAGTACAAGATAAACCAACTCCGCACTCCTCATTTAAATATTAATCAAATGTGACCCTTCTTCTTTTTCTTCTATTGTGAGCTTGGAAAAATAACTAATTAACTATGAGTGAACAATGGAATTGTGCAATGAGATTCATAATAATAGGAGTCTGCCAAGAAATCATGAATAATATGTCACCCATAAAAACTCTCACCAGCCTCAATGATAAATATAAGATCAAATTATAAACTAAAACGGTCAACTCTTATCAATAGTTAAGATAAATAACGGACTATACTCTAACTATATAGCCGCTGAGCAAACCAGTAACAGATAAGAGGTGTACATTGCAATATCTAACAGCCGATAAAACTGAAAACACGAAATTGAATCTCATTCACTAATCATTCTCAGCTCTAATCATTCAAAATAATTCATTCAATTCAAAAAGTGCAAGATTTCTTCATTATAGTGTATGTAGTTTGATTGACATAGTAACTTCAGTCAATCCATACCCTCATCTAGTGATTAACCTGAGGAAGAGAGAGTAAGTCCTCATCTGACCTAATAACTGTCACTGGACCACCCTCACAAGTACGAGCCTTGATTCTGCCCGCTTGATCAATCCATAGAAACTTTACTATGCCACTTTTTACGAGATTGCGAGCTTTTCCGAACAGAATTCGTCGTTTCGCCGTCAGAGAAGCATTAATGTAGATCTTATCAGCACCATTCAGTCCAATATCCTTGATTGTGAGATTCCCCATCCTCTTTTTCAGCCGCATGAAGTGATCTGCATCGTCTCTCCTCAAGAATTTTACAATTATTCCTGAAGTTTCACGATTGTTACGTTTCTTAAGCCTATGACAACAGCTCACAGCTTCAAATCCCCTATCAAATTTTATTGCCCTACTTACATCAGCAAAAAGTTTTGGTAGATTCTCGTTGTTTACCTCCGGTACTCCGAAAATTTCTACACACTCTCTACGAGAATACTGTTCTAAGTCATCTAATTCGCATTTTAAATCATCCAATTTCTGTTTCAAATTCGAGTTCTCAGATCGAAGATTCCCAATTATTCCATTCTGACGTTCAATAGTCAATTGTAGTTCCTTGAGAATGTTGGCTATTACAATTTAATGATCCTGTTTCAAAGACAATTTTATTGGAATGACAGACATTTCTAACTTTCTTTCCCTTCTAATTCTCCACGTATTCTATTTTCATAATATTGCTTACTTTCTCCAGTATTTCATTGTGACCTACCTATTACACCTTCATAATGAGTCATGCATATTATCCTCTAATTCTAACTTTTTAGTTCATTTTATATATATTATTCATTCAATGATTACTGCTTATGATAATACTTTCAATTTAAATTACAAAATTTCTCCGTCAATGTATATGGTAGTCAATATTGTAATTATTGAGTAGGTATCTCATGTAGAGTATGCTCAAGTATTGAACGTTTACTAAGAACAAGTTTAGTATAGCCTTAAGAAATTAATTTCTATTCTATTTAGAACGATTCTATTAGAGGATAATTATTCCTCAATGTGGAATTGAAAAATATATTTTGAAAAATGTATGTGTATTCTGTATAGTGATGTCAGTAAATTGTCCATACTGCAGGATTAAATGCTGCTTCAATTCCACATTACCTGTTCTACAGAGGATTTCAGTTACAGTCTTTCATTCATGCATTTCAAAAATTACATAGTGCTCTCAGCATGATTTTTATAGCATAATTTGCTAGTTTTTACTTTAATTGGAGAATTTAACTAAGGACGTCAACTTTCTCGTTTTTCAAAAACATAAAAATCTTCAAGAGCTATTTTGAAGTTCAATCTGATTTCCCTCCCATCTTAGAGTCTTTACAATTCCTGTTTATCATGAAAAATGAAATTTCCAATTTTCAAGCAATACTAATGTATTTAGAACTAGCAGAAACCCGTGTTCCGCAAGGATCTATTTTAAAACTTGACAAACTGAAAACTTGACGTAATGAAATTTTGAAGAATTGAAAATAGGCCTATAACCATCCTTGGTTAATTAAGAATCTACATGCAAAATTGCAAGTTAGTTTCAGTCCAGTAGCTTAGACGTGATGATGCGTCAAACATAATTTTCCTATCCCGTACGTGTATAAGCCAGCTCTTTACTTCATTATAGATATAGTTAACGACTGCAAGAGATAGGACTGTGGAACAGAATCATGGTGAAACTATGATAGCGCCAGAAGTGTCTCAACAAATACAATAGTAGATTACTACATAAAATTTTTGAAAATGATTTGAAAAAAATGTTCAAACAAAACAGAACTGAAAGTTGTCAACCTTATTATTCTACCTCCATTCAGAGAGACTTTTTTTGAGCCGAATGTAAATCTATGTACATAAAAATGAATGTCTGTTTGTATGTTTGTTTGTTCCCTACAGACTTGAAAACTACTTGACAACGGCATGAAACTTTGGGAATATGATGTGATATGAGGGATGGTTTCTGAAGAGAAATTCTAATAGGGGGGATGATAATAATTATTTATTAATCCATTTTACATACCTATGTTTTCGAAATTGTCGACAAAGCGGCTACCGAAGAACGGAAAAATGATCATGATTCAAGATCATATTGTGATAATATGATTGAGCATCTGAAGTTACCAGCAGTATAATAAACATGTCACCCTGTGATAAATATTGTGTACTGGTATTAAAACGGTAGTTTGGAGATGAAGTTAGTGTACTTGATTGGTACCTGCTGTAGATAATCGTTCCTTAGAAGACCTATACAAATAATTATCACTCCCCTATCATTGAAAAATCTGGTGTGGCACACTCACACAACTTTCCTTGCCATTATGAAAATTGATCACCTGACACTAGTGTTCCCGCGCATACTAGTTTACTATACAAAGATCTGAGCCAGCTGGTGACAGGACAATAATGCTGGATACACACGAGATCTTCTATCTCTTCATAGTGAATGATTTAATAGAATCAACAGTTTGCAATTGAATAATCGCATTTTCTAAAATGTCCAGCTTATTTTCAATTTTAGGTGAAAATGTTACTAGAGAGAAATTGAAGAGATTTCCATGCTGAATCTTTTCCACTCAAAATTTTTCGTTTAAATTATATCTGAGACCTGATAATTGGAAATCTAAAATCAAACTTTGCATAGATGGGGCGTAGCTCCTGGAATTTTTACACATATGAGACTTGTGGCAGTTGATATAGCTTATCAATGACTATTTTAGGTATGAATTTGATCAAAATCGTTTGAGCCGTTTTCGAGAAAATCGCGAAAAACCCTGTTTTTGACAACATTTTCGCCATTTTAGCCGCCATCTTGAATTGCATTTGATCGAAATTGTTCGTGATTCATCGTACATCGCATATTTCCTGGACCATCATTCAATTCATTTCTGAAACACTGATTTAACCCATCTATTTTTATTTTTTTTTAATTAAACACTTTACAGATGGATATTACTACCAATTGATAGAGTAGAATATGTTTTTGGAATAATAAATGCTGCATGACTAAGCACATAGGAAGTCCGTATTGAGATGTAAATAAAAATATTGATTGTCAGATGAATCTCATTAGGTATTCACCAAATAAAGTCAAGTGTGCCATGAGATACATTGACCTTTTGGCAGTACAAAGTTCGCCGGGTAGGCTAGTTGTAAATAAAGCTTTATTATTAATAGTCAACGCTGAAAAAAGACAGGCTCAATCACAAGGAATAGTACAAATTCTATGAGGGACCAGTAAGCCATTAATTTTGAGTAGTTCAATCACTTCCACTATGGACACTGGATACATGGACAATCAATGAATCAATATGTTTTAGTAATTCAATTCAAAAATATGTATGGAATTTATTAGCTACAGAATAAAATACTTTTGATTGCAGTGACCCCGACTACTACAATATGAATAACCATTTGGATCAAATATAAGGAGTTGCTAAAATCTCTCATCAACTCGTACTTTTTATTCACAAAATATTAACAAAAAAATATATAAGTTATACTAGCAGGAGCCCGTGCTTCGCAAGGATCTATTTTCAAACTTGATAATCTGAAAACTTGACGTAATGAAATTTTGAAGAATTGAAAATAGCCCTATAACCATCCTTGGTTAATTAAGAATCTAGCCTATATGCGAAATTTCAAGTTAATTAGTCCAGTAGTTCAGACGTGATGATGCGTCAAACATAATTCTCCTATCCCGTAGGATGAGCCAACTCTTTATTTTATTATAGATATGGTTAACGACTGCAAGAGGTAGGAGTGTGGAACAGAATAGTTATGAAACTATGATAGCGCCAGAAGTGTCTCAAACACAATAGTAGGTACTACATCAACTTTTTGAAAGATATATATATATATATATATTATATATATATATATATATATATATATATATATGAATGTCTTTGATTACTTGTCTTTGATTATATATATATGAATGAATGATTACTTGACATAACGGCATGAAACTTTGGGAATATGTTGTGTGAATATTGGGGATGGTTTCTGACCAGAAATTTTAATAGGGTGGCTAATAATGATTATTTATTCATCCATTTTACAGACCTATGTGTTCCAAATTGTTGGCCTAGCAGTTACCGAAGAACGGAAAGATGATCGATCATGATTCAAGATCATATTGAGATAATATGATTTAGCATCTAAAGTTACCAGCTGTAATAAACACGTCACCCTATGATAAATTGTGTAGGCTACTGGTATTACAACGGTAATTTGGAGTTGAAGTGTAGTTGATTGGTATCAGTTGTAGATAATGGTTCTTTAGAAAACCTATAAAAATAATCATCACTCCACTATCATTGAGCAACCGGAAAATGTTGGTAAAAAATTATTTACCTCATGGAAGAGAGTTGTTCATATTGCATTCATTAATGGCAGAATAATTTACAATTTTTTTTCAATTTAGCTTAGTTTATATTCATCCTAAAATGGAAGATGGAAAGAATATGGAATTCTGTGTGATTAATCGTACATCGCATATTTCCTGGACCATCTATTGACAATCAACAACTACGAAAACATTGAATTCATCTTTGAAACACTGATTTATCCTATCTATTTCTTTTTCTAATTTAACACTTTACTGTTAGATATCACTACCAATTGATTGATAAGAATAAGTTTTGGGAATAATGAATGCTGCATGACTAAGCACATTGGAAGTCCATATTCAGATGTAAATGAAAATATTGACTGTCAGATAAATTTCATGATTTATCAAATAAAGTAAAGTGTGACATGAGATACATTGACTTTTTGGCGGTACAAAGTTCGCCAGGTAAGCTAGTTGTAAATAAAGCTTTATTATTAATAGTCAACGCTGAAAAAAGACAGGCTCAATCACCAGGAATACTATAAATTCTATGAAGGACCAGTAAGCCATTGATTTTGAGTAGTTCAATCACTTCCATTATGGACACTGGATGGTATAATGGACAATCAATACATATGAAATGTATTAGCTACAAAATAAAAAACTTTGATTGAAGTTACCCCGACTACTACAATATGAATAACCATTTAGATCAAATATAAGAAATTACTCACATCTCTCATCAACTCGTACCTACTTTTTGTTCACAAAATATTAACACAAAAATATAAGTTATATCAAAGAGAAACAATAGCGTAAGTAGATATCCCATGGTATAGGGCGTTCATGTCGCAACTTTTACTGTTATCTCAAGTTAATTACTGTCGATTATTGTCGATTTTTACTGTTTTGACCGGGTAAGAGTGTATGAACTGCACATATGAGAAAGAATTTCTTTTCACGGGAAAGAACTACGTGGACTATCGGCTTGAGGTAACAGTAAAAGTTGCGACATAAACGCCCTATACCATTGGATATCTACTTATGGTCGGGTTTTTTCTGCATAGATCTGATTTTTTTCGTAGCTGAACAAAAAAGTTCCTCGTGACTTTGCTGTGCAATGAGCGGTTAAAAAGTACAATATTTTTGGGGGGCCCCAGCTCCCTCAGGGAGGCAAATTTCTGAAAATCCTTTCTTAAGTGGATGTTTTAAGGCTATCATAAACATTTGTGCAAATTTTCAAGTTTTTAGGCTCAGTAGTTTGGGCTGTGGTGTGATTTCAGTCTGTCGGGGCTTAGCCTTTTATAGATATAGAGATAAGAGAAAGAAGATGAATTTCTTCATTTCTACTGATTCAATTTTCTTAAATTAAAGCCTTTTTTATTGAAACAATATGATATATTGGATATACTAGAAACGAATAATTTCCAACTTATCTTTCCTCTACGGATATACTATCCAATTGATTAAAGATTCAAAGTATTACTCATAAACTTCAATTTTTGAATCAAAACACTCCTCTTTCCTCTATTTAAAGAGTTGAAACAACCAACTCTTCCTCAATCAAACATACAGTTATCCAGCATTCCATGATTATTGAAGTATTTAGGAATTTAGCACCTTCTGGGTCCAATTCCGAATTGAAACAGAAGCCAGGCTGTTGAACTGGAGCGTTTTCCATTCTGGTTCTTTTCGGATTAGTGAAGCAGACTGATTTTCGGCGTGGGTTGCCGGGTTAGGGGTGCGAGGGGAAATGTGAGCGTTTGTTGCTTCTTCGTTGTTGTATTTAATCGATCCTATCCCTTCCTATTCCTTCCATTTGACCCTCTGTTCTGGACCTTGCGCCCTTCTGCTCTCTCATTACTCAGTACTCACACTAACACACCTGCGCGCGCACTCACCCTGTTTCAATCTTGCTGGTTTCGGATAGCAGACATTGACTGAAACCCTCTGCTTCTGCCGACGCCTACGCTTCCTTCCGTCGCGCAGTAGTGGGCTATTTGAAATTTATGTTTTTCCAAACCCACCTGTTCTCAACAAATTCTGACTACTCCTCACTTTTTTACCGCACGTCCCACTCAGTTCATTGTGTTTGTATTCCACCTCCACACCACAAAAATTACTCAATATATCAATATATATTTGAATTTATCATCTGTCTCAACTAATAGGAGAAGTTTACGGGGTTTCCCTCTTGAAGAAATTTAAGACAACACCACTATATTACTTCATCAGAATATTGATAACATTTTGAATCAATAATTTAAATTAGTAAGAAAGCTTACATATTATTTCTTCCATCTAGTAAAAAAATATTTCATTTCTCTCTTATACGACTAACATATTGGTGTTGAAGAGTGAATTTATATTTATATTAGGACGTATCAAAATATTTAACTGGAACTATATTAGTAGATGATGTATATGATGAGTTAGGATGATTTATATGATTAAAATTTGATGAAAATAATCTCAATCCATTTTGATGCTGGTTTTGCATATGACACATACCCTTAATATTTTCAAGTTCATTGAAAATTATCCAAATATTAACTTATTTTTTATAAAATTCATAAATAATTTATTCGATGATTATTATTATTTTGATAATTATTATTTTATTATTCATTTACTTTATTTTTTATTATTATTTTGATTATTATTTATTTCATCATAATTTATTTGATGATTTCCACAGAAATACTACACATTCATCAATACCTATATTCAATGAAATATAGGCCTATAGTATCCCTTTAATCCTGTGTCTGATTGGAACCAATGGATGGAATTCAAAAAACCTCTCTATAATCGGTATAGTCTCTTCAATAATGAATAATTTATTCTAATGTAAATGGAATATCAAAGTGATTATCGGATAGTGAAGGGTTGCTGGATTATCGTCTACTTACGGTACATAACTTTTTAAATTGAGTCATATTCATTTTAATTGTTTTGTTAACTACTGACCTTAGTCCACTGATAAATAAATATCATTAAGAAATAATTCAGATGAAAAGTAGTGGTTGATATTCGTATTTTCAGTTCCCTACTTTAGAGTGGAAATTCACAGTTTAAGGTAACAATACCTATTGTGCGTATTCCAAACAATAAAATGACATTGTTCGACTAATGAAAAATAGAAACAAGGAAAAACTATCTTGTTAAACCCTTGCTTCGTTTTGTATGGTTATTGCATGAAATGAGCCTTAAAATTCAATTAATTCATGATTCATGGTAAGAAAATGTTATTATTACATTTACTCAAAAAAAAACCTCTCAATCTACAGAACTTACATTATAAATTAATCATTGATCAATTAGTATACTGACTGAAATACTGTATCAGCAAATCACTAGGACTACTAGGAGATTAGCCATATTTTTATTCTCTGATTCCTTAATTTCTTGTGAAAAGTTTCCAAGAGGGAACACAAACCCCGTTTTTAAAATGAAGGAGAGTTTTTATATCGTATTGGAATTAAATATAGGTACCGTATTGGGTTTATCTTTACTGAAACATCATTAAATTTTTATTAGAGATTGAATGTGACATAAGGGTAACATTATACAACAAACATAATGAGTGTACAAACGAATATAGAAAATATAATTTTTATTCGTTTTTTAATGGAAACTTACGAATTGGGAGTTAGTAATAATAATGATAATAATCAATTTATTTATTGGAAATTCTGGTATGTGTAACACTGCATAGATGATTGAACAGTGTAATGAGAAAAGTGCGTTTGAAATGGATCCGGAATTCAGGGCATATTTTTCTTCAGTTCCATCTCGAAATGAGATCGCTCTGTATCAGCTCAAGAAGCGTCAAAGGCAAGAAGGTGGAGGAGGAGTGCAGAGAGGAGAGAGCCGAAGATTGCCAAAGATAAGAAGAAGAAGAAGAAGGCAGGTCAACGAATGTCGAAGAAGAGAAGGAGGCCGACCTCGAGACTGTCCGCCTAAGGAAGTGGAAAAGGATAAGCAATAGCCACAAAGTGAGGAAAGCGAGTGGGATGGAAGATGCAATAATAGTATACAGACCCTAGGCCGGGTCGGAGAACGGTACCTCAACTAGATCCCCTTCAACTACGTCAAGTAATGCGTTCGAATCAGAGCTGCTTGGTGTCATAGGCATAGGCGCAGTTCATCCGGTGGAATAACGATTTTTTTTCCCTGAATAGTTTATTACACTCCAAGGTTCTTTTTCATAAAATACAATCAAAAGGTTTTTGATTCATAGAATTGTCCAATAGTTATTTGTGCAACTAGTGCGCAAAGTGACAGTTTGCTGCACCGAAATAAACGTTTATGCCCGAGCCATAGGCGAGGGCGGAATGGTTTCTTGAGTGCAGCAGAGGAACTTTGCATATGTATTTCACATTAAATTTTCCCTACAGTTACCATTGAATATGAAAAGTGGGTAATTATGGGTAAAATTGCCTGAAATCCATCAAATGTTTTTCTGTGTAATTTTATTATTAATAAAAACCTTAATTTATTGTCAAAGTGAATAATGTAGTAGTAAATGAATGAAAGGGCGGCTGTCACTCATGTTGCTGTCCTCGTTGTCCTTAATATTATTATAACGTGCACCACAACACTATACCACAATCACTGTTACCAACTTCATTTTTGTTTTCATGCACTAATCCTCCATATAACCCACCAACTATTTTGCTTTGCCATGTTGCAAATCTGGAGTGCAGAAAATTTTTTTCCCCCACTAAAGTGGAAAAGTGATTCTTTGCATTCTGTAATCAGTGCAGGAATGGCCACTCTTCAAGGTAACTGTGGGAAAAAAATATTTCATGATCAAGTAGAAAATTTCAATAGGTTTGTTTCTACCATCTCGTCTCATAACACTAGTGATAAATATGCTTCTGATATCTATAAAAATAACTTTTCTGGTAGCAAAATTAATAGAGGACCAGGTAGGCTGAGTCCTGAATACAACTCGTCCTACCAAAACAATAGGTAATGCGAATAATTGCAAAATCAAATAGTGAATAATTGTTATTTTTATTGTTGAATTAATTGTGATGTAAGTTTCAAAATACATAAGTTGAATGTGATGCCAATTGTAAAGACTTTTAAATTGTGAAAAAACAAATTCAAAAAATAAAATGATTTTGTATTCAAAATCTTGAATATTATTCAATGTCCTGAAATGACAAACTCTTTGATTGCCTTTGTAGGCACAGCTCATAAGTAAGATAAATCTATATAAGTAAATGAACAATAGCAGTATGAATGATAATGAATGAATGAAAATAGACAGATGAATGAATAAGAATGGATGATATTACAAATTTATGATGAATATACAATTACTCAACCTGAATATCTTGAGGATGTCGAAAGCTGTCGAAGATTGTAGGCATTTGTAAGAAATGCTCCGGCAATGGAAATCATCATCACCATACCGGCCAGAGAGTGGGAGGGTATATGTAACCCCAAAGTGGAATGCTAAATTGCACAGTCGACCAAGTGAGTGGGAGGGTATATGGAACCCCAAAGTGGATGCAATTTCGACTGTCAATAGAGACTGCAGACCTTTATCGGTAGATTCGATCGTAGGTAGAATTGTAGAACAGATTCGGTAGCAGATTGATTCGAGAGATGTAGAGAGAGATTGATTGAGTTTCCCAAAATCCAAACTGTGGACAGAGGAAAAGAAAATACCCTACGGTAAGAAAATATGTTGACTGTAGCAACAGCGCTCTGAACTACACAGAGTTCAGAGTACAAAGAGTTTGAAAACAAGAATATGAAATAAAGATTTGTAGAAACATCAAGCAATCTTGATGATCTTGGAATTTTGCAGAAATGCAATGGAATCAAAATTCTAAATTGACATCTTTTAAAAAAGATTGAAATAGATGAACAATGTAAAATTGGAAAGAGCTTTAAACTAAATTCTAAAAATTGAGTTCAGAAAAGCATGTTCAAATTGAAAGTGAGGTTACACCTACCAGAAGTTTGAGATTCAAACACAATCCGTGAAGACATACAAGTTGTTTGATTGAATTAGGCCAATATTTATTGCAAATATGCCAATGAAACATGAAAGTACTGAATATTCAGCTGGAATAAATTCAAATTCGAAAATTGAAACAAGAGCTGGCCAATTCCCACATTCTGGAATCGAGTTGAAAACAAAGAAGCAGCACACCAGCGCCACACAAACCGAGTGGAGCAAAATCTACCTACAACGGTTTCCGCAAGTGAGAAATGCAAGAATAAAGATACAAAACACAAATATTATTCAAAAGCAAGTGAAAAAGGACAAATTTGAAATTAATCAAATAATACTAGACAACAAATTGAAATTATTACAAAGATACAAATATTGAAAACAATGCAGACTAAATCTGCCAAACGTTGGCTATACTGGCAACGCGCTAAGTTCAAAGATCAAGGATGATGCAAATTGAGTTTTAACAACTAGTGAAGGTTATTATGCTGTGGACATCACCCACCATGAAGAATATTCCAATTGCTATGATAGGAATTTCAATGTAGATCACCAAAGTAAGTCTGGCTCCTTAATGCGGACAATATAGTTGTTTTTTTATTTCCATTGAAATACATTATAGGATATTTAATATTCGTCCAGAATTTTTTTTTAATATTTGTCTTTTTACAAGGATTTGGCCATGGTTCCTGTTCTGATCTCAAGCACTTTAATTCCCAGATTCCCATCTTTTTCTAGATATGCTGATTCTTTTTTTTCCTTCTGGCTTGTATCAGTGTTTATTCTGAGCTTGTATGTCATGCTCTGGAAATTCTTCCAAACTCCATCCTTTCAATACGGCCTCTCCAGTGCTTAAAAGTCAGGGCTGGCTGGTTGAAGAACCTGCACATCTTCCCTAGCTTCCCTTGCAGTATTGTCTCCATGATATGGTGCCAGTCAGTTGAAGTGAACTATTTGTGGAGTACCTCATGGCTTCTTGATCCTGTAAACCACATCGTTGATCCTTGTGACCACTTCATAAGGTCCATCCCAGGAAGTCTGCAACTTGGGATAGTATTCACGACATTGTTGAGGGTTGTACAACCAGCCCTGGTATCCTCCATGGTCTGCTTTGATGTCATAGCATTGCTTCATCATGTCACTGGCTTTCTGGATGTTTGTGCAGATAGTCTCATGGATTTCATCCATCTGTTTCCAGAGCTTGGTGATGCAGTCTTCTTACTCCAGGTCCTCTCCAGGCTTGCATCCATACTCCAGGTCACAGGGTAGTCGCATATCTCGCTCAAAAACTATCTTTGCTGGTGCCGTTTTCGTAGTCCCATTGATTGAACTTCGGTATGCCATCAGGCAGAAATGTAGGTGTCGATCCCAGTCTCGTTGATGCCTGGATACAACCTTCAACAGGTATTTTACCATGGTCCTGTTCATTCTCTCCACCATTCCATCAGATTGGGGATGCAATGGTGTTGTCCTGGTCTTGTTGATACCCAATGCTCCACACATCCGAGAATACACTGCAGATTCAAAGTTTCTCCCTTGGTCTGAATGTAACTCCAATGAAATACCAAAATGACCAAAGAACTCCTTCTCCAATACATCAGCTACAGTAACCACCTCCTGATTTGGCAGGGCATAGGCTTTTACCCACTTCCTGGAGTAATCCATTGCAACCAGGAAGTATTCATTCCCATCATCAGTAATTGGAAACGGTCCAGCAATGTCAATTGCTATTCGTTCAAATGGGGCTCCTACATGGTATTTCTGCATAGGGGCTCTCTTTCTAGGCATAGGGCCATTTGCAGATGCACATACTGCACAATTTCGACACCAGCTCTTGGCATCCTCTTTTGAATTTGGCCAGTAGAACCTCTCTCTCACCTTTTCCAGGGTATTTTGCACTTCAAAATGCCCACGAGAAACTCCATCATGTAGCTGTATCAATACTTCTGGAATTCTCTCCCTTGGGACAATGATTTGTAGTCGGCTATGATCACCTGCAGCATTCTCCATCACCCTCTTCAAGATTCCTCTTTTTTCCACAATTGAATCCCATTGTGCCCAGAGTGAGGACGATGGAGCTACTTCTTACCAGCTGGGTCTTCCTTGGGTGGAACGTTTCCAAGACCACAGGTGCTTTAGATCAGAATCTTCCTCCTGGTTCAGCATTTCATCTCCTCCCTAGTGATCTGTGGCTACAGTTATCCTGTTCACAGTTGCTTCCTTTCACTCCTGGCGTGAGCATTGCTTCCAGTCCTTATCACAATCCCCAATCTTCCGCTTCTTGTCAAAAATTGACTTCTTTGGGCTTTTGCTTTAAAGATGACCTCTCTCTCTGCAGCACTTTATCACCTTCTTCTCGGTCCTGAGCCTCTCCAAAACCTTCTTAATTATTTCCTTCATGAACTCATTATGATTTTCCTCCACAGATACTCCTCCAACACGTTTACTCCCCTCACTGATTGTTTCACAGCTTCATATTCCAAAGCCTGAGTAAGTGCCACATTGAGGGTTTGAGGACAAGCAAGTTCAACGGCTTGTCGAGTTTCTGGCTCACGAAGACCATCCAGGAATCTTTCATCTGCCAAGCTCTCATAAACTTCATCATCCACAGATGGGTAAGCATTCCTCACAAGGCGAGCTAAGTCGGTTTCAAATTCTTGGAGTGATTCATTTGGCTTCTGAACTCTGTTCTTAAATTGGGAACGGCACAGTTGAACCATATCGACTGTCAGTGGCCAAATCTCATTTCCATGCACCTCAACAGTTCATTAATGTCTTGGCTGTTAGCCATTGGGATCGTCTGAAGTACTGCCAGTGCATCCCCACGAAGGGACAGGCTCAATATTGCAGCCTTCACTACTGGCGTCCATCCATGTATATCTGCAGCTGCTTCAAACAAGGCGCGGTAATCCTATCATGGCATTTTACCAAAAATTTGGTAGTCCACTCTGCTGAGTTGTCATATCAATAGGCCCATTGTAGTTATTGACTTCTCAAGGTGGATAACATAAGAATCATCCACTTTCAAGGTTGTTCTTGCCCCACCATTATCATTAATTTGCTGCTCCTTATTCCTCCTATCAAATTCATCTTCCATATTTTTGAGTTCGGTCTCCAAAATCTCATTGTCTTCCTGAAGTTTCCCATCGAATTGATCTTTCAAAATTTTATTGTTTTCTTGTAGTTTCTCATCAAATTTACTTTCCAGAGATCCAGATTTACTTTCCAAAGATAATTCATTTTCTTCTTATTAACTTTCCAATGATGATTCATTTTCTTCTAATTCACTTCCCAATGATGATTTATTTTCTCCTAATTTACTTCCCAATGATGATTTATTTTCTTCTAATTTACTTTCTAATGAAGCCAATCATTATTTATTTTCTCCTAATTTATTTTTCAATGATTCAAATTTACTCACCATCAGGGCTTCGGAATCTATTTCGAATAAGTAGGCTTCTGGATCCTCACCCTGAGTCAGTAATGCTTTGCAAAGATGATTTTGTAAAACAGATTTTGAGGCATTTGTATCCAAATCACACTCTTCGAGTTCGGCTTTTAATTCTCTCACTTATAAACTTGTGTCACACCTTCCCCAACCATTTTAGATTAAGTTTCAAAAAATATTGCAGAGTTCACAGATATTCACAGATCAATAGCGATTTTAATACTAAAATAAAAGTTACTCACTTGAAGATTAAAATTCACACATGAAGATAAAAGTTCGATCAATCTGAGATAAATGTTCACACTCACTCGAGAATAAAAGTTCAGATATAATGATACTTGAAAATAAACGTTCAAACATGAAGATAACAGTTTATAAGATCACCTCAAACAATAATGTCCCCAGTTCTGAAAAAGTTATTTTTGCTCTTGCAAGTTTCATATTTGAACCTTTAAATTTGAAGTTCTTTTTAATTTTTGAATTATAAATAGCTCTTTAAACCACATATCACATTGAAACAAGCTGGAAGAAAGAGTGTAATAGAGGAATGGAGTAGTAGCCTAGTTGACAAACCTGACATTAAAGAAGATTCATTCATCAGGAAAGTATCGAGACGTGATGTAATAGAGATAGTGATAGAGATAGAGAGGTAATAGAGATTACAATTTTCTTGTCAGTGAAGTTGTGTTTTCTTATCGCTTGTTGCCTGACAGATGTGATCAGTTTACAGTGTGAGAACTGGGGATATCAGTCTCACTACTTGTCTTCTCTATCACTTTATTATTGAGAGAGAGGTATGCTTATGAGGGGAATCAATTTTTGTCCTCTATTAATTGGCAAGCCTGATTGAGCTGTATCCAAGATTTTGCTAAAGCATTGCTCGTCACTTGGAAAAACTTTGGAGCCAGGGAACATCTGTGTATCTCTGCCCGATTTTTTAGTTGCAATTTATCCTAGTTCTGGATTCTAGTCAAAATATGTAGTAGATTGGTTGTGACCAAATTGTACATATTCTCAAGTATTATTTTTTCTTCTATTATGCTTTAATAAATTTCATGTAAAACTAGGAAAGAAAGAGATAAGAAAATGGCTCGATTTTATTCTTGAACAATTTCCGCTTAGAGGTAAGTATTTTATAAAAAAGATTTGTAACTTGTATTTTATAGATTCATTAGATTGATTTTCCAATCAAATTTTTTGATTTCAGTTTATGATCTGATGTAACCTTTTATCAAGGGCGTCTCATGTCACCATTTTGAGGTTAGGTATTGTTTCCTGTTATTTTAAATTACTTGAAAGTAATTTTGACTGAGGTAACTTAATAAAACAACTGAGCGATTTAATTTATGGAATCATGATACCATAACGATTGGAATAACTTAACGAGATAAGGAGTAGAAATTATTTTTGGTAAGCATTATTGTTTTTGTAAATTATTACAGCTCTTAACCCTTCCACTACCAAGCGGGGTAATTGGACTACCCCAACCCACATTTTCCCCATTTTTTTGTAGATAATGTTGTTGTATTTCATTGAAACCTTGAGTACTTGTTAAAAACATATCACTTTAGTTGTTTTTTCTCATAAAATCATTTCATTCCTCTTATTTTTTCAATTATTAGCAGATTTATCCTTGGGGTAACTCTATTACCCCGCTTGGTATTCCATGTCATGCAATTTTTTGGTATATTCCATCCATTATCGGAATGCATAAGATATAAATTTAATGTCCAATTATAATTTTTTCGCCAAACCTGATTCATAATGATCACTTGAAATCTAAATTTGAAAAAAATGCTTCTCTATAGCCATAATTTAATTATTTGACAACATTTCCCCTACATCTATTTGATAGAATGCTCAATTTTTTGTCCTGTCAGTTTTTGATTGAAAACATATTTTTCAACAAAAGAAATTTATTTTTAATTATATTAAAAGCTTTTGTAATGCATTTCATAGATGAATTAATGGAAAATATATAGAATAAAGATATAAAACAGAAATCTTGTTGGGGTGACCCAGTTACCCCAGTTGGTATTCCGTGTATGTGAAGAAGGTTGGTAGTCCAAGGGTTAAGTTGCTGTAAACTGAAGTAGGGTAATTTCATACTTTTCTTGAAGCAACAGCTGTATTTATGATTTGTAGTTATTCTACGTTACAGCAAAGACAGAGTAGTCTCTAGGTCATCTGTATTTTGATTTTAATTTGAAGTTAGATCGTAGAATTGTGTTTTGTATCAGTGTTAGTTGCTTTGAACTCTTGCTAGAGACACCGAAATTATTTAGTTTTTTCATTTCAAACAGCGGTTCACGAGTTGACGACCCACCACCTTCACAATCGACCAGGAACCCTTGAATCATTATAAGGACGGCCGCAGTGGATTCTAACAACGGGCTCTGTACTACGAACTCGCAGGACGTGTCAGGGATAGCAACAAACCGTCAGTATCAAATCAATACAATACCCAGTACGATCAACGGAACAAGGTATGAAAAAATAATTCATCGTGAAAAGGTGTAAACAGGAAAAACGAAGTGGATTATAAACTGTTTCAAAAAGGGGAGTGGTTCGCCAATACAGACTGTGTTTGGTGTGATTAGCTTTTCTAAAAATGTTTAATCACCCCTGACACAATCAAAGTCTTTGGGGTGAAAATAATGGAAGGCGCCTAGGGGCTATAAATAAGATTTAACAGGTTAATTTTCTGTAATGTGAAGAACAGGTTGGTTTTGTAAACTTGTTTTGTTTTAGTTTGAATTTTACTAGAGTCCTAATAGTTCCCGTTTGAGTAACTTCTCAACCTTATATTTTATTAAATTTCTTGTTTGCTAAAATAATTTATTATTTTGAAGATCTCTGTATTAATCTTGGCTTACCTGATTTCTTAACGCTTTATTATCTCTAGTCAAAATATTTCTAGTCAGTTGAAATATATTTTGTAATGTTCACAAAATCAGGTCCATTAAAGTCATATCTCTCTCTACAAATATGTTGTTCATTAACTAGTCTCCTTTCCACACCAGATAGTAAGTCAAGTAGTCTTTATTTTGTTACGTAATTCAAAATTTATTCTAAATTTTTACTGCCAACCAAAGAAATGTAACAGTGAGTACATATCAATTAAAGTTCAAGTGAATGACTATATGTGGCTTTTCAATTTGTTTTCTCCTTGTTTGGTAAAAACTATACAGAGTGTTTAGAGTGTTTCTGAAACAAATCGAAAAACTTGTTGAGGTGTATCCTTGCATCAAAATAAAAAAAAAAGGTTCTAATAAATAGGGGTTCTAAAGGCTTATGATGATGATAATGAAGAATGATTTCAATTTTTTCTCCAAACTTTCATTATTACAACAAATACAATAAAACCCCAACAACCCCCCCCCCAAGGTTGTGTGGCTGTCCCGTTATCAGTACCTCAAAATCTGGTCACTTTAACTATAACACACTGAGGTGAACTAGAAACAACTATAAACTGATAACTACCTAATAAATTACACAGAATTATCACAAATGTACGTTAACTAGTATAAATAGCTGTATAAGAATAACTGTCACCAAGAATAATAGCTTTATAAACAACTACAAAAGTATATTATCACTTTATCACTAGTATGTTACGATTAGAAGAAGCGAACAATATGACTGTAGTTTTTCAACTCACTCGCCGACTCAGATAAGCTTTAAGGTGAGCAGAATAATCTAGTAAGGTCTAGAGGTATGGCGAAACGTCCGACTAATCGACTAATCGCAGTTCATGGAGATCGCCAGAGACTTCCAGATCACGTTTGCCATTGGTCGACAGCTTCATGAGCCAAACCCGAATGCGCTGGAAGAGTCTAGAAGCCCCCCTGCTTCTGCCGCGTCAACCCTCTGACGGCCCTGCTTCTGCTGCATCAACCCTCTGAAGGCCCATTCATAACAATTTCCCCTCTTTTACAGCCTTCCATCAATGCATATTCACCGCTTGTATACTGCTCAAATTTCAATTTTATGAATCCATGCTTTAGAGCCATACAAAAGCACAGTAACTGGCATGACCTCATGGAACGTAAGCATGGTCTTTCTTCAAGCTTTATTGCTCAAATAGTCCCGGATAATCATAGTCAAATAGTTGTGGAAAGTAGTCCCAAAATGGCCTGAATCTTCTTGAGATGAGATATCGTAACTAATATTCAACTACACAGGTAATCACAGATACGCCTCTATACTAGCTGAGCATCTGTAATTTTTCACAAGTTTTGTCCCACAGCAAAGATTTCGTTAACACTGCAGAAATAAGTCAATCGATATCATCAAATCAATAGCTCAATTCAAACTATTACAAACTACTTTCGATTAATTGAAAAAACCTCTTCATCAAGGGAGTTGAGAGCCAGACTCACTCCCTTCTCGAAGATCTTTTCCTCCTGCTCCAAAATAATATGTAGATTGAATTTTTCTGAAATGTTCAAAGTAGGCACTTTCAATACCCAGTAATCAAAGTTGATGCAAAAATAAATAGCATATTTAATAAATTTTCAAAAATATTAATATGAATTTTTTATTATTACTTTCCTTGCCCTACTACCATAGGTAAGGAAAGTATTGCTTTCCAAAAAAAAGGTACCCAAATTTCAAGTTTTCTATAAGTTTCAAGGTCCCCTGAGTCCAAAAACATGATTTTTGGGTGTTGGTCTGTGTGTGTGTGTGTGTGTGTATGTGTGTGTGTGTATGTGTGTGTGTATGTGTGTGTGTGTGTGTATGTGTGTATGTCTGTGAACACGATAACTCCATTCCTAATCAACCGATTGATTTGAAATTTTAAACTTAACGTCCTTATACCATGAGGACCCGACAATGAGAAATTCAATAAAATTCAATTCAAGATGGCGGAAAAAATTGCGGATAATTACTAAAAAACCATGTTTTTCACGGTTTTCTCGAAAACGGCTCTAACGATTTTCTTCAAATTTATACCATGGATAGAGCTATTTATAAGCCCTATCAACTGACATGAGTCTCATTTCTGGGAAAATTGCAGGAGCTCCGTAATATTTTTGTGAAAAATGGCGGATAATCACTAAAAAACCATGTTATTCACGGTTTTCTCGAAAACGGTTCTAACGATTTTCTTCAAATTTATACCATGGATAGCTATTTATAAGCCCTATCAACTGACATGAGTCTCATTTCTGGGAAAATTTCAGGAGCTCCGTAATATTATTGAGAAACATGGCGGATAATCACTAAAAAACCATGTTTTTCACGGTTTTCTCGAAAACGGCTCTAACGATTTTCTTCAAATTTATACCATGGATAGCTATTTATAAGCCCTATCAACTGACATGAGTCTCATTTCTGGGAAAATTTCAGGAGCTCCGTAATATTATTGAGAAAAATGGCGGATAATCACTAAAAAACCATGTTTTTCACGATTTTCTCAAAAATGACTCGACCGATTATTTTCAATTCATACCCTGTATAGTCATTTATCTGCTCTATTAACTGGAATGAGTCTCATTTCTGGAAAACTAATGTGGGGTCCACCTCATCCTTGAGAAATGGACTTTGTAGCCTCCTTCTCGTGCATAAGGTAGGTAGGTAGAGCAGTTCATAAAAAGAACATATAGTCGAGATATTTCATCTGTAAAACAGCTGTTTTGACTACTTTTAAAAAATATCGAATTTCACAATTTACACAAAGGAAGAAGTACTTTTAAAACAATTATGCACATATACAGAAGTCTGATCGTAGTTTCAAATATTATGTTGCCGCCAATCGTCATTATGTTATTCCCCTAAATCATTCTCCTTTAAGAATGAGGCTTATAGTTCAATGAGCAAGGAAAGTTGTGTGAGTGTACCACACCAGATTTTTTTTCTATTGTAATAATGCATTTATTAATTGTAGTACAGATTTTACATAGCTGAACAGGAATTGAGCAACATTCATAAATTGATTAGTTATGAATAAAAGATGAATCAGTGTTGGAATCCCATTTAAAACAAAAGAAAATCATCATTCGTTCATTTACTGTTGTAAAAAGCTGAGCAAAAATTCAACATGAAATTCAATTTCATGTACTAGAGGAGGAATACGAGGAATATTCCCGGCGCTAGGACCTACCGGGAATCCCCGTAAACAAACGACAGGAAAGTTTCCAGTTGACTCCGGGAGGCGAAGTGTTCTCCTTCTCCCTCCCAGCACTTGATCAATCCTACCTTCCACCGAATCCATCCAATCCATTGCTGTTTGCACTGGTAGAGTACACTGAACCCAGGCCAATGCCCTATGGCGTCACCATCCAGAGGTCCTTTTGTCCACTATCAAAGATACCTCTGCTCTGGTCTCGCTAATCTTTTCTCTACTCTCCTCTACAAAACTACGCAGTTTGGACTATGATTACAGTTATGTCATAACTGCTTTAGAATAATTGAACTAGGGTCGTTCACCAAACAATAATAGAGAGATGGTGTTCGAGTATTCATAGTTTTTCAAATAAAATATTCAGAACTTACAAAAGAAAAGTAATAAATAATATATTGCATGAGAAAAATATTAATGTGAAAATGTGATTTCATGGCTTTGGCAAATATTAGAACAGTACTCAAAACATAGTGTAAATACTAGAATATTATACAGAGTATGTAAGGCAGATAATAGTCTCCATATACCCTGTCTTCACCTCATATATCATTTCTCCCATACCCTATACCAGAAAATAAGACTCAACACTCACTCTTATTTAAAGATCCACGTAATAAAAATTTGATCATTTATGTAAAATGTATTGAGAAGTTTGATAAATAATGACAATAACATTTCATATTTATCGGTTTTTTTAACATGTTATGAATTGATTGAATCAACATAAAATGATAATTTAGCCTTAGTTTTTGTAGCCTTACAGAGGTAAAATCCTACCACTATCTGGTCTTCTTCACACTATCCTACAGTGAATGAGATTATTGAAGAAGTTTTCATCTTCATCAAAAACATTTCATGTTTAATCTCAACTGATCAGATCAAGTTGCAAATTGATAGATGAGCTCAGCTGATGATTGGTGAATAAAATTGGAGTTGTGGGAGGAGTAAGCGGGTGAGTATCTTGATTGAGAATATTCTTGGAAATAATAAAGAGAAATATACAGGAAGGAGGAGACAGGATAAGAAGGATAAGGACAAGAGAAGAATGTGAGTGTTTGAGGGAGAATGAGGATATTCTTTGAATTAATAAAGGGAGAAGAGAAAAGAGAAAAATTAGAAGTCGGTGAGTATTTGGAGAAGATTAAAGGTATTCTTATGAGTAATGAGGGGAAAAGAGATGGAAGACGTACAGGAGTAAGTGAGTATTATGAAAGAGATTGAGGGTACTCTTGGGGGGGTCGTAAGTTAGATTATAACTTTCTATATACTCAGTTCAATGATTAATCAACATATAAGGCTAAATTGGTCTAATCAGTTGTTATTGTTTATTGTGTAATGTCTAATCTAGCTTTCCCTAATATTACCTTTCTATGTACTTAGTCCAATCTATTACTGATATCTTAATTGCAATCCATTACTAAATTGGTCTAATCAGTTGTTATTGTTTATTGTGTAATGTCTAATCTAGCTTTCCCTAATATTATCTTTCTATGTACTTAGTCCAATCCATTACTGATATCTTATTTACAATCCATTACTAAATTGGTCTAATCAGTTGTTATTGTTTATTGTGTAATTTCTAATCTAGCTTCCCCCAATGTTATCAATGTAACTGTTTCATATAAATACGGTATTAGAATCAATGTAAAATAGTCTTAAGCAATATTCTGTATTATGTAGTTGTAGTGTACAGGCTCGGCCTGAATAAAGTCTTTTTAAAAACGCACAGTGTGTTCCTGCACCCTTAACTGTAGAGAATCGCCAGCCCTTAAAATCACCATAACCAAAAAAAAATGGGACAAATTGGGCTATTTCGTCAAACTGGGACGACGACAAACTAGATCTTTTTTCGATCCAGCTTGTCGCTTCACGCACACGACAAGCTTGGTTTACTCGCGGAAATCCACCACCCCCGGCCGAAAAATTCTATTGACCAAACGTAGGCAACGTTTTCCAACTTGTCGAAAGTGGCATCTTTCTACAGAACTGTAGATTATTATTTTGTCAATGAGTTCAGATTCATATTGTTGGTTGAATATTATGAAGGACAATATTATTAAGAGTCATTGAATATTCTGATCACACAAAAATGTAATTTATAAATATTGTTTGCTATTTTTCGGAAACACAACATAATTATTATAACTTATATTTACTGTATCAGTTGAATCTATTGTTGGGCTCTATTTATTTATTCAATTTTAGGTTTTTAGTTGAATATCAATAGATTTAAAGCCATTGAACTGTTATAACTGAATTTTAATATTTATGGTTTCTGATACAGTACTTCCGCCGATACAAACTGCTTTTCAGTGTAACCGCCAAGTTCAATTTTACAAAATGTAACTTGCAGGGTCCCAGCAAACTACATTGAATCTAATTGCATTAGATTTTCTTGACTCAAGGATACCTCGAACTTTCAATAAAATTCACAATAAATTGAACAAGAATTTCGTAGTGATAAAATTTTCACTAATTTATTATCACTATTCCTGGAAAAGGTACTACATACAGCTCCTGTCTATGCTATAGAAAGATAGAAATCACTCGAAAAGTTGAATAATTTTACATGCCACATCGTTTTAATCATGCATTCATACATAAGGTGTCCCTATACAGTAGGGTACCTAGTTTCTTATTTATAGCATGCCGGTATGGCAGATACTGGTAATACGGCAGATAATATAAATAATAATTTTATTTCAATATATTATCAACGTTTGTATGAGAAATAATTAGTATTCTATTTTATTCATCATATTCAACTATCAATTTCGAGTAACTAGTCAAGCAGTCAACGGCTCAGTCAATGGAATTTTTCTGTTGAGTAGAGCCAGGATAATGATCATTAATAATATTAGAATTACTAACCTATAAAATCTGGTGTGGTACATTCACACAATTTTCTTTGCTCATTGAACTATAAGCCTCATTCTTAAACGAGAATAATTTAGGGGAATAACATAATGACGATTGGCGGCAACATATTTGAAACTACGATCAGACTACAACTGTATATGTGTATATTATTATTGTTTTCTGAGTACTTTTTCCTTTATGTAAATTGTGGAATTCGATGATTTTTTCAAAAGTCGTCAAAACAGCTGTTCTACAGATGAAATATCTCGACTTTGTGTTTTTTTTATAAACTGCTCATCTACCTACCTCATGCACGAGAAGGAGGTTACACAGTCCATTTCTCAAGAATGGGGTGGAACCCCCATTAGTTTCTCAGGAAAGAGACTCATGCCAGTTGATGGAGCTGATAAATAACTAACTATACAGGGTATGAATTTGAAAAAAAATCGGTCAAGTAATTTTTGAGAAAATCGTAAAAACATGGTTTTTTAGTCATTATCTGCCTTTTTTCTCAAGAATATTACGGAGCTCCTGCAATTATCCCAGAAATGAGAGTCATGTCAGGTGATAGGGCTTATAAATAGCTATCCATGGTATAAATGTGAAGGAAATCGTTATAGCCGTTTTCGAAAAAACTGAAAAACATGGTTTTTTAGTAATTATCCTCCATTTTTCTCAAGAATATTAAGGAGCTCCTACAATTTTCCCAGAAATGAGACTCATGTCAGTTGATCTATAAATAGCTATCCATGGTATACATTAGAAGAAAATCGTTGGAGCCGTTTTTGAGAAAAACGTGAAAACATGGTTTTTTAGTAATTATCCGCCATCTTAAAATGAATTTTATTGAATTTTTTATTGTCGGATCCTCATCGTATAAGGACCTCAAGTTTGAAATTTCAAGTCGATTGGTTAATTAGGAATGGAGTTATCGTGGTCACACACACACACACCACACACACACACACACACACACACACACACACCCAAAAATCATGTTTTTGGACTCAGGGGACTTTCAAACGTATAGAAAACTCGAATTAGGGTACCTTAATTTTTTGGGAAAGCAATACTTTCCTTACCTATGGTAATAGGCAAGGGAAGTGTGAAAATAGATAATGTAAATTGACCACCTTCTCTGATCTGAGCCTAAAAATCTGGATCTAAATCTGAGCCTATAAATATCTTAGTTTTGTTTCCAATACAGTTAGATACTAGAAGGAGATTTAAGAAGAAATGATAATAGCATTATGTTTTCATAAATTTGATTCCCTGAATATGATGAAATTCCCCAATATAATAATATTACTACAACTAATGATAATTCCTATAATGAACACTTTTAATAGGCCTATTTACTTTTCAGCCTTTTTAATATTACTACAAACTAAGAGGAATACAGGTTCAGTGCTACCAAAAAATTGTAGATGTAAAATAGGAATAGACCCTGTTTGTCTTTCACTGTTCCACTTTGGTAGCGTCCGTAAAAACTGACCATTTTTTTGGTGACTGGCGGAACTCCGGCGACCCCTCTTGGGAATAGTGAGGATTGAAGAGGAAGAATATAGGAGGAGGAGGAGGAGGAGTAGTAGCAGGAGGAGTAGGAGTGTCGATGTCCTCTCCTGCGCTGAGTTGTTCTGAAGTCCTGGGCTGAGTTGCACAACACGGCGCGACTGCCCTGAGTTTCCATAGGAGGCTGCTGGCTGCTGTTGCTTGCCAGCTCTTGTGAAAGCCGATTTCGAAAACCGAGTGGAGGCCTCACTCACAACAATAATCAGAACAGACTCCACTCGCACGATCCGCTTTCTATTCTCTTTCCACCGCCAGTTTGTAGTAGGCAGCAGGGCAGCAGGCACGCATCTCGTATCAGTAGAACAAACAATCACCATCGCTTCAATGACTCATTGCTACCAGGAATAAATAATTTTGTTCAATTGTTGTAGTGGGCCCTGCAGTGGGGGGATACCAGCAACCAAGTTAGATCCACCTACAGTGAGATTCACTTTGAACTAGCAGCATTAGTTGAATGGCATGTGCTGATGTTCTCTTCAAAGCAATGTTGACATATTCAATTTCACCATAATTATCTAGATCCAACTCAGAGAATTTCATAAGGCCTAAATATTAAAATGGTCACAAAAAACCGGTGGATGTCTTATCTGCAGGACCTCCTAAGCTACTAAGAAATCTTACTGTGGGATTATTCATTACGTTTTTGTTTTTTGTCATTGAATTACTTAATATAAATATAATTACTGGATAATCACTCAATACATTCTGTATATAATATAGTTAATTCCATTCATAGTACTGTAACTGTGGAGAATTCCCCATGAGTGGATGGTGACCACTGCTCCAATTCAAGAAACTTGCAGGAATATCAATTTATTAGTGAGATACACTTCAAACGTTCAGCATTGTTCGAATGAAGAGCTTTTTTTCTGGGTACACGCAGTAGGCCTATTGGCTGTGAATTGATTGTCATTTACATCTTTACTATTAATAGATTCACAGAGAATGCTGGCAGTTGGAAGATTGGACCGGGGTCAACATTCCATTTAAAACACATGCCATTCAGCAGCCAACTAATGCTGGTAGTCAAAGTGAATCTCACTGTAGATGGATCTAACTTCGTTGCAGGTATCCGCTGATCAGTAGACATTGTATTGTGGATACAATAGTCAGTAGTCGGTAGTACAGTAAATGCACACAGCTAAAATACTAACTACTTAATATTACTAGTAACTTTGTAACCCAATTATAGGAAAAGTTAAAAACCCAAAGGAAACATATCAATCAGCTACTGTATATTATCCATCCAATAATAATGATAGAATATGCATAAGGAAAGTATTGTGTGGCAGGAAGCAGCTGCCTACTTGCTCTTCACCTGCGCGCTGATTCCTGCGTCGTTCGTCTGCGCAGATATCGACTTTGCCTGTTTTATTTATAACTTGCCGCCAAACTCCGCCAAACAAGCTCAGCTCACTTCTGTTAAAAAGTTAAAATGTTGAAGCAAATTCTTCATCCATTATTGATTAAAAGCATTCAGCATACTTTATGGATATCAGTTGTGTCACAAGTATCACTACTTTTGTTCAATGCAGAGAGGTACCTAGTCCACCTACAATAATATTTAAAATTTTAGTTCAACATCAAAATAGACTTTTTGTGTTGAAAGTTTGAAATGAGTTGAAACTTGGAGGGGAAACTAATCCAGACGAAAAACAAACAAAAGTCTAGTACTATCCCCTAACTTCAAATGTCCAAGTAAATATCAACCTAATCAATTCAAATAGGATCTGTAAAGGTCAAAACGAACCAGTAAAAGTGAATTAAACCACAGCAAAATGATAGATATCACAGTAGAATTTAATAAATCAACTTCGATTCACTTTCCACAAATGAAAGTCTGATTCAATTCATATAATATCAGGGATGTGAAATTGTTCCGGTGCACATCTCTTCCTCGGCCATCCCACATCTCTTTAGGTCTATTTAACATCTATCCATATATCAGTGAGCTGTAATTTCTATAGTGATAGATATTCGACTATTTTTATTATACAGTATTTTATTTTTTAAATGTCAAAAATACACTTCAGCTCCTATATCAAACTACCAAACCGAGCCGAATGATTCAGATTTTCTCAAAGTCTGTTTTCACAAGCTTCCAAAAGTTATAAAATTCATCAATCTTCACAGTATTCAGAGCCACAAGTATTATCAAAATATGGTAGCTATAATTTGCTTAATAATAATATTATGTAGGCGATATTATGTATGTAATAAGAGTGTAATCAATTTTAACTTATGAATTTTTAGAAAGATCAACAGTGAGCTTTAAGCTCATACGAGTAACAAGAATTGAAATTTTCAAAGGCTTCAAACAACTACGTGTTTATAGAGGCAATCAGTTCTCTATGTGTCAATATTTTATCTTTGTTTCAAGGCTACGTTACCGGAAAATTTACTTTATTATCTCGTGATAAGATTAATTTGGTCACTTGTCAGTCTACGTAGTACCTAATAAACTTCGTGAAGCTTATTCAACACTATAATAAATTTCAATACTACAATTTATCATTTCATTAAAAACTCATATTCATTGGATTATATCCATATTTTTTTAAAATAGAACAATAGAATCTCTGTATCATTATCAATTTATTATTGTGTTGTCAGATTTTTTCTATAATTTGTCCAAAGCGGATGTACAAACATTAAAATTTATTATAATTATTAGTTCCAAAAAAACTCTATAACTACATTTAAATACAAATGGGAAGAAATATTAAATTGCATTTATAAAAATAATCGCATGAATACAACATAATAACTATAAAACGAAGACCAACAGGGATGAAGTGGATGAGGCTAATGGTAATGAGGAATTTGAGAGATGGTGAATGAAAAGGACGGACAAAGATGGAGGACTCGGGCTAAAAGAAGGAAGAGAGTAAAGTACTGTAAAATCCTAAAATATATATAACTATAGAAAAAAATTAAAGTTGATTGCCATGAACTTCTCTGAAGACTTCTATTAATGCATATATTGAAAAAATCAGAAAAAAACTAGTAGGGAATTCGATGAGAGCTATTAGCTATTATAGTAATATTGTTATCATTTTACTACAAATTCTTCACAAACTTCTTATCAATAAAATAACTACCGTATTCTAGTGAAATTAGTTTGTCGGATACTTCAAGACTGAAGTATTATAGGTAAGATATCGTTCATTGCTTCTTTGCATAATTAAAGTTAGTTTAAAAGAAAATTGAAAACAATGCCTTGATCGTTGTCGTCTTCCTTCAAGATTAGGCCCAAAGGTACCTGTTCGGACCTCAAAGGCTCTCACTGCCATATCTTTCTAGGCTTGCCAATTTGTTTCCTTTCTGACTTGTAAGCAATAACTGATCTGGTATGCCTTAATATCAATAATGCCTTGATAAATTTAATCGCTTAATAGAAGAATAATATTATGAATTAATAAAAACGAATCGCTGATTCATTTCGGTAACTGGAAATAATAGTTGAGATCTGTATGTTTTGTATAAGGAGTATTGAGAATAAAGATATGATTTCGAAGAATATTATTTCAATTGTATAGTATTTAATTCGATCATAGGTTTGCTGGAGCTGAGAGCAGAACGCTGACCCGGTTTGCGCTTTGCACAGGTCGCAGGTGAAATCTCGTCGCTGCTCTCTATTCTCTGCTTCTCTCCACTCTTGTCCACCGCTCCTTCTTCTGCTCCTACTTCGTCCTCCGTCCTTGGTCGTTTCTCCGACGTGGGCAGACGCACAGCATAGCACAGCTCAGCGAAGAGAACGGATTCTTCTCTCTGAAATCACGTGATCAGGTCGAACGGTCGCTGCCACAGATGAAAAGCTCACTGCTTACATAAACTATCTAGCACTGAAATTAGTCCGCAACTAAATGATTCTACGGACCTCTTTTCAATGCAGGCCAACGGCCTGCCATTTCCTCTAAGTTAAACCGAACAGTATCCAGTATCAAACACCATTATTCATTTAATTATTTGGTGGCTCATGCTCATAATGTAAATCATTACAATCGGGAGAAGCTTCATGTTCAAAAGTGATTTATTTAAAAAAGCTTGTACAATCTTTTAGCGTTACCGGGCGTTACAACATATGAAATGATTATAAAACTGACAGAGAAAATAAGATTAAATAACACTGTAAGATACATGATACATAAATAATATGGAATAAAATTCTTGCAGTATTGCAGTGGCAAAACTGGCTGTGTGCCAGAATGAGCATGGTATTTTCTTTCTCAGTTAAAAATTGTAATTAGATTAGATTTTTCTGGGATTTTTTCCACATTCGAACAAAATTGTCAAAATAGAAAATATAGAACTATATCCATTACAGATGAGTGCTAAGCATAAAAAATCATGTCTTCTATAATGTAGGTAACAGACAAAGTGGTTAACAGTAATATTATTATTTGTTGATGAAGTCTTAGGATAGCGGCTTGGCAATAGTGAGTAACATATAAGAAATATATTTCTAGAACAATTATTTATGGTGAGAACCCACTGAATTATAAGCTGCTCTGATTTTTGCGACGGCATTAATTAGCTCACCGATTTAACATCATCTATATATTCTACAAAACTGAAGGCTCATTATTATTTGACAACTTTATTGTTCACACTCCACTAGTTTAACAGTCGTTGATCAAAGGGAATTTGAAAACTTCATGAGTCTTGAAAATAACATTTGAATTCAAACTTTTAACATTTTATTTATAATTTCTCGAATTTAGAAGAAAATAAGAATTACTATATTCATATATACTGTTACAATAATAGATGACTGATATCACCTATTCATTTGATTGATAGATGGAACATCGCCCTGAAATCTAAATGGGTTATCATTGGTGGGAGATTTGTGAATTTGGCTGGCATGGAATTGTTTATTTACAGTGCACTGGAAGATGGGTCGCCAACTCGCCACTCGCCAATGTGCAGAATATTGAACGAAGAGTGGGAGGATTCTGGAAAGGGGATGTAGAAGGAGGATGAGTGAATGAATGAGGTAATCACGTGAATGTGGTAGTGGTATGGGGGGGCACAGATCGATCGCAGCCCCTTTCACATCGCAGTCCACAGTCAGTCATTCCCTCTCCCACCCCCTTCAACACCAACAGTGCTGTGTGCTGTTGTGCTAAGTCCCCAAATAATACTATTCTGATGATAAGACATACTACCACAGAATAAAAATACAGCAGTATTGTTGTAATCTGTGATACTACAAACAGTGCATACAAAAACCAAACAAATATGATATAATCATAATGTAAGGTTAATTTGAGTCAATGGAGCTCAGAACGGGTGAAACCTATTTCAATGGGGGCATGGGACGGTCTAGCGAGAACATTACAACTGCGAGACCATTTGGCAGATAGATTTAGCACATTTTCGATCCTTGTGCAATGAAGCGTATGCACCCATCCTGTTATGTTTAGTAGCATTATTCCACACTTGGACTTTCAGTAGGGGATTCTCATTTTCGTGGTCTGTAGGTCCATCGAAGTTATAATTTCCAAATAATAGACAGTCTATACTCTGTAGCTCTGGGTTTTAGCCCTCAGAACATACTCGTGAATCATAATGCCAAAATGCATGTTGTTGAATGAGCTAGTAGTTAACTATATCTGCTTTTGTATCACCTACCCGTTGCTCGGGTTACACTTTAGAACAGATTCATGAACGGCCAAGGAGCATCCATCAATAACGGATAGACACTTCACCTAATAATTTGCATTAGAATATAATAATGTATAATAAATTGAAGGAATTAAGGCCAAGCCAACGTAGGAAACGTTTTTCATGCGTTTATGCACTGGCGGCGGAGGAGTCGGCAGGGTAGGAAGCCGTCCAATTGGCTGATTATCAGCTGATTGGGTTGTCGTTCGTGAATCAGCTAATCATAACCTTTCCTGTTTGAATCATTTCGCATTTTTCTCATCAGCTGCATACTGAATTACGCATCACGAAGACGCGCATTTCACTTTTCATCAGCTGATTCTAAGCTACATATTTCTGTATTTGTACAGGAACAGTAAGATACAGATATAATAAGCTTAGTATCAGCTGATGAAGAGTGAAATGTTCGAGGCGCATGGGCTGAATACCTATTGATAAACATCAACTGTTAAGCAACTGATATTTTTCTTCCAATTATGAGGAAATTGATATGAGAAATCGACTTCGAAATTATGTCTATGTTTGAAATAGTATATTTCGCACCTAGGGCCGAAAATGAGACTTTGCCGAGGACTAGAAAAGATTGAGAGCCGGAAAAACATTTTTGCCCATGGTGAAAACGTTATTTTTCGCCACACAGAAAAATAAACAATATAAATATGAGAATAATTGTTTATTAGGCACTTCCCAAAGCAAAACAGGAAGGTCATAGCTCTAGCAAATCTGAGGTAATCTGAATATCAGGAAATTGCCCAAGTATTTTTTTTTTATTCTGATTTGTCTAAATAACCTAAAAGATTATGTTCAATTATGTAAGAGGTTGAGTTTATACTTTTTATTCTTCCAAATGACAATAAGATGATATTATTATAAATGTTTTGATTCTTGAATAATAAACACAAATAATGAAAAGTTTTTTGATCAGCTGTTTTAGCACACTTGAAATTTGGCCAATCTGAATGTCAACGTCAACAATGCTTGTTGTCGTTGACTCAACAATGCTTGTTGTTGTTGACTTCGGAAGTTTAGATTAGAAGTTCTATCCTACTCTGAAAATCGAATTTGAATAGTTTATAACATATATATTATATGTATTTTATTCATCCAAATAAAATGATAGTATCTTATTGCAGAATACTTATTCAATTCTAGAAGCATAAACTGATTCCGTTTCATGAACCATTTTGTAAACACGTTCACATCAAATCAGAATCAGCTGACTTCAAGGTTATTTTACAGCCCTAGGGCCGTAAAACTTTCACCGGCCTGGTCAGAAAACAATCACTTTCGGCCTCCATATGACGCACGAAAACCAGCTCATTACATCCAAGTGGGGCAAAATAGTATATTTCGCACCTAGGGCCGAAAATGAGACTTTTCCGGCTCGAAATCGGTTTTGAAGACCGAGGCCGTAGGCCGAGGACTAGAAAAGATTGAGAGCCGGAAAAACATTTTTGCCCATGGTGAGAACGTTATTTTTCACCACACAGAAAAATAAACAATATATATATGAAAATAATTTATTGTCTATTATTATATATATATATTATAAGCACTTCCGAAAGCAAAAGTGGAAGGTCATAGCTCTAGCAAATCTGAGGTGGTCTGAATATCAGGAAATTGTCCAAGTATTTTTATTTTTTATTCTGATTTGTCGAAATAACCTAAAAGATTATGTTCAATTATGTAAGAAGTTGAGCTTACACTTTTTATTCTTTCAAATGACAATAAGATGATATTATTATAAATGTTTCAATTATTGAATGATAAACACAAATAATGAAAAGTTTTTGATCAGCTGTTTTAGCACACTTGAAATTTGGCCAATCTGAATGTCAATGGAAGTTTAGGTTAGAAGTTGTATCCTACTCTGAAAATCGAATTATTTGAATAGTTTATAATAATATATATCTTATCTGTATTTTATTCATCCAAATAAAATGATAGTATATTATTGCTGAATACTTTATTGAATTCTAGAAGCATAAAATGATTCTGTTTATCCACCATGTTCCGTGATAAACGCAGTACTAGGAGGTGTGAGGTTAGATTCTATTATACTCTGAAAATTGAATTTGAATAGTTTATGATATATCATTTGTATTTCATTCATCCAAATAAAATGATAGTATCTTATTGCAAAATACTTTATTTAATTCTAGAAGCATAAACTGATTCCGTTTCATAAACTATTTTGTAAACACGTCCACATCAAATCAGAATCAGCTGACTTCAAGGTTATTTCACAGCCTTTCTTCTTCTTCTTCTTCTTCACGTGCCTGCTCCGTTTCGGATGTTGGCGATCATAATGGCTATCCTGATTTTGTCGACGGCGCTACGGAACAGCTCTGCAGATGACTGGTGAAACCATAGCCTCAGATTTGCCAGCCATGAAATTCTCCTTCTGCCAGGTCCCCTTTTTCCGTTGATTTTTCCTTGAAGGATCACTTGCAGAAGTCTGTATCTTGAGCTATTCCTCATAATGTGGCCGAGGTATTGGAGTTTTCTACTTTTAATGGTATTCAGGAGCTCCGGTTCTTTATTCATTCTCCTGAGAACCTCTTGATTAGTAACTTTTTGCGTCCAGGATATTTTCAGCATTCTTCTGTACAGCCAGAGTTCAAAAGCTTCAATCTTTACCATTGTTTCTTTTGTAAGGGTCCATGCTTCTACCCCATACAACAGAACGGAGAACACATAGCAACGCAATAGTCTCAATTTAGTTAATAGAGTAAGGTCGTGACTCTTGTACACCTTACTCAATTTATTGAAGACAACTCTTGCTCTTTCTATGCGGCATCTTATTTCTTGTGTGTTATTCCATTTCTCATTGATGATGGTACCCAGGTAGTTATAGTGTGAGACTCTTTCTATTGCATTTCGATTAATAAACAATTGTACTCCACCTACATTCTCCTTGCTTATTACCATGAGCTTTGTCTTATTAGTGTTGATTTCTAAACCATACTGCATACTCTTTTCCACCACTCTGTCCATCAACTGTTGCAGACCTTCAATGGAGTCAGCAATCACAATAGTGTCATCTGCATACCGTATGTTGTTCAATATTTTGTCATTCACTGATATTCCTTCCTCTTGATCTTCCAGTGCCTCTCCAAATATACGCTCCGAATACAGATTGAAAAGGATGGGCGACAAGATACATCCTTGTCTAACACCTCGCAAGATTTTCACCTCCTCTGTCTGCTCATCTCCCACCCTCATAACTGCTGTCTGGTTCCAGTACAAATTGATGATGATGTTCAGGTCTCTTGAGTCAATGCCACTGTCTCTGAGCACTTCTATCATCTTATCATGCTTCACACGATCAAATGCTTTCTGATAATCAATGAGACATGCAAACACATCACAATTCACGTCGCGACACCTCTGGAAGAGGACCTGCACACCAAACAGCCCTAGGGCCGTAAAAATTTTACCGGCCTGGTCAGAAAACAATCACTTTCGGCCTCCATATGACGCACGTGAACCAGCTCATTACATCCAAGTGGGGCGAAAAATATATTTATTTATTCGTATGGCTCTTAGTGTCAGAGAGATCCTATTTATCATTATAAAAAATTATAAATAAATTGATATGTTCAATAGTAATTCTAATCCAAGATAGGATTTTGTTTGAAACTACAGCTTCGTCATACTTCGTCAGATGTCAATAATTTCGTCCATGTGATTTCGATTCTGAACTTTTTTAATCTTCATAATATTATTTCTGTTCCCTTTACATGTTTTATCCAATGTACCTAAAATACAAGGTAGTGGTCACGAAAAGATGCGCAGAAACAAATCCAAACCAGCTCGTCGGTGTGACGTCATTGGTGCTCTAAAAGTCTATTCTTCCTATCTTTTCAATGTTAAATTGAGCAAATTGGTAAGTCTTTTTCTCGAAAACTACATAACTTTCAAGTCCCATCAACATTCCCCACGATTTATAAAATATTTATCTTCAGTTTTATCAGAAATGCAATACTTTTGGACGGCTAGATCTTTCAGAATGATCAATTTTGTAAGAGCCTGCACATCGAATACCTGTTGCTCTCTTATTGAAAATTAACATGCTTTCCCTGGCTCTTTTATAATTCAATTACTCAATGCTAATGGATTTGATGAAAGAATCATTGAATAAGGAATTAAAAAAGTGAAAACATTAATTAGAGTATAATATTATTTCTCTCAAAATCCTTGATATCTTGTATGTGTAGTCTACTGAATATTACATAGAATCAGTAGAACATCTTGCCGGTTCAACATCTTTTATCCTTTAGGAGTGCACTTTTAATTCAGGAAAAAATTATCTATACATATCCACATACTTCAACCAGGTGACAGTTTTGTGTTACGGTCATATACAATATTTATCTTTATTTTTCTCGAGCAACTTTGTATGTCTTTTTCTAAAAAAGTACATAACTTTCAAGTCCCATCGACATCTCCTACGATTTATACAATATTTATCATCAATTGTTTTAGGAACTCATCACTTTAGAACTTCTAGATCTTCCAGAATACTCGATAATGTAAGGGCATACCGGTTTGGAGATAGAGAACTCTCATTTGATACTATGCTCGTAGAAGGATACTCTCTTTAATAGATTCAATTTGGCAACATTTAAAAAGATGAATGGCTTCAAAGGTTTTCTACTGGAGGTATTTTATTCAAAGTTTTAATATCCCAACAATTATTATAAAGTTGAAAAAAGGTACCGAATGTAGCCTATTTCTCCTAGTAATACTTTGAATGATGATATAGGCCTGTATTTTTTCAATCACTGTTTTATCATCGTGATAATTAGGCTTGGCTTGAATACTTTAATAGTTATCTTGAGATTTCTCTTTATTTATTACGTTTTATTCGAACTGTTTCTTTTGTTCATTGTGATATTCCTTTGCAAACTCAACCAATATCTATCCTTTCAAAATTGATTTTAATACCAATCTCAATGCAGAAGACATATAAAGGAAAAGTTAATATTAATTTGATAGAAGTTAAATCAAGATCGGTTGCAGAGAATAAAGGTTGTTAGTGCAGGGCATTCCATCAGTGATTTGGAAGGAGAATATGGATGATCATTGGATGAAGATGGTAAGCGCACTACTTTCCTTCCTTTTGATATTTGATTATTTTTTTGTTATAAACAATCAAATTTCAATTGAATTTTCGATAAAGAACTTTGGATCCGAAATTATTTCTACTCAGTCACCAAGGCACAATCTAGAAACATAATTTTTATCACATATACGCATCACTAACACTCTATGTGGTAGAAAGCCCCAATATGAAACAAAAGAGAGTATGGGTTGATAGTATAACACTCACATCACTCACTGCTTTATAAACTGAATAAATTGCAATTTGAAAAAATATCTTGAAAAATGCCAAACTATTATTTCTCCGGTTATTGGAAAATAATGTGGAGATTGAAAAGAATTGGAATTCACCACACATAATCCTGTTTTTGTGTATGAGAGTTTAATTTCTAGAATAGAAATGCCCTCCGAGTTGGTTGAAGAGATTATCATCCTTTCGTAGTCTTTCAAACAGGCATCCATTCTACCTATCATTTGTCTTATAGAATTATCAAGTTTATTAGAAGGAATATATCGTAGGATACTTATAGTATGAATTCATATTCATACATATACTTTCCAATGTATGATTCATTTTTATTCAATACATTATTATTGGAGAGTTTCACTGTAGTCCATATTATATACAATTAGTAAATTAGGTTTGATAAAATTTGCTCATTAGTCTCAAGACTAGATAGCAATAGTAATGTGATTAAAAAAAAAAAAAAAAAATTATTATTGGATCATGAAGAGTTGATTTTCCCTTTCACAAATAAATAAAGAATGAGAGTTTTACGATAAGAGAACAAGTATAAATTGAGAATTCCTCTTACAAATAATAAATGATAAATATGATTGTGTTTAACAATACAAGAGCAAGTATTCAATACAATTCTCAATTATTGAGAATTCCCCACGCAGTATGCATGCTCTATTATATATTCGCCCTTTTATTTTGTGGTAGTTTTCAATTAGAGAGATTCAACTAGAAAACTATATTTGAAATATATTGGTGTGTGGTGTCTCTATTTGCATGCTGAAATATTGAATACAAATATTTAGACCAGTTTCACACAGCAGAGTCCTCGCTCCTGGAAGATCATATTACTGAAGATCATATTTCATATTTTGCAGCTCTCCTGTACTCTCACATGGGGATCTTACGAATGAGCCGACAGATCTAACAACTAAGCTGACGTTTGCTCAAAGTATGACTCATCACTTTTTCTCAAAGTCTAACTTCTTTAAAAATATAGATAGAAGATTTCTGATTTCGGATTTGGATTCAGCAACCCCAAATTCTTTGAAGTGTAAGTCCCATTTTCAAAAATACCCGAAAACAAGGGAGTTATAGCTGTTTTTAATAAAGCTTCCCATTATCATATGATTATATAGTACGTACTAAGATAATAATACTACTGCCTCACAAAGGGACAGGCAAAGGTTTTAAGAAGTTTTTGAACACCTGAGAAGTTTATACATAAACATTTTTAATTTTTAAAAGTTCTAGTTTTCCAAAAAAATATTGAAATATGAAAAGATGAATCCAAATATGAAATCATAAATCATCTCCACTCATCACCCAATAAAATAGGAGGAAAAGGAATGTTGTAGAGTAAAATTCACTGAATTTCAATTGTCATTCAACAATCCAATTTATCAGGTTTAAATCGATGAATATCACTTTAAATTCCCAGTAATTATTGACTTTTTCTTTTTAAATTCCATACAACTTTTGGCGACTTCATTCCGGTCCTTGTAGATGTCAAGACTTTTATCCCAAAGAGCAGGTCGGTTGCAAACTGCAGTAATCAACAGCTCCACATCAAACTCAGACATTGCATAATGACAGGTGTCAAAGTCAAGTCAAGTAAACAACTGACAAGTCAACAAGTGTCAACTGGAGAAGTGAGTGAGCAAGCACAGTGCTGCCATAATGCGAAAAGCATAACCATTGTACCAACTATTCTAAATTATCGTACTGTATTTCGTGAAGCCATGCTTTGTTAAAGCCAGTTACTCAGAAAGCGTTTTTTTTTTTGTTGTTCGATGTTTTGTCGTCCTTATGAATTCTCTTGAAGCAAACATAATGTTATTTAAGAAGTTGTGCTGAACCTGTATAAAGAATTCATAGGAATGGTAAAAAATCAATTTTACGAAAATTGATGTACTTGTAACTGGATTTAGAAGATCAATACGATAATGTGCTCTATCACAATTCAATCACAGAAATGTTTAAGTGAAAACGTTGGGCGCAAACCTTCTGCCATGAGGAGACAAATAGATTTATGAAAAGCTTGATAGCTTGAATAGTGATCTGATATTTGTTACACGTTTTTAATGTTAATTTTTAATGTTTCTTCAATAGGCAGGAAAACTTTGGTTTTTCAAAGTTATCTTACTCCCTTATTTTGGGGTATTTTCAGAAATCAAGATAGATATCCTACCAAATTTCCTACACAAATATAGTGTAAGTTGTATTATAATAGCTACAGTACTTACGTACTGTATAGTACAGTACCTAATCGTTTTTACCGTATACAGTAATTATATGATAATAGAAAGCTTTATTAAAAACAGCCATAACTTCCTTGTTTTCAGATATTTTCGAAAACGGGACTCACGCTTTAAAGAATTTGGGGTCGCTGAATTCAAATCCGAAATCAGAATCTTTCTACTGTATCTTCATTCTCAAGAAAGATAGTTTTTGAGAAAGAGTGGTGACCAGAGAGACATAGAATCACCATGTGAAAGTCACGATGATTTGTCCGCTAGTATCTCGATCCAAGCCGATTTCTGCTTGCCTCGAGGGGAAAAGATGTGACAAAACAAGGTTCCTGGATAGGAGTCACCATGTGAAAGACACGATTTGACTCAATGTACTTTGACAAAAAAACGTGAACACTGTTCAGCCAGTTTCACACGGCAGAGACCTCGCTCCTGGAATATCATATTACGGAAGATCATATTTCATATTTTGCAGCTCTCCTGTACTTTCACATGGGGATCTTACAAATAAGCCGACAGATCTAACAACTACGCTGACATTTGTTCAAAGTATGACTCATCACTTTTTCTCAAAGTCTAACTTCCTTAAAAATATAGATAGAAGATTTCTGATTTCGGATTTGGATTCAGCAACCCCAAATTCTTTAAAGTGTAAGTCCCATTTTCAAAAATACCCGAAAACAAGGGAGTTATAGCTGTTTTTAATATAGCTTCCCATTATCATATGATTATATAGAACGTACTAAGATAATAATACTCCTGCCTCACAAAGGGACAGGCAAAGGTTTTAAGAAGTTTTTGAACACCTGAGAAGTTTATACATAAACATTTTTAATTTTTAAAAGTTCTAGTTTTCCAAAAAAAATATTGAACTATGAAAAGATGAATCCAAATATGAAATCATAAATCATCTCCACTCATCACCCAATAAAATAGGAGGAAAAGGAATGTTGTACAGTAAAATTCACTGAATTTCAATTGTCATTCAACAATCCAATTTATCAGGTTCAAATCGTTGAATATCACTTAAAATTCCCAGCAATTATCGACTATTTCTTTTTACAATCAGAAAAATCTATTATGAACATACAGTATAAACATTGTGCTGATCTGAATCGATCTATGGTAATAATAGGAATTGAAAGAATAGAAAATGTCATGGCATTCCAAGTAGTGATGTCTGTGTATTAGAACTGCTGAGTTGATAATGCATACTGAAAAAAAGTCATGAATAGCTCAGACCAGCCTGGCCTGTGATGAACCTGTATAAACAATTCATAGAATTCTTAGAATTGATAGGAATGGTAAAAAAATCAATTTTTCGAAAATCGATGTACATGTAACTGGATTTAGAAGATCAATATGATAATGTTCTCTATCATAATTTAATCATAAAAATGTTTAAGTGGAAACATTGGGCGCAAACCTTCTGCCATGAGGAGACAAATAAATTTATGAAAAGCTTGATAGCTTGAATAGTGATCTGATATTTGTTACACGTTTTTATTCTAAGACATAATATGTCTTAGACTAATTTTTAATGTTTCTTCAATCGGCAGGAAAACTTTGGTTTTTCAAAGTTATCTTACTCCCTTATTTTGGGGTATTTTCAGAAATCAAGATAAATAACCTACCAAATTTCCTATACGAATACGTATAAGTTGTATTATTATAGCTACAGTACTTACGTACTGTATAGTACAGTACCTGTTCGTTTTTACCGTATAATTATATGATAATAGAAAGCTTTATTAAAACAGCCATAACTTCCTTGTTTTCGGATATTTCCGAAAACGGGACTTAAGCTTAAAAGAATTTGGGGTCGCTGAATCCAAATCCGAAATCATAAATCTTCTATCTATATTTTTAAGGAAGTTAGACTTTGAGAAAAAAGTGATGAGTCATACTTTGAGCAAACGTCGGCATAGTTGTTAGATTTTGCCTCTGCTTGCCTCGAGGGGAAAAGACGTGACAAAACGAGGTTCCTGGATAGGAGTCACCATGTGAAAGACACGATTTGACTCAATGTACTTCGACAAAAAAACGTGAACACTGTTCAGTGTTCAAGTTGCACGTCTCCTATCGTGTGAAAGTAGCCTTTAAGTCCTGTAGTGTTTTTTTTTTACATGCATTATTTGAAGTTGCGGTCGAGGTCATTTTCTAATGCTAATTTCCCTATGCTGGAAGTGTGAACTTGTAGTGCACATGTCAGAAAATATCTGAAAAAATTGACAATAAACTACGAATTTTGTGTCATCTGAATATGCAAAAATTGAATTTTTTACAAGCACCGTTTTTTTGTAAAATTGATTTTTTTTTGTAAAAAAACGGTGCTTGTACAAAATTTAATTTTTGGATATTCTGCCAACACAAAACTCGTAGTTTATTGTCAATTTTTTGAGGCTTGTGCACTACAACTTCACGGAGCCTTATGAAACTCTAGGACGCTTATTAAATCTAATGGACCATTAAAACTTTAGATCTAATGAAGATTAAACAGTGTTTTTAAGTAAATCTCCTAGAAACCGAGACTATAAGTTGAAGTAAAGACAAAGTTAACTTGCTAAAAATTTTAGTATTCACGATATCATGATTTTTATTTTTTGAGTGATTATCATTATTTAAAGCTTGTTTACAACATTTATAACAATATGCTGCTGTGATATACAGTCCTGTAGTGAATTATTGATCCTAGATTTTTGATAACTAGAAATGAAACTTGTGTTAATGAGAGAAAATAGTAAAAATAAAAATTGGGAAGAAATTGATAAAATATAGATCAATTTTCACTATTGACATAATTTTCAACCATTGTTATATAAAAATACTTGAAATATATTACTATGTTCTCAACTATACAATATTTAATTGTATAGCTGTAGGATACAGTAGTAGCCTACATAGTAAGTAAAGTACTGCAACTATTAAGCCGCGTTTACACCGGAGTTGGCAACCAATGATTGCCGACATTATCGGCAATTTTGAGTTGCACGCATTAAAACAACTGCAACTCGCATTGCCAACCGTAGTTGGAGACCGATTTTGCGAGTTGGCAATCGAAATTTGGTTTTCCGACCGGAGTCGGTAAAGATCAAAGGCGGTTGCCAACCCCGGTTGGCAATGCGAGTTGCAGCGCTAACTTGAGTTGCAACTTGAGTCTGCAACTACCCCGCTACCCCTCCCGCCTGTTGGCTCCACGTGGTCGCGCTGCGTCAGTTCCTCAGTTCAAGCAGGCTAGTCGTCGTGACTTGTTGTGTTTCGTTGTTTGGTTGTTGTTTGTGCTAGTGCAATGTAAGCTATAATGTAAGCTAAGCTATACATTACTCAAGCTAAGCTATATATTTCTTAAGCTATAGAGTTTCTTTGTTTGATTTGGAGTTTTTTTGATGTATGCATTATTTCTAATTTTATGAATTGTGTTACTTTGGAACATTAACTTAACTTTGTGTTCATATTTTATTAACAAGTCACTACCAGGTTGCAACTTTTTTTGTCTAGATTTATTAACAATTAACTTTTGTCTAGATTTATTCAACTCAGTGCACAACGTAAACAAATAAAAGGAGTCTAAAAATAACATTATTTAGTAATTTTCTTTCTTTGCTCACCTGTATGTTATCCTTCAGGAAACCTATAACAGCCTCACAAATCTCTGGCACTAAAATAGATATCGCACTTTTGGAAACTTTAAACAAATAACTGATACTAGTATAAGAGTCGCCACTCGCCAAAAAGCGCAATGTAATAGCCAATCTTTCTCGCACTGGAATTGCTTTCCTGTAGTTAGTATCCTGTTTACTAATTATGTGTCCAATACCAACAATTAAATTTTCAAAATCGTCACTTGACATTCTTAAAAAGTTTTTTACACTGCCATCGCATCTCAATTCTCCCGTCAAAGGATCTGTATCATCTCGATTTAAATCATTTAAAAGATCGCTGCCGCTATACTTTGCTCTTGCCTGCAATGAAGGTCGAACCCAGTATCTTCTCGGTTTTCTACATTTTGATAAAATAACACACGCTGCCGCAGCAAGAACAACCTCTTCAGCACTCGACATTCTACATACTGTCTGATTTTCTACATACTGTAAAGTTTAGTTGCAGACCTAAAAACAAACTATGTGCCCAGGTTGCAAGTACAAGTTGCAGACTTCCATCGGCAACTAGCGTCTGCAATCGAAATCGGCAATTTTTTATTGCCAACTCCGGTGTAAACGCGGCTTTAGGTCTGGTTGCATGTTTGCTGAGCCGTTGATTGAAAACGTCATCTGATCATCTCATGGCAAGGTTCTCGTGGCATCCAATAGTCATTATCACCGATAAATGTAATAGATATACATGCAACCGGGAGGTGGAAGGCTTTTGTAACATATTTGGCAATGTGGCTAAGGATCTCTATTTTCCTTTCATTCGAAAGCAGTAAAGGAAGACTACAATTTGCAAGAGAAATAATAAATATTTAGACAATGGTAATGACCTGTTGAAGTTGGAGTTGAATTGTGAGCTACTTTAGTTGTGCGTAAAGTTGAAAAATATGCGCTCACAAGGTATGAGATGAATAAATAATAAACATGTGTCTATCAGGTGATGCTACCTAGTGGCGAAAGTGAGAACTCCAACTGGCAAGTGAACAATGCATTCTCGCTACTCGTCCTTGTCTTTCAGAACAGAATGAACAAAACCTGTTTGCTGTTGATACTGTTGATGTCACTGCTGCCACTTCTGCTAATGCTTGACTACACCATCCAGAAACCAGTTTCTGTTGAATTCAAATGGTACCTGCTTCTGCTTCAGTACCGTATTCAGCCGTTACAAGAATCAACAAATAAATAAATATAAATTAGTTCAAAAATACTGTAATATATTCCATGTGGTCTTTATAATAATGGGTTTCAATTCCAACCAGGATGATTATGCTCTATCAAATCAAACGCTAAATGAATTGATAGAACTAATAAGATAAATAAAGCATTGAGCTAGAGATTTTTACTCATTTTCTAGAATACACATAGCTCATGGTTCCAGTAGATGAAAATTTGAAATACGCGGCAAATAACTGTTGTTTGAAACATTATTTAAACTTCGACTATAATATAAATTTTATATTGTAAATCAATTAGGTAGCCTACCTAGGAGGCATTTCTGGACCAAAAGTATTAATTTTATTTAATTCACTGAAAAAAATTGATAGAAATAGGCCCAATTGGAGGTAACTGATTGTTTGGGTTGACACGAGTCTATCAAATCAGCATAATAATAATTATATACAAAAGACCTGGCCAAACATTGCACTTGTACGGTACAGTAGTAAGGTAGTAATTGGTGAGTCAGCCGTTTTTACTTTCGGGCACGATGTTTATATTTGGTGTCAGGTTTTTTAATCTCGACTGAAAACAGGACCGAGCGACCGACAGACAGGTTGCAGTGGCTCTCGCCTCGAGACTCACGCTATGAATAAATTTGCTGACAAAGGCGGTGCATCCGAAAATGCATCGAGACCAGTCGTGAATGCTAATGCAGCCGGAGCCGAGCCTTGATGCTCCACAACTGCATTCAGGCTGCACATGCACTCTGCACTGCCTACGTAGTAGTAGTAACGTAGCAAACCATGAATGGCGTGTTGCAGCCAGAACAGGCTCCCCACGTTTTTACTACAGCCACTCCACTGAGATAACGACCGTCTAGTGACTAGTGAATTGTATTACACTCAACTTTCATTACCAGACCGGGGATTTTATATTATCATTCTGTGCAGAACTAGAAAGGACAGACATCGTCTTCATCCATTTTCATCTTGAATAACATTCTTCTTCTCCATAGTTTCATCACAATACGAGAGTGTTTATTTCCTTTTTGAAACACTAGACGTATAATCCCTTGCCCTAGGGAAAACCCTAGTCTCTGTTGATGAACAACCAAGTAACAAACATTCATCCATTTGATTTACATTTAATTGAACTTTTGATCATTATAAATTCATTATTATTCGTGTTATATCAATTTTGAATTCTCAGTCCAGTCAACAAAATATTTGGAGTAGATATTTAACTTGTCTACTGAAAAAAGTTGTAGAAAATTCTTCAAGTTTCAATTTTGTATGGAACAGGTAATTTGGCTAGAAAGCATAGTTCAGTTGCAGACTTATCTTTTTGAATAAATAAGTTTCTCAGACGCACACTAGATTATGCATAATATACAATGGAATATAAATAAATTTGATAAAATTATATCAGTAGTGTCTTCCTTAACATTGATCATTTTAATGAATAAATAAATATTCATTAACAGAAACCGCCATTGCATTGGTTTCATTAATATTCGATAGCAAAAAGGATAAGCTATCAAATATTGTTGCAAAGGCGCCAAACAAGCTGGAGGCGTCAGTGATGTTGCAATACTATTGATTTAGAAGGCGAACGTGAATGCAATGGCAGGATGGTTTGGGTGGGCCACCCAAACTTTGAGTGTGCGCGAAACCAAAGAAGGGTCGCTTGAACGAGCGGGAAGCATACGTTGCGTCGTCGTATATTCTACACAATCATCATCTTACTGCGCTACCAACTTGGCAAGTGGTCGACAGTCGACATTGTTGTCGGGAGAAACCGCCATTGGCTAGAAGCGAGCAAAGCCAGCAGCAAGAAAAGCATCCTAAGTCTACGTGCAAGGCTAAGACTGAGCTGATAGTTCGAGGATGTGACGTAGGTGGCTGAACGAGGAAAACACTGCGCTTGCGCGCGATAGAGAGAGAGGGTGGATGTTGCGCGGAAAGACAAAATAAACGTAATCTATTTCTAAAGTAGTATTTTACGTAGTGAAACAGTCGACTCGATCAACATGAAGCAAGAATATTTTGTTGAGCTGATCGAACAAATTCAAGAGAAGAGACTGAATAATAATGGGGGTATCGTGAGGCGGTCAAAAGGTGGGGAGAATCTCTGATCACGTGGTTTAATCCTCAAGGCTACCAAACACTGTTCGGATCTGATTCAGGGTCGCAGGCGCGTGCGTGCGTCGGTGCGCCTACGGCTATCCGGTTGACGGTTCTGTGTCGCTGCTATCCGTTGTCGCTGCTTTTGTTCAATTCTCTTCATTAGTCATCACTATTGTTTACCTTCTAGATACTCAATGCCGAATCTAAATAACAGCAAATTATTGTCATGAAACCCCATTTTATAAAGACATGAAACTATTAATATTTGTCTGGATGAATTGATATTATAAAAGCGAATTAGAAGTATAAAATCTAAAATTAATATATTATATAAAAAAATATAAAATTATAAAATCAAACCTCCTATTGAGTCCATGGAGTCTCTGTACCGCACTGGGTTACTGCAAATTTCTTGAAAGGCTGAAGATGTTTTTTAACGGCTGAACAATATTATGTTCTTAAAATAGTCAACGGCAGAAATCGTCATCATATATAGTATAGTATTCTATACTTACTCATCTTCAAAGAATCTATATTATTTATTGTGATTATTTTTTAACTACTACAAAAAATTTAATAACACAAAAATAAAAAACAGCCTTGTGGTTTGAGGTTTACCCACTGATGAAAGGAAAATTCTTGTCTTGAAGTTCTGGTAAGGTTAGGATGCACTCCATTCAATTTTGGTAGATCTTGAATAATTTTTTCTATACATTTAGTGTACACTGTTTTATTAACATTTTTAGATGGCGGAACATGCTCTAGATGATAAATATTCTTTCATGATGCATTAAACCATTCTATTACACATGGTAGACCATTAATAAAAACAATATAAAAATCTTGAAGTACCCTTTATTTTTTAAAAACTTAAAAATATTCCAACAACTAGAAGCTAGGTTTCGACCCTAACTTGGGTCATTTTCAAGTTGAAATGTAGAAAATAAATAAACAAGTTGATACTATATAATATGAACATATTTGACAATTTCTTAGTCTTTTTCATTCAATATGAACATATTATGCATATACATTTCAACTTGAAAGTAGTGACCTAAGTTAGGGTCGAAACTAGTTGTTGAACTATTTTAAAGTTTTTTTTTAAATAAAGGTACACTAAAGGCAACTAGTTTCTTCAAGATTTTTATATTGTTTTTATTAATTTGTTAAAAAGTAGCTCATGAGAGTAAAGTGTTCTCATGATAGACCATGACTGTATGATGGTAGACTTCCATGATCTGTCTAATCTTTGGTAATTGATTTTTCTATGAAAAAATTAATAGCCTTGTGTCGTATTTTCCAGTAAGTGAGCTATGCATTATTTAAAACTTTGGAATAAGGACAGACCGACAGATGAAACTTACTACGATAAAAGTGTAAGATGAGTTCAATCAAAAACTTTATATTATAAGAAATTGGAGAAAGGATATGTGCAAATTATGATTGAGTTGATCGGTGATGATATGAAGGACGAAGATGCTGAGAACAGAAGAATGGAAGTTTCGTTACTTGTTACAACATCCAGCAACAACATAGGAACAGTCTACAAACTGAAAAGTTGGAAGAGGTGAAAATCGCCGGCGAGCGGCCAAGTTTGAAAACCGGTCAGCGGCTGGTTGGAGTTTGAAGTGTGACGTCACAGGCTTGTGCTGTTGGGACGTTGACCTGCCCGAAGTCCCCTCCACAGGTGGCACCAATCACCAATCCTATCACTGAACTGCTGGAGTGCTACTATTCTTCTATCAATCCTTCTCTGTGACCCCAAACGCTATAAATAGGTAATTTTTGTAAGTTACACCATCATATCTGCAAAACGCTATTTTTATTTTTTAGGAAGAAAATATGAGGAAAATGGACGATTCATTGGTTTTCCAAAATAAAACGATATCATCACAATTTTAGTCCAGTCAATATAGACTGGAAAGGTGGTGTGCTTGCATTCAATATTGCAGTAGTTCTGATTTTCTAATATATTGTTTGGACACATCAGAGAAGTTCAGAACCAATTTTTTCATGCAAAATTCCATGTCTAAATACAAAGTGGCCCAAAAACCTTGAATTTTTGGTTCATTTTCCAGTTTTCATCTATTTCCACCAAATCCTGCAATCAGGCAGAAAAATTCGGTAACACCTTTTTTAGATTATGGAATTCTGAATAAAATGAGATTTATTCGGAACTCTCTATCTTCAATGAGTACTGAGTTAAGAATTTTCTAATATGAGTAAAATTTTAAAAGAGAAATCATTTTTGATGAATTTTAGTTTATGATCAACAATATCTTCCAATTGTTACCATTTGAATGTATAATTCAAAATCCCTCTTGGCGTAATTTTGTGCCATGGTACAATCTGAGAACAAGTAGAACGCTTTATCTATACTTACTAGTAGTTCTGTGAACAGTAGACCTCCCGCTCAGTAAGTTAAATTGACCTGTTGTTATGTTTTCTAAAAAATTAATAAATAATTTATCAACTTAAAATGTCTAGAAAAAATCCTAAATGATTATAGAGCTTTCTGTCCTAACGTACCGCGACGTGTCGTCCCGGAATGTGAGTGTGAGAGCTGTTATCAGGTCTGGCTGCAACTGTCTACAACGTTGATGGAAAAATACATTTTCAAGATGCTCGATGGTTTTGAACGGGTAGTATTATAGTCAACTGTCCATTAACGTTCATGGAAAGATTCATTTTCAAGATGTTCTATGTTTCTGAACGGGTAGTATTATAGTCCACTAGACAGCTTATTTATGATGAATAATTCTATAGTCTGATTTTTACACCAATATTGGCGTATGAAGGAGGCTCCTTTTTCCTTTTATATTATCCTTGAAATGCAAAATTTCCAAAAAACTTGTATATACGTCGACTCGCAATTTTAAAAGGAACATACCTGTCAAATTTCATGAAAATCTATTACCGCGTTTCGCCGTAAATGCGCAACATATAAACATTCAAATATTCAAACATTTAAACATTTTAAGAGAAATGCCAAACCGTCGACTTGAATCTAAAATTCTCATCTCACTCACTGATCACGATTTCTGGAAAACTACTGGATGGATTGCAACAAAACTTGGAATATAGCTTCCTTTTAAGTCCTAGGTGCTCACTAAGAAATGTTTCGGCGATATTCCAACTGGTTGTTGGTTGTTGGTGGTTTTTAAGGGTGTAGCATGTAATTCTTCTTCTCCCAATCTCTTAATTGTAATTGAAATGTCCATATCATATGTTACTATAGGACTATAATCTAGAGAGAGTACCTCTTCGAAACAGTTGTTAACTGGCAACTAAATTAATAATTTTGTCAGGTTGGCATTAAGTTGAGTGGACTTTATTATGTTGGCACCAAGTTGGCACGAGCAATTTCTGTTTATATGTTTATATATCTGTATGTGACCGGATCTCGAAAACGGCTCGAACGATTCTCACGAAATTTGGAAAAAAGTAGGTTTATTTATGAGATTTGATTGCACTAGGTCTTAACCCTGCGATAACTCGCTGAAGGACATTAAACGGATAAATACGTCCTTGTAAAAACAGCCGGAAATTTTGTCGTCTGTCGATACCGTAATGGAAGTGAGTGAGCGAGTGCATGTGTGGGTTATTCCTCAGCTGATCTCACGAGAAAAATAATCCAGCAAGAAAAACTTATTTTTGTTTATTCATCTTTTTTTTTAGAAAACATGTTTACTTCAGAAAGTCCAAAATAGTAAATAGATGCTGTTAGTTTAGAATAGTACAGAGTACGTATATTAACAAATATTGTAGCAAACATAGTAATCATTCTTAATCGAATTCATAGTATATCTATTTGTAATTGATGATGTGTTTGTTTTTTGAAGTGTGAATAAATTATTGTTATTTTGATGAGTGATAGTAGCTTAACCTAGTTTTTGATTTGGACTATAGAATAAATTTGAAAAGGGACAGTTTTGTGCATAAGCCTATTGTGCTTCCTCATATAACTGTAGAAATAGTTGTACGACTGAAAAAAATAATAAATAAATGTGAATTATAAATTCAATTTTTCGTTAGAAATTTTCTATGCATTTACACTCCAGAGCAGAGCTCGGTCCCACAATTTTTATTATGTGAAATAAGCTCTCATTGAATGAAATCATAAGCATTGAAGTCAATTATACCAAGAAAGCCATTTACTTCTGTTTGAATATGTGTGTTTGTGGATATATAAGTATGTCGGACGGATCTCGAAGACGGCTCTAACGATTTTGATTTAATCAGGAATATAGTGGGTTCGCGACAAAATACATTATTTTGGAGCAGGTCTCAACTCTGGGAAAATTCGCTGAAGTTCCTTGAAAAAGGATTATTGGTCCCTCAAGTAGCAGCTGATCGGAAAAAAGTTTTCCATAGTCTGTTGAAAACGTAAGAGAGTGTGAGCAATTAAAAAAATTAAGTATAATAGCTATAGTTGAGCTACCATACTCTTGGCGACCTTATTTTAAAACATTGCAGTATTCATGGAACATCTGGAAGAATAGTGACCGGATGATAGCAAAAGAAATTTAAAATCGATCTTTCCAAACATATGGTAGTTGAATGTAATGTTCATTGTGAGTTGATAGAAATGTCTGTCTGTCGGCACTGTCTGTTGATTCCTAATCCGGACTAAGTACCACGAGAGCCAATCAGAGAAGCCTTCCATTAAAAAAGCCCCTGCTCTGATTGATGTCATGGAATTTGATCATGATTGAAATTGAACAGGCTTTTGTGCTACTGGGTCTGATATTTTCATGTTTTAAAATCAGCTAAAAACTAAATAGAAAAAAAAAACATAATATTCCATCAGCTGCTCCTATTTCCTTTCATAATGTCATTACATGACACAAGACAAACCTATTGATATTGATAGATCACGAGTAAATACTAAAGTTGTCAATTTTGATAGATATTTAATTGAGTTAAAATTAATTTACATCCAAATTTTCATCACTACGCTTCTAGTTACAAGCGAAGATCATAGAATGGTAGTCAATAATCAAAGTGATTGAATAAACTCTATTCAGATTTAAGAAATTTCACATTAAAATGATCCCACTTTAATATTTACGATAGTAGGCTGAAATTTAGGAAATGAGAAATCAGCCACAACAAATGTTACTCTAACTATTATGAATGGACTCTTATGTATATGAATGGACTTCCATGGAAGAAAGAAGATACATAGTCCAATCACTATATAGATTGGTGCTTGCAATTTATATTGTAGTTCTGATTTTTTAATATATTATTTGGGTATATAAGAGAAGTCCAGAACCAATTTCTTCATGCAAAATTTCCTTGTGCTAGATACAGACTGGCCCAAAAACCTTGTATTTTCGGCTCATTTTCCAGTTTTCAGCTACATGATTTTGGACCGCCTTGAGCCGAGGAGAATGAAGTGTAGAACGATGAAATCTGAGCATTGTGTCAAAACTAAAGGTGCGTACAGATATACGCGCCGAGAACATGAACAATTCCCTTTTAATCAGCTGACTATATCTGTAATTTTACAGAAACGGTATAAGATAAAGATATAAAAAGCTTGGCATCAGCTGATTAAAAGTGAATAATTGCTCATGTTCGCGGCGCGTATATCTGTGCGCACCTTTATAAGTGTTTGAAATTTTGATCCTTGACGTGCCCTCTGAACGCGCCTCTGCACTAGGAAATTCTGAAATGAAGTGCATCTAACGGGTAATTCTCATAGAACATAATATCATGAACTTATGTCATTGTGCGAAATATCAATGTGAGAACAATGTAGTTGGTGATGATGGTTGAAGCTGAAAATTAGGTGTTTTTCACAATACAATAAGGAGCATTGTTGTCAGGTGTACCTGGAAATCTATATGAGATAGAGCGCTCTACCTGATCACAGATTGTAGAGCACAAAAATAGGCTACGCCGCCCAGAGGGATATTGAATTGAATCATACATCTAAATGTAGCAATCGGAAGATATTGTTGATCAAAAACTAAAATTCATCAAAATTTATTTTTCCTTCAAATTTTACTCATATTTGAAAAATTATAACTCAGTACTCATTGGAGATAGAGAGTTCCGAATTATTTCATTTTATTCAGAGTTTCATAATCTGAAAAAAAGGCGTAAGTAAATTTTTCTGTCCGATTACGAGATTTGTCAGAAATAGCTGAAAACTGGAAAATGAGCCGAAAATACGAGGTTTTTGGGCCACTCTGTATCTAGCACAAGGAAATTTTGCATGAAGAAATTGGTTCTGGACTTCTCTTATATACCCAAATAATATATTAAAAAATCAGAACTACAATATAAATTGCAAGCACATCCCCTTTTTTATGTCTATATTGACTGGACTAACAGTGGATTGGCTGCTTTCACACTTTTGGATAAGTGGAACGAAAAGTAAGTGATAGGCTGTGCCAAAATTTCTAGAATAAGCAAGAGATCCATGGATACCAGAGTCAACAAATTCAAATTAGCTTAATTTGGAATTTAATTTTCAATCGCATCAAACAAAAGCAAATATAACCCTGATTATTGCTAATTTGATAACTGTCAACGGGGAATATTAATTAGCAATGAATAAAGTCAAGGTCAACTCTTGAGCCCCGCCCAATATTCTACAAAATTCGCTGCAATTAGTCTACTATTCTACAGAGCACTTCCAACACATCAATTAATTATTCAAATGATTTGACTTAATAATTTTCATGCCAAGTTGTGGCCTAATCTCAACAACGATTATATCAATTTTTAGAATATTTTGATTATAAATATTTTACAAAAATAATCTTATCTATCAATTCCCGTAGCAAAGCACGGGTGCCCTGCTAGTCTCATATAGATTTCCAGGTACACCTGACAAAAATGCTCCTTGTATTCTGAAAAACACCTAATTTTAGCTCAATCATCATCACCAACGCTATTGTCATCACAATGAGATTTCGCACAATGACATAAGTTCATAAGATCATGCTCTATGAGAATAATTTATTATATGCACTCTAGCGGAGAGGCACGCATGAGGCAATAGCCGTCTTTTTCAAATTCAAAAGAAATACCCCTAGTAATGGGGGAACTTTGAAAATGCGGCTCTTTTCCAAAATACTCTTAGAGAATCTTGAGAGGAGCCGATTCAGATGAAAATTCTGTTCTTATTCTCCATCAAACACATGTAGGCCCTATTATTGATCAATGAATAGATTGAATGTTTTAACGCTCATAATGAAGACTTGTTACAACATTTGAAATACAAAGAAATTGAATTTAGTTGGAAGAACTCATCAGTGGTGATGCTTTGCTGGCAGCAAGATGGTCAAGCAGAGCAGTGAGCAGAGGCGGTTATAGGTTGTCGTTGGAGGGGGGGGGGATACAGGAGAAATCTAATGTGGAGAGAAGCAATGTACGTGACCCAAGTTGCTAGAAGGAGATATTGCACCAACTGTATATACATACACTCAATTACAATTTGATGAGAGTGAATTATCTTTGTGTGGGTCGAAGTGAGACGCTGAATTTTGTTGAGCAGAGATTGGGTGCTATAGTTATAGATATGAGGAACTGAGAGAGTAGTATTGAGAAAAGAATACCCGAGGACAACGACCTCTCAGTGCCTCTGTGATCTGGTAGTGTTTTCTATGTAGAATGTAGAATGTAGCGGACAGCAACAGCCGGGGCGACCGCCAACGCCAACAACCTCCTTCTTTCCTTCTCTCCTGCTCTTACTCTTTTGCTCCTTACTCCTGAAGTTACTCTTTTCTGCTCTCTTAGCTCTCAGTTGCGCAACGACTTATCGCGTCGCCATCGCAGCCCCGTTTTTCCAGCCACTGACTACACTCAACAATTATAATTATTGCTGTTTGCAAAAACAAAATAGTTACATTAGTTGGTATACAGCATCTGCCAAGGTTCTGCGAAAATCACAAACTAAACTGGAAATTCTCTTTAGGTATGCTACTAAGGTACCAGGGACTGTATTTATAAACGGTTCCCAAAGAGTGCTTAGCTGTAAATTTCTCAAAAATCGTTTTGTATATAGATTCATGGCAAAGCTCTGCCTTATATTGCTAGAAAGTATTCTACTGTTTAAAATTCTAGTTACTATATTATGTAGAGCATAAGTTATTGGGTATGTTAACCTATGTTCAAACAATACATTTACAGCTCAGGTAATTGGCAGAAATTTAAGCATTCTTGGAAGTGATAATGTGATTAAAAAATTTAAAATGAAGTATTGGAGCTATGCTATTGGATAAATAGTTAGGTATATAATATGTTGAAGAATATTCATATCACCAAGTTAGAGAATCACCATTACAGTGCAGCTTTCTTTGAACTTAGTTCTGTTGGACAGGGATAGAATGTAATTGAAGGATCAAAAAAAGCATGTGTTTGTGCAATGTTGTATGATTCCAATGCTCTAGGATCGCTACAATTGACTTTAGCATCGAATATCATGCTTCGTTACAAACCTGAACGACATAAATTACATCACGATATACAACATGATAGGAAGAGCTAAAGGTTGGATATAACAAAAAAGAAATAGTAGTTAGTGCAAAAATCTAAGCGAATAGCAAAATGGAATTGTGCAAAGCAATTAGGCCTACATACTGTATTTTGAAGTTATCAGGCAATCAGCACAAGCGGTAATGCATCTTGTAGGTGCAAATTATATTCGAACAAGATAGGCTTTTTGCGCCAAATGAAGAAATTGTTTATATTTTTAACATACTTCTACTTTTTTCAGCAGTCTTCACTCTGCACATCAGAACAATTTGTAATGAATGTGATATTGGCATCATTAAGTTCCAGTTGAATATCTGCCACAATTTGAAGTTGAATAGTTTAGATATACAACTTATTTTATCAATTGATTCGTTTTATTCACAGAGAAAGAGTGGAAAAGTAATTATAATTATCGGAGTAACGAGTAAAGAAGTGCACTGAATGCAAAGCGACAGCCTTTCTGAACTCAGTTCGACTAGAACAAGTGCGTTTCTCAAGAGCTGGTTATTGCGTCATTGAGAGAAAGTACTGTATCTTCTGGCCGTTGACTCTTTATCCTTATTTCAGACAGATGCAAACAAATGAAACTAGAGCGCTGCTGTTGAAAAATAGACAATGTTGACAAATCAGACAATAGGTACCACCTATTATAATTCATTCCCAATTTCATTATAATGACAGATAATTTACCTCATAGATCACTAATGTTTTTAATTTGAATATAATGGCAAATCATTCAGTTTAGAAATCTTTAATGATTTTAAATTCAATATAATGACAGATCATTTAGCTTAGAAATCACTAATGATTTTAATTTCAATATAATGGCAGGTCATTTAGCTTAGAAATCACTAATGATTTCATTGTATACTCAATGAGTATAAAAAAATTGAATTTGAAGAATGAACCCTATTGCTATTTGTCAAGAGCTCTTGCGTTCCTATTTCGCATTTGTCACATACAAGTGAAGAAGGAGGTGATGCTGCTAACGCAAAACACAACTACATCACCTACCTATCTCAACTGTTATACTATATTTTCTGTGTACAACTAGCAGGCTCTACAAAGTCTACAAAATGATCTTTTCATTATTATGACTATTATACAATTATTGATTATTTATGTTATACTATTCATTCTCTTTTTCAGTTTAAGGTGCTCATGTACTATAATTTATAATACACTTTTATAATACATTAAAAATATCTTCAACTCGATATTTCAATTTCTTATAATTTATTTAATCTTACAAAAATCTAAGAGTGCAACAGGCATAACAGCCAAAACGCACTTATGAATACAGGAAATACATCATTAAAAATTATTACAAAGAAAAAAAATATATATATATAAATACTAGAGAAGTGATAAAAGAGAATAATTAAAATGGTACATGTGAAAAACAAGAAAAAAATCTTACTTGGAGAAAAAAAAGATTAATATTAATGTTAATGGTAATTGATAAAACTGAATTTCGATTATTTTCAATAAGATTAATTATAACCACATAAGATAACAAACTATAACCTACGTATTACATATGGTTAATTGTAAGAGAAGTGATAAAAGAACTATAGAAAACAAGGTAGCAAAAGTGAAGTGGAAAAAATATAAAAAGTTAGTGGAATAAAGTGGAATAATAGATCGTATTGCTCACTAGAATCTTTTTAAGAACTTTCTATTATTTTTGTACTTTTCTCTTGTAGGTCTACTTCTGGATGTAGCATGTAATACTGCATAAAAAGTTATGCAGACATTACATTCCGAGACTGACAAAAAAGTCAAAGTGTAATAAATTATATCGCTAGAGCCGTTCAATATTGTTATCTGATAGTAATTGTAGGAAATGGCAACCAGAATTTCAGGTTGAAATTATTTGCAGTCATTTGCCAATTCAAATAGTAGTATTCCACTAAGTAGTGTTTACAGTGGAAATGATACGTGTAGATCAAAGCCATCACATTTTAGAGAATCAAGAAATAAATTTATGGCTGTGCAAAGGCTAAAAATAAACTTTCTCCTCGTGATACTTTTCAAAGTTTTTCGATTTGTATATCATCAAGCTATCAAAGGTTTTTTGGGAAACATTTTTTTCCGATCATCACTTTTTGAGATATGAGTGCCTGAAGTTTGAATTTTTGGGACAGAACATTTCAAATTCGGTCCAATATAAATCCATGACATTTAGAGGATGGATTCTTCATGGTATTGTTGATCTAGTAAAACAAAAAGTTTCTGAAAATATCAATTTTTGAAAAAGTTATTCAATTTACCAAAAATAACCCAAAATAACTCAACTAAAAGTTATTTTTGGTTATTTTTAGTAAATTGAATAACTATCTTAAAAATTGATATTTTCAGAAAATTTTTGTTTTACTAGATCAACAATACCATGAAGAATTCATCCTCTGAATCTCATGGATTTAACTCTGCTCGAATTTGAAATGTTCTGTCCCAAAAATTTAATCTTTAGGCGCTAATATCTCAAAAAGAAATGATCAGAAAAAAAATTTTTTCTTGAGAAAACATTTTAATTTTTAAAGCTTGATGATATACAAATCGAAAAACTTTGAAAAATATCACGAGAAGAAAGTTTATTTTTAGCCTTTGTACAGCCTTTAAGTCTCGAATCTGCAGGAGGAAATTTCTTCAGGTATCAGTTCCAATATCACTTGCTAGTAACTAATATATAATACATCTCAAATCCCATTTTCATAGAATAGTAGATTGGATTCTAATATACAGTAGGCCCTACACATCATAAGGTTTAACGGACTTTAATAAGAAAGAACCTGGAAGAGTAGGATGGGGCCAGTAAATTTTACTCACCATCCTTATGAGAGAGCTTCCTTATTTCTGAAAATGCGTTCACTATATCCAACCGGTTCAGTTCTAGAATATCCTATTCTAAAAAAGATAGGGCCGGTGATACTCTTCCCTTTCCGCCTTCACATTCAATTCCACCCTCATCCTTTTATTGAGGGCGAAAGATGTTTCTACATACACCCTCATCACATACGTCATTCACCCCACATTCCTTGAACTCCCACTATAATAGAGAGGTACTTTTTCTTACTGCATCTTCTGCGCCTTTTCATGTTTTCTTATAATAAAATAAAACTCCAACGGCTTTTTGCTATTTTTGAACTGTTGTGGATGATTCAATCACAGAATTATTCTCCGTATTTTCCATGTTTTGGAAACTCTTGCATTATAATGACTTCTTCTACTTAGTTGACCTTAACATTGATGGAACCAGTCTGAATCATGGTATTCTATTACTCATCTCTTACTCTTGATAAAATTCCCAGATCCATGTAAGCATCATCACCTGGGAGAGGGAAGTGAATCAGCAGGGTTTTCAAAAACTTAAACAAATTTCTTACAGGATTAACAAGTCGCCGTGAACAAGAAAGCGCATTTTATGACTTACATGAATTAACCTCATGCAAAATGATTTTTCTCATCCAGATGTGATCCGGAAAGTTGATTATTATTGATCAATTGAAAAATGTTATTGCTCATAAAAGTATTTGCCCTGTCTTCATTCTTGGGACACTCAAGTGCTATAAAAGTAAATGCAAGTGTTCTTCAGTCCTGCAATTGGTACAGTATTCCTATTCTGGACCATCAAAGCAGCCATTATATCTCAATTTGATATACAGGTATCAAGTAACACGTAAGGTCCTTTCCAACTGTAAATTTTGCTAGTTTTTCGTGAGTTATCAGTACTTAAATCATCATCAAAATTATGCGTTCCTGTGAATACAGCTATATGCGTAGAATAGATTGAAAAATAAACTGATAGAAAAATATACTGAAAGGAGTAACTCACATCAAATTCGAAAATCAATGAATCATTGCAATGACAATACTACAACACATTTGAAGACTTCAGACATATGAGTCAAAATCATTCCATTAGCTGTGTCTTGAAAGTCAAATTTTATTAATAGTCCAGTCAAGGAAAGGTTATAGAGGGAAAAGTTGTGAAGACAATTTTTGACCCCGCAGTTCTGTTTAGGGTTGTGAGGAGATTAACATATAAAAAGTCCCCACCCCTACCCACTGTACTAAGGGGGTGGGGGTGTTTTAAAGGTACCGATTTTTGGTTTCTCGTATAAACCTCAAAAACTATTCATCTTAAAGACTTGACTGTCATAAAACAAATTAAAGCTTACATAATTTCCTACAATACATATTCTGCAACTTCCTTTATATATCCTCTAGTTTTCGAGATATCCGCTCTTGAAGGTGTGACATTTTTGAAAAAAGCACGTTTTCCACCAATTTTTTTCTATTTTTGGTCTCATAACTTTTTAAAAATCGATGACAAAAATCCAAGCTGATTATGAGCTTATAGAACATTAAATTCTCTTCAATTTGATGTATAATTTCACACTTTTACGAATTCCCCTACACCTTTTTTAGCAGCTTTAGTGTTGAGTGTGAAATCTCAATTTTTGCTACAATAGACCAATTGACAAAGGAATTTGGAGGGAATGTTTTGAACACAATTTTTGACTTTGCTGCTTTGTTGAGACTAGTTGGGAGGAGAACATATCAAAAGTGTTCATTCCTAACTCATGTGCTAAGGGGATGAGGGTGGTTTAAAGGTTGCATTTTAAGCGTTTTGCTTCCACGCTCATATCTTGAGAACAATGCGTTCAACCGACATAATTAACTACTCAAAAAAGAAGCTTGATAAATTCTCTACACTCTTTGTCAATTAAAATTGTGTGATATTCCCAACAGTTCCCGAGATATCCGCTCTTGAAGGTGTAAAATTGTTAACTTTTTGTGTAGTTGAGAAGTTGATACTGTGGTAATTATTCATATTGAATGAAAAAGACTAAGAAATTGTCAAAAAACCACTGATTTATTGATAATTAGAAATATCGTTTTCGGTTATTACACCATTGTCAATCTCTGATAAACAAACTCTCTGATAAACAATCTCTGATAAACTCAGAGAGTTTATATGGTGTAATAACCGAAACCGGTCTTTCTAATTATCAATAAATCAGTGGTTTTTTGACAATTTCTTAGTCTTTTTCATTCAATAAAATTGTTGAAATAACTGGTTTTCATCCAATATTTTTCGGGGCTTATAACTCTCCAACAATGCATCATAAAAACTGATGCTCATCTTAGCTCTACAAATCTACGCTGAGCATTTATTTCTACGATGCATTGTTGGAGAGTTATAGGCCCTGAAACATCAAAATATAGGATTAAAAGCTGTTATTTCAAAAATTTTACACTTTTAAGAGTCTATATCTCGAAAACTGTTGGAGATATCATAAATCAACACAGAGCAAATATTGTAGAGAATCTATTAAGTGTCATTTTTGAATAGTTAGTCATGTCGGTTGAACGCATTTTTCTCAAGATATGAGCGTGTAAGCAAAAGATTGAAAAATGCAACTTTTAAACCACCCTCACCCCTTTAGCACAAGGATGGGGACTTTTGATATGTTCACCCCCTAACTGGTCCTAACAAAGCTGCGAAATCAAGAATTGTGTTCAAAACATTCTCTCCAAATTCCTTTGTCAATTGGTCAATTTCTGCATAACTGAAGATCTCACACTCAACACTGAAGCTGCTGCAAAAGTCGTGGGGATGTGCGTAAATTTGTGAAATTATACATCAAATTGAAGAGAATTCGATGCTCTATAAGCTTATGATCAGCATTGATTTCCCATCAATATTCAAAAAGTTATAAGAGCAAAATATTGAATGAAAATGTGTTTTTTCCAAAAATGTCACATCTTTTAAAGCGGATATCTCGAGAAGTGAGAGAGATGTGAAAAATGTTGTGAGATCAATATTGTAGAAAATTATGTAAGCTTTAATTTCTTATAGGATAGTCATGTCTGTAAAATGCATAGTTTTCGAGTTATATGTGAGAAACGAAAAAATGGTACCTTTGAACCACCCCCCCCCTTATCACAGTGGGTAGGGGTGGGGACTTTTGATATGTTTACCTCCTTACTACCCTAAACAGAACTGCGGGGTCAAAAATTGTGAGAGAAAAAGTTTGTCTTCAAAGTGAGACACTTCTGGCGCTATCATAGTTTTACAACTATTCTGTTCCACACTCCTATCTCTTGCAGTCGTTAACCATATCTATAATTCAATAAAGAGTTGGCTTATACACGTACGGGATAGGAAAATTATGTTTGAGGCATCATCACGCCTGAACTACTGGACTAATTAACTTGGAATTTTGCATATAGGCTAGATTCTTAATTAACCAAGGATGGTTATAGGCCTATTTTCAATTCTTCAAGATTTCATTACGTCAAGTTTTCAGATTATCAAGTTTGAAAAAAGATCCTTTCGAAGCACGGGTTCCTGCTAGTATGATTATGATCTTGAATCACGATCATCTTTCCATTCTCCGGTAGCCACTCGCCGACAATTATTTCGAAAACATAGGTATGTAAAATTGATTAATAAATAATTATTATATAATATATATATATATAAGATAGATAGATAGATAAATAACTGTTTTGCCGTCATCAGCTGGTCTAGTAATTTTAAGTGTGACTGAGTTGAAGATTGAAACTTGAAGTTGGAACTCAAGTGGGGACACTCACACTCATAGCCAAGAGTAATCTGTTCTAAATGATACAGCACGATGCATGCTTGCACCAAGCAGCCAGCCAGCTAGCTCAGAGCACAGGATACATCAGAACAGGGTGTGACTACATTCCAGTCTAATGACGACTCCAAGGTCTGTAACTACACTCACTGTTGGCTCTGTAACTCCGACTGTTGGCTCTCAACCGATGTATGCAAGCATGCACTCTTACGTGAATGAAACATTATTAATAGAAAGAACCGAACAGTACAATCGTTACGAATCGGTCTCTACTGAGGAAACAGAAAATTGAAAGTTTCCTGCAATGCGTCAATCGGAAGAATAATGTTACTATATTATTCCCAAATATATTTTCATAATCGGTGTCAACGCAGTCTGAAGATAACAGTACGTCACATACTGTGGAATGAGGATCATGGATTCGGACAACTGCAGTGAATCCACAAGAAAGTAAGGTTGAACAAAGTTTTAAGCAACTTGAAAAGTTTTCAAGTCTTACAAAAGTCATGTATGGCAAACCAAAAGCAAAGGTTTAATAAACCTCCATCAATCGAAACACTCGTAATTTGGTTTTAATACAATCTTTAATTTGTTTCTGCGTCCAAATACGAAGAGGTCTCCACTTCCAAAGAGTACCTACTGACTTAACTTTTTGCTCACTTGATGAACACGAAAATATTCCTGCATGCCCGGTTGCACAAAAGTCTGTTGAATTTCAACCGTTAGGCTACGAGAACCAATCAGTGGAGGCTTCCCTGGAAAGAAGGCTTCTCTTATTGGCCTCGTTACATTTAATCACGATTAAACCCTAACAGACTTCTATGCTATTAGGCCGTAGATGATAAATACTCTCACAGACTGCAATTGTATGACACTATACTCTGCAAAACTGCAAAACAAGTTGAAATTGAAGTTTTAAACAATTATTCGTGTATAGTATTGTAAAAGTTGTGAAACGTTTAACTCATAATTGATTATATTATATATTATGTTATATTATTGATAAAGCATTAATCCATATATTATTCTATTACAGTAGTGAGTAGTATGTTATTTATTGTTGTAAGGCTTGTTAATAGGAAAGAGTGATCGTACCGGAACTTGATCCTACTATAGTGTTCTTCCTTGCGTTGTAAACTATACATTTGTTTGTGAGTATATTGTGTTTTCGACTGCTTCACTTTCTCCAGGCCTGCTGTTCTAAATTACGTCGGTGAAACCGTGAGCCAATAAGCCTTTCTCTTTGCGCTGCGCGGAGACGAAACGAGAGCTGAAGAAGACGGGAGAGAGCGGATGTGGTTGGTGACAGAGGAAGAGCAAGCAAGATATGAGGAGGAGAAATGGTTCAACGCCTGAAAAGAAACCTCTCAGTAGAGCTGAGACAAATCTGCATATGATGCTCAAAGAATCTCAAAGTCGCAATTGTTATTGGAATACTGAACTGTAATTTCCTCTTGATTTGAACATGTTTTGTTTAAAACTTCTACTGTAGAACCTCGTTAATCCGTCCCCTATAGGTCCCGGGGCTTGGCAGGGACAGCAAAAAGGTGCGATTATCGGATTTACTCTTTCATTCACGTAAAAACATACTCAAACTATATTTTTGCATCAATGATTCACAATACGAGATTGACAAGAGCAAAACTGAATAAAATAGTTCACAGGAAATTTCAAAAAAACATTGAAAACTGATAGCATGATCAGAATAGGCTATGAGGACACCTCGATACTGGAAAAGCTGACCAGTTTACTCTTCGCTCATCGATTTGACGGAATGACGGGTTAACCGATAAACAATAAGTGATAAGCGAAAAATTGATAAGTATCAGAAAAATTTGATGCTTCAATAATTTATCATAAAAACTTCACTGAAAAGATTCTTTATTCCAATAATTGATCATTATAAATTTTATGGTGTCTTTTCTTGGTTTGTTTCATTACTAATTCCTTACAAGATCACTGTGGTATAATATCAGTTTTGTGTCATTATATCACAGTGATTTTGTGAGGGAAGATCATAGTAACAAGAAGACAACACTGAAGGATGGATGGTCTGGATAATGTCTCAGATATCATGATAGTGTACAGCCTACAAGAGTCCTATTTTTTGTTGTTCAATGCTTCGTTATCATTTTAATAGCATGAGATATAAGGAATTTTTATATTTTAAGGTATTGTGGAAAAATTATTTTTTGTTAAATTATGGGAATTAAATCGGAAATTTGCAAAAACCAGATAAAGAAGAATTTCGATGTTATCAAGTGACTCATTGAAACATTATTACAAAGAGGAAATGATGGAACAAATAAATTCTTAAAAACGAGGAAAATTTGCTACTTTCTAGTGGGTGTGAAGGTCTATGGGAGAATGATTATCATTTAATAGAGAATAATTTTTGTAACTACTGTACTATGATAGCCAAACTTTTTAATAGTACTACCAGCAGCTCTGATGCCCGGGCTAGGCAGTAGGCAAAGGTTTGCGATGTAGCATGGTTGCAAGTGAACCTGTTGCGCTGATGGGTGGGGGTGGTGGTCTCTTGAAGCAATCACGTTCCCTGCAACCCCTTGCCTTGACACACTGGCGGCGAGTGGAGTGGTCCTGCATTACTCTCCAACTTGCAGTTCACCATTACCTTCCGGGGTTCCTTCTGCTTGAAAGTGGTTTTCAAAAGATTGGCTGCACTTCCATTCGAACTTGAAGCGCATTATAATGTTTACATCGTTTTATGGATGTAGCCTAGCGGACATACACAATTAGCGCCCAGCGGTCAAATGGGAGTGATACATGGCTTCGATACACACGTTCACTGTTTACGTCGTGACGTCATCACTGCCAGTCACATTATTTGTCTGCCTCGCTCCCTCTCTCTCTCTCACTCTCTCTGAAAGTGATAGCGGTATATAAACTTTCCGACAACCATCTGCTTTATAACGACCATTCCTTTCCTATTCGACTCCAAAAGTGTTCCATTGATTTAGCTCGACTTGTGACGAATTTTGAAATCATAAATACATCGAATTTCCAGCTCTGACAGTATGTTGAAAAGTTTGACCGGGAATCCCCCGGTTTGTCAAAGCCACACCACCCCATCAACTTTTCGATAATTAGCACATATTGACTCTTTCAGGCTGTCACCATGAGTGACAAAATGAACAGTGTTGATATGCTTGCTACGCTGAGTGTCGGAGGTTCAAAGATTAGTGTGTGAAGGTTTCAAGTATTCGAGAAATATATATTTATCCATCACCCACATTGTCTTTGTCATTAAAACAAAATTCAGAAATGAAAAGAGTAGTATAAAAAGGCCGGTCCTGGGGCACAAGTGCCCCAGAACCGGCCTTCACCACAAGGTCACCCAAGTTGACCAAACCTAACCTCAAGGCCATCCAGGTCAACCAAACCTGACCTCAAGGCCATCCAGGTCAACCAAACCTAACCTCAAGGCCATCCAGGTCAACCAAACCTAACCTCAAGGCCATCCAGGGCAATCAAACCTAACCTCAAGGTCATCCAGGGCAACCAAACCTAACCTCAAGGACATCCTGCTCAATCAAACCTAACCTCAAGGTAAAAAAAAAAAAAAATTAAAATTTAAGAAAAAAAAATAAAATAAAAAAATTAAGAAAAAAAAAATTAAAAAAAAATTAAAAATTAAAAAAAATTAAGAAAAAAATTGAAAAAAAATAAAAATGAAAAAAAAAATAAAATAAAAATTAAAAAAAATTAAGAAAAAAATTGAAAAAAAATTAAAAAAAATAAAATAAAAAAAATAAATAAATAATAAAACACATAAAATCGGGAATAAAATTGGGAATAAATGGGAAAAAAATCACTGGGGATCTTGAACTGGGCTATAAAAGGAGTTGTTCTGCAAGGAGTGGGACATTGTGTCTTGTGCAGTTGTGCCGCCAGTATGTGTGTGTGTGATTTTCGTGTATTTGTTTTGGATTACTTTCATCTTTATCATCATCAAGAGTAAGTACCAATGCATTTTATAGCTATATATATATATATATATATATTATATATATTCCCTATTTGACAATTAAATTTAAAAGAGTTGAATTTTGAAGTAGATGATTTGAGAATGTCAATTAAATTCTAAAATGACTTAAATTCAAAAGTGACTAGTTTAATTGTGAATTAGGTTCCATACATAGAGTAAATGACATAGTCAAAAATGACTAGTGTAATTATGAATCAGGTTCCAAAACATAGAGTACAATACAAGTTGAGAGTTTAATTGTGAATTAGGTTCTTATACATAGAGTTGGTGGTTGTAATTCATCCTAACCTAAAAAATGTATAACAAGTCTTTGCTATAGAATTAGGCTGTACCCACAATATGTTTGACATTGATAGTGATGAAGGTGTGTATGTCGTTTCGGACATGAGCGGCAATGGTTCCAATGATCAGGAGCACCCATCCCACCTTCTCCCCTATCACGAAGTAGATCCTAGACCCCCATTCACATTCCCCACCCCCACCATACAGCTCCCGACCATCATCCCTAGAACATTCAATATAAACATCTATGAACCTCCATCCCCGACACACCCACACATCCAACCCTTGATCCTAGATATTGATACTGATTCACAGCCTTCATCCCCAACATCTGTTGATAGTGATGAAGGTATATATATAGAGTTGAATACTGCATACCATAGTTATACAATATTGTATTGCATTGTTCCAGATGAACAAAGCTGCACGATGTCAACAAAAAGCAAACTCAGTAGACGAGTTTGTTGTTCTGGAGGAGGCATTTAAATCCAGACTCACGACTCTATACTACAATAATGCATACAAGGATGAGCCTGCCAAAGATTTCCACACCTTTCTGAATGGTCTGAAGGATAAAATTGTTCACATAATCAGTCAGCAACAGCAGACACATGGAGCAATGAAGTTCAATCTAGTATTGGAGGCAACATATTTCCGCAGCACCCTTGATAAGACCTTCTTCGAACAAGAAGAGTTTCAGAATGTTGCCTTCAAAACTCCAAACTACACCATCTTCAGTATCATCAATCTTCCAGACATCATCAACCAAGCTTGCATGACCCTACTGGATGAGGAGTCAAAATTCGAAGGAAATTCCAGTGGATGGAGTTTGCTTATCGTTGATGGATTGCTCATCAGGATTAGCAAACATACTCCCCTGCGTGGATCATCCTACATCAGTCTTCCACCTCTTCTATCAGCATGAAAGGCAATCGTCAATCCTATAAACAAGGACCAGCAATGTTTCAAATGGGCTATCCTTGCCAAACATGACAAAGCAGTAATCCTGAACAAATCAACAACCGATACCATCAATTGGAGGAGAGATACAACTTTTCATATAGGTAAGAAATCACCTTACTATACTTTCAACAAAGGCTGTTTCAACGACCCCCACTCCACTTCCCCCAGTCACATGACCAATTGCCACCAGTCTTTATCAGCATCCACTTCCTGTTCCAACAAGTATGTATGACGTCATCTCTCAACTATGCCTATACATCTCAATAATGTTCCCACTGTAGGGCTGAGAGTGAGAGAGTGACAGATAGTGAGAGAGAAAGAGAGTGAACAGTGAGTGATCAGTGAGTGAACAGTGGGTGAGGGAGTGAGACAGTAAGTGAGAGAGAGAGAGTGAGAGTCACACAAAACTATCACTATACAATCATCATACCAATTGCACAATGTTTTGCAATCAATTATTTACAATTTTCCTTGTTTGATAAGCCATCTCACAATGCCAAATGTAGGCAGTCTGACATCTATAATTAAACTTGAGTGCAAAGTGTAAAGCTGAGTTACACATACCTCTATTGTAGGCATTCTTGTAAGTTGACTAAAAATGTGAAAGTGAGGTTCACATCCACTGTTATCTGTTTGCACTCTAACCAATGCTGAGTGCATTACTAAATAAATAATACTTGACTTTCAGAATTGAGTCTCAATTTCATCTTATTGGAAATTTGTATCTTTGGATAGGATAGAATAGGAAACAAAAGATAACACACAAGGTTACAATAATTTTCTTTATTTTTTTTTAATTATTATACAAACATCAAGGCATATCTATGTCAATCAGATACAGAAAATAACTCTTCCCTTATTCCTACTGGGTGTATATTTCAAAACATCTAGCTTGATTCTAATTTTATAATTCAAATCTATGTTGGGATTCTCAAATTCTTCCTCTAGCCAATAGTTTGACACATACAATGCTTCCAGGTTTTCAAACTGTAAAATATATCTACTCTTGTTCCTACAGTATACCTGTTTGATTGCAATAATGACCAATTCTGTCCCTTCTTGTAACTCCTCCAATCTTCTGCAATCCCCTACTCTAACTTTACCTTTGATTTCCAGCATTGTGATGTTATTATACTGCTCCACTTCTTTTTGTGTAAAGGGAGTGTCTTCTAAGTTTTTCCATACATCTGACAGAAAATTGAGTGACTCTATTCTAGGAAATGTGTTACCATTATAGCTTGTCATACCATTGAGTGTAATTACACAAATGTTCTCTCCCCTTGGTAGACAAATCATTTCTTTCTCGTCACTGTAAGGGATTACAAAATAACCCTTTTTCTTAAGGGTTTCTATAGCTTTGTATGCTTTAATAAAAACATTCTTATGGTACCCCTTTACAAAGTAAACGTTTTTCAAACCATCTTTTTCCCCCAGAACACCTACATATGGGAATTTACCAGTATTATTCACAGTAAATGCAGTCACATTATATACCCCACTTGGATCAAAATTTAGCCAATGTGGATGGAAGTATGGTTCAAGTTCCTCTCTCAAATTTTGTATTTCTTTCTCAAATTCAGCAAGCTGCTTATGCTGCTCCCTGAATGTCTCTGTGGCTTTCAAAAACTCTACTTTTCTCCGTTTTAGATCAATTTCATCCAGTTCTAGCTTACACTTCTTGGCTGATAGCACTGTGATAGGAGACAAGGGCTGTATCTCTTTAACAGGGTATGGAAGAAGCTTACAGGTTATGTTTGCTCGTTTTCTTAAGACTTGTGGTATCAAGTTACCTGTTGCTACAAGGCCCAACTCATCTAAGTTAACAACTTTGGATATGGTAGAGAAAACTGTGGTTGACTTGGAGAAATATGTGTCACCACTCTTAATATAGCACTTTTGTGAGAAACTGATATTATTTTGGTTGGATGAGTCCTCGAAAATTTCTACATAATTGATAGGTAGTAAATTAAAACTGAATGCAGAAATAACATAAGAAACTATTTTATTTCTATGTTGTGGGTCAGTGGGGAGCTTTACTTGTACTCCAGTCAATTTCTTGGTATTGCTATTACCCCAGTAAACATACTGTAGAAGATTATTATAGACCAGACAACAACTATTTTTCAAATTATCTGTCAGTTTTGTCCACATTTTGGCCAAGGACACAGAATAAATTGGAGCATTTTGAAAATAATTTCTACTATCATTCAAAAGTGACAAGCTACCATAGATAGGGTCAAAGGTTTTGCTATTGTCTCTATTTGTTAAACTGTAGTTATAGATTGTAGCTTCCAAACGTGTAATACTATGCATTTTGGCAGCATTGGAGGTGAAAGTTTCCCGTAATCTCATGCCTGGACAGGCAATAAAGTCAACAATATGATTGCCTAACTGCTTGTTTACACCAGGGCTTGTGATTTGATATACAAACTTATTATAAATTTTCACCCTCACATTACTATTAACCCAATTCGAACAATCATTCCCAACAGTTTTGTTGTTATCCACTATCACATTATAGTCTTCTTTATATTCTCCTTGGAAGCAGAAACAATGATTTGTAGTTAGAAAGTCACACATCCCATTCTTGTTGAATATTCCAGCAAAGTCCTGTGTTATGTTCAAGTCTAGTAGATAGAAGTGCTCCTTCCTCAGCTGCTCCAATAGTCTCAGTAGCTCTTCCATCAATGTAGCAATTGGTACGTCTGCGAGCTCCACTTTGTAAGGTATACCCACTGGTTCCTGGTATTTTTGTTTCACCTCATTGTAATTATCTTTGCCAAGCACTTGTAGAATCTTTTGAGACATATCACTTCCACTGTCCAATAGGTAAGGCAGCTTTGCTTTGACTCCATGTTTAGCTGACACCATATTAGAGAATTTTCCTCTCAAATATAAGTTGAATGCACCACATATATCCTTTTTAGAACAAAACGTCTCTTATCCATCTCCTCACAATCGTCCAAAGCACAGATTTTCACAAGCATAATATTGTCACAGAAAGGTTCTGTAATAGGCACAAGATTTGAGTCATCCTGCACCAACAGTTCTTCTCCAGCAGTGTAATCAATATTTCCAATGTCTGTCACAAGGTTGTCATTGCACAGGTTCTCTGTTAGAAGCCACAAACCAAACCGCTCATTGGTAGGCTTGATTTTATTACCACAGAGCGTAGGCACATTAAACACCTTAGAAGTATCCATGTTTACTGCACCATTGACATTAACAAACTGAACGAATGCAGATCAATGCTGGGGTATTTATAGTAAGATAGTTGAGGGATGACATCATACAGACTTGTTGGAACAGGATGCTGATAAAGACTGGTGGGCGTGGCCATTAGTCATTTGACAGGGGAGGTGGAGTGGGGGTCGTTGAAACAGCCTTCGTTGAAAGTATAGTAAGGTGATTTCTTACCTATATGATGAGCACAATGACTTCCCATTCCTGGCAGAGAACAAAAAAACTCTAAAATCAGGATCATTGAGATTGATGACAACTCTAAGCAACCGTGAACGATATGTATGTCATTACCGCACCCTCAAGCAAGCAGTACAACATGGATTGAAAATCACTAAAGTTCATCGAGGTGTAAGGTTTGAGCAGGAGGACTTCCTAGCACCCTACATCATGCTAAACACCAGACTTTGACAACAGTCAAAGAACAAGTTTGAGAAAAATTCCTTCAAACTAATGAACAACGCAGTTTTTGGCAAGACAATGGAAATGTGCGAAAAAGAATGAGCATGGAGCTAGTGAATGATGAGAAGCATTTGAATAAACTGATTGCTCGACCAGTGTACAAGGATCGTATCATATTTGGAGAGAATATTTGTGCTGTTACAATGCATAAAGAGGAAGTGGAGCTCAATAAGCCAATCTATATAGGGTTATCAGTGCTTGACATCAGCAAAACCCTCATGTACGAATTCCATTATAACATCATGAAGCCCATCTACAAGGACTGTCTTCAACTCTTATATCAAGATACTGATAGCTTGTTCTACCTTGTCAAGACAGAGGACATGTACAAAGATATCATCAATAATCAACAGCTTAAAGATACCTTTGACACTTCAGAGTACCCTACAGACCACCCTTTAAGAGATCTCTCCTGGTGGTGGACAAGGAGTTTCCACACTTGTCCCAGCTGCTTCATCCAACCAATCCTCTTCATCCATTTCATAGTCTAAAATCTCCTCAGCAGGTGGAGGACTGCCTGCTTGCTGTTGTCTGTCTCTGAAGGCAACTCCCCACTCAGGGTTGTAAGGAGGAGGTGGATCATCCTCAGGTTCAACTGCATTGTAAACCTGAGGATCAACTATCTCCTCCTCATTCTCCCACAGCTCAATCCTGGCTAGAGACTTATGAAGGGGAAGCTGGCATTGGAGTTTGGTTTTGACCAGAATTCAGCAATCCCCAATTTCTAAGGTTCTCCTCCGAGTTTGCTAGTTCCCAGTTCTCGAGAGGCGTGGGAGGCATGGGAACTCTAGGGATCTCCCAGTTCCTTGTGGAAGTTTGTATTATTGGGTCCTGCGGTGAGGCTGATTGGTGTGATGAGGGGCTACTGCCAAATTGAAGCCATCTTGGCTTCGGCCGGTGGGATGATTGGCGGCGGCTGGATTACTGGTGGTAGTAGTGGGGTGACTGGTGGCGGCGGTTGGATGACTGGCGGCGGTGGTGGGGTGACTGGTGGTGGTGGTTGGATTACTGGTGGTGGTGGGGTGACTGGCGGCGGTTGGATGACTGGTGGTGGTGGTTGGATGATTGGCGGTGGTTGGATGACTAGCGGCGGTGGTGGGGTGACTGGTGACGATGGTGGGGCGACTGGCGGGGGTGGTGGGCTGACTGGTGGTGATGGGGGGACACCTTCATCACTAACAATGTCAAACATACTGTGGGTACAGCCTAATTCTATGGCAAAGACTTGTTATACGTTTTTTAGGTTAGGATGAATTACAACCACCAACTCTATGTATAAGAACCTAATTCACAATTAAACTCTCAACTTGTATTGTACTCTATGTTTTGGAACCTAATTCATAATTACACTAGTCATTTTAGACTATGTCATTTACTCTATGTATAAGAACCTAATTTTCAATTAAACTCTCAACTTGTATTGTACTCTATGTTTTGGAACCTAATTCATAATTACACCAGTCCTTTTTGACTATGTCATTTACTCTATGTATTGGAACCTAATTCACAATTAAACTAGTCACTTTTGAATTTAAGTCATTTTAGAATTTAATTGACAGTCTCAAACCATCTACTTCAAAATTCAACTCTTTTAAATTTAATTGTCAAATCGGGAATATAATATAAATATATATATAGCTATAAAATGCATTGGTACTTACTCTTGATGATGATAAAGATGAAAGTAATCCAAAACTCAATTTCTTTTTATTTTTTTTAATTTTTTTTTTAATTTAAAGAAAACTTTTTTTTTCATTTTTTTCCTAATTTTTTAATTTTTTTTTCTTTTTCAATTTTTTTTTTATTTTTTTTTCTCAATTTTTTTTTAATTTTTTTTTCTTTTAAATATTTTTTTTTCTTAAATTTTTTTTTCTAATTTTTTTTCCTTTTATAAATTTTTTTTGTTAATTTTCTCTTTTATTTTTTTTTCCTAATTTTTTTTTTAATTTTTTTTTCTTTCAAATATTTTTTTTTCTTAAATTTTTATTTTTTTTTCTTTCTTATTTTTTTTTCAAATATTTTTTTTTTTTTTCTTAATGTTTTTTTAAATTTTTTTCCTTTCAAATATTTTTTTTTCTTAAATTTTTATTTTTTTTTCTTTCTTATTTTCTTTCAAATATTTTTTTTTATTTTTTTTCTTATTTTTTTTTCTTAAATTTCTTTTTTTCTCTTGAGGTTAGGTTTGATTGAGCTGGATGATCTTGAGGTAAGGTTTGGTTGCCCTGGATGACCTTGAGGTTAGGTTTGGTTGACCTGGATGGCCTTGAGGTTAGGTTTGGTTGACCTGGATGGCCTTGAGGTTAGGTTTGGTTGACCTGGATGGCCTTGAGGTTAGGTTTGGTCAACTTGGGTGACCTTGAGGTGAAGGCCGGTTCTGGGGCACTTGTGCCCCAGGACCGGCCTTATTATACTACTGAAAAGTCAAAACATTAGAATTAATGATTGAGACGATGTGTCTGCTAGAACCAATTTGACAGAGATTATTCATTCAAGATGGCTGTATCTTAATTTTTTTTTCTTGATTTTTATAGCACCTAGTTAAAGACTAATAAGCTATTCTATTTTGACATAAATTGATAAGAATATTGTTTGTGAAGGTAAAACCCATTGGTTAAGCCTTCTATATTGGTCAAGGATTACAGTATTCTGCCTTTGCACTTCCAATTGAACACTTTAGCACTAAACTAATTCGTGTGGCTTTCTGTGTTGCAGTCTTCTTACTCCATGAACGTTGAGCAGCTGGATTGCTTCCACGTTCACATGTTGATGAAGTCTTTTCTCATGTTTTTCTGCAAATCTTTGGATTTCACTGATGACTGTCGCCACTCCCAGGTCGCGGTGGAGATCAGAGTTCCTGATATACCAAGGAGCGTCTACACAACTTCTGAGTACTTTGTTCTGGAAGCGCTGGATGATGTCGATATTGGATGGTCGGGTGCAGCCCCAGAGTTGAATTCCGTAGGTCCACACCGGCTTGAGAATCTGCTTGTAGAGAAGCAATTTGTTATAATTTGACAACTTTGATGTCCTCTGTATCTTAATGAGTTCGTACAATCATGGTTCTAGCCCAATCTTTCAATATCAATTAGAATGTTTGAATTATAGGATAGAAATATGTATCTTATTAACTTGGCTAATATGTTGTCATAATACAGTAGTGTTTTGCTTGAAGCTTCCTTAGGATACTGTAGTGAATTTGAATCTCGCTTCTTCAGTCGGAACGTAATGTCGGCTGCTAGTGAGAGCGAAATGGCATCACTCGTGATGACGTCACGGACGTTCACTTTGTTACGTTCAATCTGTGAGTGCCCAAACACATTCTGACCGCTGGCCGCAAGTTGCAAATTACCAGCCTACAGCAACCAACTACACACTTGGTGACCTTGCTAAATGCCAACTCCTCCTTTTCTTCTTCCACCACCTACTTTTCCCTTCATTTCTTCCCACTCTTATTTTGACGCAGTATTGCTTCCGTAGTGCTAGCCTTCACATCATTATTGCAACATTGCTATATATAGTCAAACTCACTTATATTTGTGAATATTAATTTAATCACTCACCAAAGAGATTCAAGTCTTCATAGAAAACACTCCATGGAAAATTAATGATTCATTGGTTATCAATTAATTATTTCATTGGTGGTTGGTAATCTAATTATCCGACTTGAAGCAGTACGAAAAAGAAGCAGTAAAGGAGAATTTCAATAAATAGAAAAGTTGGATAACATTTAAATTGCAGGAATGTTAATAGAATAATTATATTCAAGCTACTATAGTGAGGTCTACGTTATAATGGCAGTGAAAAAAGATACGACAGCAACGTTGCCGAGCTCCTGTCTTGTCGATGCCATCTATCGATTTAATTTAACTGCCTACCTTCCCTTTTCTGTTCTTCATGTTGATAAATTTCTGCAAAAAAGCCTTTACAAAGATCCTATCTAAATTGTTGATTCACACTGGAGAGAGCAAGCGGACATAGCTCTATCACTAGAGTATTCGCTCAATCAATAATGCATGGTCATCATAAAGATTGCATTGAGAAGAATCTTCTTGTAGAGGTTTTAAAATGAAGTTGATTTATTTATTCACATCTCTATACAGAAATACTGATGATCAATTAATCCTATACTATTAAACGAGCAATTTCTGTTTTTATGTTTGTATTTCACCGGATCTCGAAAACGGCTCTAACGATTTTCACGAAATTCAGAACATAGTAGGTTTATAATATAAAGATTCGATTGCACTAGGTCTCATCCCTGGAAAAAACTCTTTGAAGGACATTAAAAGGATAATATTCATCCTTGGAAGAACAGATTTCGTCGTCTGTCGATAACAGAAGACGCTGTGCCTGTGAGGGAGATCAGCTGTGTAATCATTCAAACAGCTCACCGTATCTCGCGAGAAATATTATCTAGAAATTTTAATAGACTCTATCAAAATAATCTGATTTGTTGGCATGACATGGTTTATCACTCTAAATTAGAGTCTAAATAATATATCATAATAATCAAAGTTAATCATTATTTCACAATTTTAAGTGATTAGTGAGTGTTATTTTGTTATTCAATTTGGTTTGTAAACAATCTAAATTAGAACTTTTCTGTTTTTAAATATTTTGACTGAAAATTGGACCTGGATTCAAGTGTATGAAACATAAGACACTTTTTGGACCATTTATAGTGTATAAATCAAAATTCGGGGATGAAACAGTTTTGGGCTGTGCCTGTTTGTCCTTCCCCAATCATTTTGAAAAATTGTGCTCTGTTTATCAATAAATAAATAACGAGCGAAGCTCGGTGCCCCGATATTAAGTGTTATTCGAACGAAATACTTCTTCTAGAATTCACTCACACGGTATAGTATAAGTTATATTCCCGATCGATCAAAACAAGTTAGTTATTTATGAAATATTCACTTTATATTGTCTGACACTCACGTGCTCAAGTGAGGGCTCTTATCAGTTTAGTTAGCATTGAGCAATCTCTTGGAGTGACAAAATGTCTTGTTCCTAAAGTAGGCATACAGTATATGCAACTCATTTCCCACTGAATCAAATTTCTTCTCAGTTTGCTATAAAATATTATTGAACGTCCACGAATGTAAAAATAATTAGCGGGATCACTCTTCAGCAATCAAGATGCATTTCAAAAAATAAACAATTATGAAATCATAAAAATGGAATATGATCAATATGATAGAATATGATAAGAAATATAATTTCCTGAAAGATTCGTTTAGTCAATTTCCCAATACAGATCTGTTAAGCCTCGGTATTTTTGTGGTTTTTCAGTAATAGAATATTTTTATTGATTGTCTAGATTTATATAAGTTTTTAAAAATAAGAATATAGTGAGGTCTTCGTTATAATAGCAGTATTTGATTAACATTGGTGTTGCCATCCTTGTCTATCATTAGACAAAGCAGATAGCACTTTCCAGCTCCACAACGTTGCCAGATAGATTTTAACAATTTAGAAATATAACTTAATCAATTAATAAAATATTAAATCTCAATTATGAAAATTTATTATTCAAGTTAATCGTTGAGGAATATTTTTCTTATAGAATGAAGTGATTATTTTAAACAAGAATGAACAGAAGAAACAAGAAGATGGTATACCATCAGATACACCGGTTTCAGCTATTCTCTATAGACGAAGGCAGTGGTTAAGCAGAGTATCGACAACGCAGTTCTCAAATATTTCTTCACTACCATTAAAACGTGAACCTCACTATATATTGTAGTTATTTCAAAATAAATATGCAATTGACAGAATGAAAGCATCTTACATATTGAATTTCATTTTTTAGTGTCCTTGTACGGTAAGTTAAAAAGTATAGAAGTTTTCAGAGTGACTTAAAAATCCGAATTTAGTCTGCGCTATTAGAGATAGAGACTGGTGTGAGTTTATTTGAGATACATGGCATCACAACACATCACACAAGGCCGTGTAGTAGTGGAGTTGGAGTGGAGGATGTGATGTGATAGCTGATGACCTCGCGACGACCTTGGAAGCCCGCGAAGCACCTCGGCAGGTGCGCACTAGCGCCAGGTAACGTATGCGGCAATATACTCAACTAACATCTTCTCAAGCTTTGTTTCTTCAGACATGAGCTTGACTTGACCACTTGCTGACTATTAACATAGATAAAGGATAAGCATAAGCATATCTATATTTCTTGTCTCTGCTATTAACCACTTGACCACTTGCTGACTTTAACCACTTGACCACTTGCTGACTTTAACCACTTGACAGCTATTTTTTGATTCCAGCAGAATACAGCATGCAGTGGCTATAATTTTGCAAAAGATGCACTTAACTGGCTTGAAGAATTCAACCGGTAGGTGCGAAGAATAAGCTGAGTAACGATTATTTACTTATAACGATTAATTTAAATGTTATTTATTTTATACTGTAATGTTTTTTTATTGATGTAATTAATTTTTATTTCTCATTGATGTATCTTATGTGTGTGTGTGTGTGTGTGTGTGTGTGTGTGTGTGTGTGTGGTGTGTGTTGTGTGTGTGTGTGTGGTGTGTGTGTGTGTGTGTGTGTGTGTGTGTATGTGTGTGTGTGTGTGGTGTGTGTGTGTGTGGTGTGTGTGTGTGTGTGGTGTGTGTGTGGTGTGTGTGTGTGTGTGTGTGTGTGTGTGTGTTGTGTGTGTGTGTGTGTGTGTGTGTGTGGTGTGTGTGTGTGTGGTGTGTGTGTGTGTGTGTGTGTGTGTCTGTGTGTGTGTGTGTGTGTGTGTGTGAATAAATAAAATGAATTGGCCTGGAATGGCTATTGTACCAAATATTGTTTGTCCAAACTTTTCAAAAATGTTTTCCCTTTAGTACCTTAGAAAACATGATTTTCAATTGTCTTACATTTTCTTAGTGTGTCGCAGCTTTACTAGAATTATAAAGGTAATTGATGTTTATCGGAATAAACTTCTCATGCTTAAATCACAATTTTATTTAAAATATAATATAACTAGCAGTTGTCTGCAATGATAAAAGGAGCAGTGGCGGATATGATAATACCATAGAGCACACTCCTGATGCTGTATTAATTATAGTTTATGTAAAATGTAACAATAAATACCAAAAATATAAAACATGATGTATAATATATAATAAACTTCAATTATAAATACAGTACATAGAATAATTAATATTGTCTAGAAAATACAAAATAGTATCATATTTTGATACTACCTATACGACTATTTATCCAGCACAATCTCATGTACCAGTATTTGCATTAATCAAATCATATAGTTGTACAGTATTCAAAAATAGAAAAAAAATAATTTGAAAAATAACTCGGGGGGAATAATTTTTTGGTAAAAGATTTGGTGGATTCGCAACTAATCTTAAATCTTAATCTAAATGTTGATGCTGTACTATATCTTTTTTATAGTAACTAGCTGCTTTTGTTTCATAAAGTGTTAAAATAAGAATCCTCCTCTTCATGTTTCGTGTTGCAGTGAAAGATAATTTTAGACATTTGAAAACATACTATTTATCGCTCACTCTTCCGTTCCTTTGTTTAAACGAGAATAAGTCTCTTATGCTTGCATCAAATCTTTGAGAAATATTTAACTGTTCAAGAAATGTTCCAAGAAACGCTAGACAAAAACTTGTTGTTTTAGATTTGAAAATCAGTGATTAAAATTGCACTTGATTTTTTTTCAAAACATCTTATACAATTGAATTACTAGCTTGATTTGTATCAACTCCAAAATGTTATACATTTGAGAAAGGTAAAAAGCCTTTTTTATTGTAATATTAATGTGGTTCTCAACTAGCTCATGACCTTTTAAGTATGTTTTTTACATGAAAACACTTGCATTAAATTTATTTGGAATTGCACTACTTAATTTGGTGACCTTAGAAGTTTGAAGAGATCGATACCGGTAGAATCATTCCAGACCCCATCAAAAATAGCATTTATCAATCAGGCTTTTATCGTGTTTGAGAGCAATGTATACTTTTCCAAAAGTGTAATTTTTCAATTCAAAAATTTTCAAGAGCTTCATCGACTGTAGGTAGGCTACCATTGGGATTAGGAGTGATTTATTCAATTTAACAAAATTTAACAATACTGAATGTTAGAAGGAGAAGAATATTTGTAATTGACTGTAAGGTGCACAATAACAGATAAAACAGTAAGACAAAAGAAGAATATAACAATTCAGTGTTCTAAATTCACTACAGAATTTGAGTATATGAAGGTCCACGCAGATTGCCAACGTTTGAGGTAGCGACTACTCTAATATCCATACTACACATTATAATATTGCATAATAGGCTGCAATTGGTTCGTTATCTCACAGAATTCATAGATACTGAATGGAGTTTGAGTAATTGATTATGGAATCATAAATGTATATTCCATTATTATCACCCACACAGTTACGTCACATTGGATATCACAGAAATAACGCTGGCATTACGCTGTACTGTAGCATGGTATTTCCAACATAATTTTCCCCTTTGTTATCAATAACAATGACATTTGGGAGAACTGTATTTGCAAATAATTTCCCTGATTAATTGTAGTGTAATTCAGTGACATTTTTAACTTACGTGAATAATTTTTCTACTCTGCTTTGCTTTTCAGTCAGGATTGAAGGTTAATTTCTTGGAAATATCCCCACTAAATGCTTCATTCAATAATAGCTATTTTCTTTTGATAAGATTTTCTACAAGTTTTATCCTGAGAGAGTTAGATTGGTTTTTTATTTTACGAAGGAAAGAGATTGACAGCACTAGAGTTTTAGGTGGATTCCTAACCACCGGGTGATAATAATGATACTTGAGGCTAGAGCAAATTAAAATAATACTTTTTCCTACAGTTACTCGAAAAAGTGCTCATTCCCGTATCAATTATACGCAAAATACCTTATTCCCACACCCAGTGCGGGAATGTAGATTTGAGTGCGGCAAAGACTTTGTCGCACTCCAAATTTGCAACATAACAACACAATAGTTATTTGTGCAACTAGTGTGCAAAGTGACAGTTTGCTGCACCGAAAGGAACGTTTACGCCCCAGCCGTAGGCGAGGGCGGAATGGCTTCTTGAGTGCAGCAGAGGAACTTTGCTCACGTATTTCACATTAATCTTTCCCTACAGTTACCATTGAATATTAGGAGAAGTGGTTGATTGAATGATTATGGGTAAATTGATGGCTGAAATCCATCAAATGTTTGTGTGTGTGTTGCTGTTATTAATAACAACCTTAATTCATTTAAAAATTAATAATCCAATTGAAGTTGAAAATTCTCAGCCAACGTTCTCATTTTTATTCATTCAAGAATCAGAAAAAATACAGATGGAACAAAAAATTTGCATTCAAAGTACATGCCAACAGCTGCTGCAAGATGGCTGAACCGACAAGCGCGCGACCTAGCGGGAAGAATCGTACCTAAGTTTGTTTCATCCAGCTAAAAACTACAGAAACAGGATTCAGAAATTTAGACTTTTGCTCAAATTACCAAGTAAAATGCACAAAGTAAACTGAAAAATATTTATAAAAATAACATAGACAACAGAGAATATTTATTGTAGTATTCTTATGTTTTATTTATATGGATATCGAACGGTAATCATTTAACATCAAAATTCGAATTTTATAATGTATATTTGCTACTTTTCTCATTGCTTGTAGTTGAAATAGGTAATAATTATCAATAGAAAAGAACTATTATTTATTATCAAATGATGAGAATTTGTAAACGATGATTATTTTATTATGATTTAGATGAACATTATTCTTGTTTTGGATTTCTAGATTGGGATTTTATCATACATAATGTAGGGTAGCCATTGAAATGATTCTTATCTAAATCTAACCACAGTCATTGTTACCAACTTAATTTTTGTTTTTGTGCACTAATCCTCCATATAACCCACCAACTATTTTGCGTTGTCATGTTGCAAATCTGGAGTGCAGAAAAAATTTTTCTCACACTAGAGTGGAAAAGTGATTCTTTGTGTTCTTTAATCAGTGCAGGAATGGCCACTTTCCAAGGTAACTGTAGGAAAAATAGTTAACAAGCTTTATGATGGTAGAGTGCGGCAAAGTAAAAGAAATGTTGGTAAACCTGAATATGTTGCTGGCTGAAAATTTTTGTAAAACAGCAGATTATTACCGCGAGCTATTATTATATTGAATAACTAACAGTGAATGAACAAGAAGTTTTTATTGTATTCAATATCAGTATTTTATTTCTATTCAAGTTAATCATGAATGATTTTTATGTGTGAGATGCCTATATTTTTAACTAGAAGGCATTGAAAATATTTATCGGCCATTATTATGATCAAGGAATCAAGTATTTTTATATCTTCATTTACTTTTGTGGTTAGGTTACTCTTGTTACTGATACTGAGGTTGTGATTGTATATTTTCAAAACAATAATGTATCCATTAGGTTTGAAACATAAATAGTTAGGCTGCACTTTAGTATATGGGCCGCGGAATCCAGCATTGAGACCTATACAGATCGATAGAGGAGATCAATACGAGATCAACCATGTATGACATTGTTGTCGATTTCCAAGGATTAGCTGAAAAAACATGGTGGAAAGTTAGAATTTTTTATATCAATTTTTATTTTTAATAATTTTTTTATGGCTAAAATATGTTTAAAACTAGTGCAATCTTATGTAAAATTTGACGAGGAATCCAATGAAACTAATTTCAGGTTCGTAACTTCAGTAGTTTTTGAGATATTGCAAAAAATGTGCAGAAAAATGCAAATTTTTTGCTTTAAAAAAGGTTAACTTGTTTTCATGATGCTTAATAGGTATTTTTAACTATTGGATTTAGTAGAATGATGAATTCTGAAGAAAAAATGTCCAGTCACTCGATAGCCTAAACTTGAAATTGTTGGAGATATTTGAGAAAAAACATGGCGGAAAGTTCAAAATTTTTATATAAATTTTTATTTTTAATTTTCTATGGCTGAAATATGTTTAAAACTAGTGCAATCTTATGTAAAATTTGACGAGGAATCCAATGAAACTAATTTCAGGTGCGTAACTTTAGTAGTTTTTGAGATATAGCAAAAAATGTGCAGAAAATTGCAATTTTTTTTTTTTTTAATAGGTTAACTTGTTTTCATTGTGATTAATAGGTATTTTTAACTATTGGATTTAGTGGAATGATGAATTCTAAAGAAAAAATGTCTAGTCACTCGATAGCCTAACCTAACCTGACCTAACCCAACCTAACCTAACCTAATCTAACCCAACCTAACCTAACCTAACCCAACCTAACCTAACCTAACCCAAATGTGACTAAACATTTTTTCTTTAGAATTCATCATTCCACTAAATCATGAATGATTTTTATGTGTGAGATGCCTATATTTTTAACTAGAAGGCATTGAAAATATTTATCGGCCATTATTATGATCAAGGAATCAAGTATTTTATATCTTCATTTACTTTTGTGGTTAGGTTACTCTTGTTACTGATACTGAGGTTGTGATTGTATATTTTCAAAACAATAATGTATCCATTAGGTTTGAAACATAAATAGTTAGGCTGCACTTTAGTATATGGGCCGCGGAATCCAGCATTGAGACCTATACAGATCGATAGAGGAGATCAATACGAGATCAACCATGTATGACATTGTTGTCGATTTCCAAGGATTAGCTGAAAAAACATGGTGGAAAGTTAGAATTTTTTATATCAATTTTTATTTTTAATAATTTTTTTATGGCTAAAATATGTTTAAAACTAGTGCAATCTTATGTAAAATTTGACGAGGAATCCAATGAAACTAATTTCAGGTTCGTAACTTCAGTAGTTTTTGAGATATTGCAAAAAATGTGCAGAAAAATGCAAATTTTTTGCTTTAAAAAAGGTTAACTTGTTTTCATGATGCTTAATAGGTATTTTTAACTATTGGATTTAGTAGAATGATGAATTCTGAAGAAAAAATGTCCAGTCACTCGATAGCCTAAACTTGAAATTGTTGGAGATATTTGAGAAAAAACATGGCGGAAAGTTCAAAATTTTTATATAAATTTTTATTTTTAATTTTCTATGGCTGAAATATGTTTAAAACTAGTGCAATCTTATGTAAAATTTGACGAGGAATCCAATGAAACTAATTTCAGGTGCGTAACTTTAGTAGTTTTTGAGATATAGCAAAAAATGTGCAGAAAATTGCAATTTTTTTTTTTTTTTAATAGGTTAACTTGTTTTCATTGTGATTAATAGGTATTTTTAACTATTGGATTTAGTGGAATGATGAATTCTAAAGAAAAAATGTCTAGTCACTCGATAGCCTAACCTAACCTGACCTAACCCAACCTAACCTAACCTAATCTAACCCAACCTAACCTAACCTAACCCAACCTAACCTAACCTAACCCAAATGTGACTAAACATTTTTTCTTTAGAATTCATCATTCCACTAAATCCACTAATTCAGCCATGTTTTTTCACAAATATTTCCAACAATTTTAAGTTTAGGCTATCGAGGTTAGGTTAGGTTAGGTTAGATTGGGTTAGGTTGGGTTAGGGTTAGGTTAGGTTGGGTTAGGTTAGGTTAGGTTAGGTTACATTAGGTTAGGTTGGGTTAGGTTAGGTTACATTAGGTTAGGTTAGGTTTGGTTGGGTTAGGTTACGTTGGGTTAGATTAGGCTAGGTTAGATTAGGTTAGGTTGGGTTAGGGTTAGGTTAGGTTGGGTTAGGTTAGGTTGGGTTAGGTTAGGTTAGGTTAGGTTAGGTTGGGTTAGATTAGGTTAGGTTAGGTTAGGTTGGGTTAGGTTAGGTTAGGCTATTGAGTGACTAAACATTTTTTCTTTAGAATTCATCATTCCACTAAATCCACTAATTCAGCCATGTTTTTTCTCAAATATTTCCAACAATTCCAAGTTTAGGCTATCGAGTGACTGGACATTTTTTCTTCAGAATTCATCATTCTACTAAATCCAATAGTTAAAAATACCTATTAAGCATCATGAAAACAAGTTAACCTTTTTTAAAGCAAAAAATTTGCATTTTTCTGCACATTTTTTGCAATATCTCAAAAACTACTGAATTTACGAACCTGAAATTAGTTTTATTGGATTCCTCGTCAAATTTTACATAAGATTGCACTAGTTTTAAACATATTTTAGCCATAAAAAAATTATTAAAAATAAAAATTGATATAAAAAATTTGAACTTTCCGCCATGTTTTTTCAGCTAATCCTTGGAAATCGACAACAATGTCATACATGGTTGATCTCGTATTGATCTCCTCTATCGATCTACGTTGGTCTCAATGCTAGATTCCGCGGCCCATAAACTAAAGTGCCCCCAATAGTTACACTTCAAAAAAAGTTATTCAGTTCTTCAACTCCCTGAAACATATCAACTCACATTTTTGTAGAACAAATTCAATGAATGCCGTTGATTGAATTAGAAACAGTCTACAGAATTATAGATGTCATTGAATACTGTAATCAAAAACACTGTATTCACAATAATATTCTGTTTACTCAACAGTGACTTGAATGATTGAAGTTCAGCATTTCCGGTAAATGTACTGTTTATATAATATAATTTAATCACGTTTTAAAGAATGCAGTATAACCTTACTTGGGCCTATACGTTTCATGCGGTAGGCTACTGAGCGCTTGGCCAGAAAAGCAGAAAGGCCTAATTGACACGTTTACTCATGTATTTACAAAAAAAAAAAAACAAGCTGAAACTATATTTTTACACTAATATAGAGTATAATATATCATTCAGACACAAACTTGAGGATATTTGGAACTGAAATAAATAATACACATGAAAATTTTATAGAATGGTCAGGTAAGACCCTGAGGGCTGATCACTAGCCTATTCCTTGATCAGTCCTGGGCCGATTAACTTATTTATTCATTTACATTAATAGAAAAATTGAAACATAAGCTTACAGCTTTGATCGCATAGACAAATTAATCAATAAAACACATTAATGGGCACCATATAAGTATAAGCAAAGTTTTGCTTATACTTATAGGATAGGAGAATATTAAACTGTTAGTCACGGGTGAAGTAGGATAACGTTGTGAGGCTCATTGATGGCTCAAAATACTAATACATATCCAGACAAGTGATATGGCCATTTCCACACTTGCTGATGACTTCTTGTAGGTGAAGTAGGCTACTATTATAATTGAATCTCATATAACTTTATAATATTCATTCTATTGTCATTTAGACTGATTTGAAATAATTCTGTTTTGGAATGGTTGCAATATTTATTATCAGCATTAAAAATACTACAGATTTGCACAAACATTCTATTCAGTATAAGACATGTTCACCGCCTATTACTGACTTTTCACATTCTATGGTAACCGTAGGAAAAATTTTATGTGCAATACATGCGCAAAGCCAGATTTTCTCGCCTATGGCTCGTGCAAACGTTTCTTTCGGTGCAGCAAAGTGGCACTTTGTGCACTAGTTGCACAAATAACTATTGTAGTCACACCAGTCACTAGACACAGAAATTTGTTACAATCTATCAATATTAAAGTGAAAAATGAATGAGAATTTGTCAATTATTCTACATTTCAATTTATTTCTACATACTACATTGAACAATATGGAAAAGATAATATCTTTTCCTACAGATACCTTGAAAAGTGACAATTTCTGCACTGATTGCAGGCCGCAAAGAATCACTTTTCCGCACTAGTGCACAAAGTAATACTTTGCATACTCCAGATTTGTAGCATGACAACGAAATGGAAATTATTCATATAATTTTGACAAGATAAATATTTAAAACTAATTAATGAATTATTAAAATTAAAAATTTGACAATTTAAAAATATAAAAAATTAATTTAAAAATTTGAGAATTTATGAAAAAAATTATATTTTTTTTAAATTCAATGATTTGAAAATTTAGCAGAAAACAATTTTTTATTGAATTATCAATATCAAAATTAAATTTGTTATTAATTACAAAATCATACAGACAAACATTAGATTGATTTCAGGACATTCTACCCATAATTACTCACTTTTCATATTCAATGGTAACTGAAGGAAAAATTTAATATGAAATATGTGTGCAAAGTTACTTTACTGCACTCAAGAACCATTCTGTACTCGCCTACTAGTCCAGTCAAGGAAAGGTTATAGAGGGAAAAGTTGAGAAGACAATTTTTGACCCAGATGTTCTGTTTAGGGTAGTAAGGAGGGACACATCAAAAGTCCCCACCCCTACCCACTGTGCTAAGGTGGTGGGGGTGGTTTAAAGATACCATTTATTGGTTTCTCGCATAAAACTCAAAAACTATGTATCCTAAGGACTTGACTGTCATATAACAAATTGAAACTTACATAATTTCCTACATTATTTATTCTACAACGTTTTTTATATCTTCTGTAGTTCTCAAGATATCCTCTCTCGAAGGTGTGACATTATTGAAAAAAAAGTTTTTGCCAATATTTTTTTATATTTTTGCTCTTTCAACTCGACGGGAAAAATCCATGCTGATTATGAGCTTATAAGGCATTGACTTCTCTTCAATTTGATGTATAATTTATCTTTTTTACAAATTTCACTACTCCTTTTGCAACAGCTTTAGTGTTGAATGTGAAATCGCAATTTTTGCAACAATAAACCGATTGACAAAGGAATTTGGAGGGAATGTTTTAAACAAACTTTGCAGCTTTGTTGAGACTAGTTAGGATGAGAACATATCAATAGTCCCCATTCCCAACTCATGCGTGCTAAGGGGATGAGGGTGGTTTAAAAGTTGCATTTTTCAGCGTTTTGCTTCCACGCTCATATATTGAGAACTATGCGATCAACCGACATAACCAACTATTCAAAAATCAAGCTTGATGGATTCTCTACACTTCTTATTTAGTGGAATTCAGTGATATTCCCAACAGTTCCCGAGAAATTCGTTCCTGAAGGTGTTTAACTGTTAAAATAACAGGATTTTATCCAATATTTTGCATTTTCTGGGTTCAAAATTCTCCAACAATGCATCATAAAAACTGATGCTTATCGTAGGTTTGTAGAACGTTGAATTCTCTTTAAAATGATGTATGATCACACTATTCAAAGTTTCCCTTTCATTGTTATAGCACCTTTAATTTAGGGGGTTAATTTTCATTGCTGCAACAATTGATCGTTTGACAATTAATTACATTTGAAGGGGGTGTCTGTGACACAATTTTTTGACTTTGCAGCTTGATTTGGACTAGTTAGTATTTGCACTAGCAAACTTGCGCATCTTCATCTCCTCTGTTGAAGGAGTGGAACCGCTGAGTTGACACTTGTTGCAGCAATGAAAATTTTACCACCTAAATTGAAGCTGCTGTAACAATGGAAGGAAAACTTGGAGAAGTTATAAGAGCAAAAAAATAAAAAAATTGGTGGCAAACATGTTTTTTTTCAAAAATGTCACACCTGCAAGAGCGGATATCTCGAAAACTAGAGGAGATATAAGAAACGTTGTGAAATGAGTATTGTAGGAAATTATGTAAGCTTCAATTTGTTATATGACAGTCAAGTCCTCAGGATACATAGCTATTGAGTTTTATGCGAGAAACCAATAAATGGTATCTTTAAACCACCCCCACCCCCTTAGCACAGTGGGTAAGGGTGGGGACTTTTGATGTGTCCCTCCTTACTACCCTAAACAGAACTGTGAGGCCAAAAATTGTCTTCCAAACATTTCCCTCTATATAGCCTGGACTATACGATTTGAGCGTGAACGTTTCTTTCAGTGCAGCACTATATACATTTATCATCTTAATCCATTTTTATTATCTAATCAATCCAGATAAGATTGATTTATTATTAACACAATGATATTATGATTTATTGTTGTAACATATTTGAATTATTCCTGAAATTTAAAAACCTAAAACTTGAATGAATGATTGAATAGTCGTTTTAAACATAATTTCACCATTTACTTGTAACTTAAAATTTAAAAGTGAACGTTTCTAAATCATTGATAAAACACTTTTTTGCTGTAACGAGATCAAAGAACTTTTTGCGTAACTAAAGATGGGGTTACTTTTCTGTTGAGGCTGCTAAATTTATCACAGAGTGAATTATTTGCGAACTGTGAGGCCATAAGCAATGAATACGAACATGAGGATGAAAATAGATGGTGACTAATAATTTAGTTGATCTATTCCTCAGACAGAGGGCGTTTCTTGCCTATTGCATTGCAGTCTAAAAATATGACCTTGCACAACGTTGCCAGGTCTCTTGCAACCCGCACCCTTCCAAGAGCAACACCCTTGCTTGCTGGCCTTTTCAACTGAGTCATTCCCTTCTAGAGCATTCCATCTGCCCTATTCTGTCCTCTTTTGTGCTGCACAAAGGGCTCGGTTAGCCCTACTCTTCTCCCCTTTTGTAGTTTGGAAGCCTACGTGACTGACTGACGTATGGTTTGTTTTGTGGCAATCTCAACTCTAAACTCACTCACTTGCCAAAAAGCTTACATACAATTTATTATGAAAACTACAAAATCACTGAAGACTCGTTTGCATTACATTTACGAAACGGAATAATCCCTACGACTACTGTTTAGTTTGATACTTTTCCGGTTTTTTCTTTCCAATATTGTAATGTGTCTGATTAATAATAATAATAATAATAATAACAATAATAATAATAATAATAATAATAATAATAATAAATAATAATGTCTCTGGTAGTGGGTACAACACTACCAGAAGTGTTTACTCAAATTATAGACATGATTACAAAAGCTCGAAAACTAAAGATATTGATAAATAATTGAATACTCTTTTATATTTTTTATGATAAAGAACATCAATATAAATAATATTCATAGTCAATGTAGATTTCGAGTAGAATATAAGTGGAGATAATAAATGAATTAACAGTTCAATATAATATTTCATTTAAATAGGATTATAAAACAATTTTGCTGAAGATTTATTACGTCTCATTTCCTTGAACGGTCTTCTATCCCCTCACTAACACTAAACATATATAATGAACCATTCACAACTTCAACTGTCTTCTAAATGATTCCACCACCACCTGTTGATATTTTCATGTAATACTTGTTTCAATATTATTATTAAGAGTGAGTTTATTATTGGTATTTATATTTCATTCAACTTATAGGAATTCTCTGAAAAGTAATGAAGCAATTCAAATTATAGAACTCTTTTAAAATTTTATTCACAGCCTACATGAAACTATACGTTTTTCACCTCTACCACTTTTGTAGAATGGTGGAATTGTCATCATCAATACCATAAACTATACACAGCTCTAAGACATCTTTCTCCAAGTAAACGAATGAAATTAAATATCTTCACACTTTAAACACACAAACGAATACGAGCCAAGTACTGAAGAAGCTCGGATATCAGTAATCAGAGTTTAAATCTATAGTGTTCAATAAGGTGGTAACGGCTATATCGCAAACAACAGCGTGTCAACGAGTGGAAAATGTGGGTGGTAGGGAATAATGAACATCACCAGTAAAAAATACGTTATGATGAGGATTGAGGAAGGAAGGAAGTGAGGAAGTAAGGAAGAAGATATGCAGGATCGGAAGGGGAGTGAGCAGCTGGAGATCAGCTCTACACTGGCGCGAGCTGCTGGCTGCTACAGCTGTTTCCGGCAATTATTAGGTGTTTTGTGTAAAAAACACAACACCAACACCGGGCTAGTTTGCTTCTACTACTCCCAGGTGTACAGCATGTAGCATGTAGCACCTCTCATCAGAGATCATCAGCGCCATACTAAACGTTGAAATACCCCAGCATTTATAAGTTTAGCAGCGGAGGAATTTCCCATTCGATTTGCCAGATATGAAGTGGCAAGACGAAGTCGTGCGTCATGCTGGTTATTCCAGTCTCGATGAGAGTCGCACTAAAATTAGACGCTTTTAGCGAACTGCTTTTCAGCGTGTTGAACTTGTCGAATGGCAGAGTTTGAGTTGATATTCATTACTTTGTAGGGTTTGGTGACTGGGGGAATTCCATATCCTGGCTTCCTGGCTATCTAGATGGATCAATCGATCAAGTAGTTTCCAGTTTTTTTTATTTCATAACAACAGTACTTAGCATTAAATACTTTATAGAGACAGTATCCACCTCCAGTTGCTGAATTTTTATCGATCTTTATAGATAAGTTTCTATGGATAAAAAAGATTGTACATGGAAAATTATTTTCAAGTCTGATAATAAAATTCTGAAACCATCCCTGAATCTAATAAAGTTGATTGAAGTAAGAGCAGAATGCAGTATTAATGGAATTGAAACTAAAACCATTACTAGAATCATTAATCCGTAATGATTCTTTCAAACAAATAGAGACCCTAACTCTGAGCCCCGATTGCACAAGAACCTGTTGAATTTTGATCGTGATTAAATGCCACGAGAATCAATCAGAGAAACATTATTTTCGAAAAAGTCTACTCTGTATGGTTCTCGTGGCATTTAATCATAATTCAAATGTAACAGACTTGAAACGTTGGACTTGGAAGACTTCTCTAGTAGTAACAAATATTCACTCTGAACTAAAATAGATAAATAATTTATTAAAATAACAAATAATAATAATAATATTGTTGAATAGATGAGCAAGATAAAAGAAACGATACAAGTACAGTATTGAATTGTTCTGAAGAAGCATAAAAGTTTAGATTACTACTTTTAGGAGCAGGAATCAGGAATGTAGAATAGCATAAGTAGAGAGGTTGATGTGTGCATTGCGATTGAAGCGGGCCGACCAAGTCGGTCGATGGTCGGTAGAGACCAGCACCAGAGACAGTCGAGAGAGCACAGAAGATTGTAGTGTAGAGTAGAGAGGAGAGAGGAGAGCGCCTGTGCGAATGCTATGTAAATGACCTCGTTCCAAATAAACAGTTAAGGTAACCTCTTAACCTCTCCTAAATCAATATCTCCGTCCTTACGTTACTCGTTCTCTTCATAAACTCAACACATTGGCTAGAAATTCGAAATCTAGTTACTGGTCTGATATTACAGCACCTATTTGTTGAGACCTGCTTTCATTTAATTCATTTTTTTCGATAAATGTGACTCAGACTTTATGACATATACTGTTCCAAATTCTTCCATTCTCCACAATAGAATTACAACATCTTATAATGCAATCTGCTCCAGGCATCTGTGATATGGAGGATTTGGGTCTTGGTCTCCTCAAACACTGGAGCTACAGTAATTCATATTGTAACCAATTTAAAAATATCATTCTCATAAAAATCCAAAAGATCAATTTTCCACTGAATTCACATTTTTTTGAATTAATACTTTTTTGAGATGATCTAAATTTAACAATATAAAATTAAAGTTCACCCAAGTGAGCAGAAAAGTATCTTCTAAATCGGAATGGTATCGAAATCCATTCATTCTATTCTATTACGAATTACCTATTTTTTATTCATTCAACGAATTTTTATCTTTCAGTAATAATTATTGAAAAAGCTTAGCGTATTCTTGATCATTTTGACTCGAGTCTCAAGTTGTTGTCCTTTTTGTGGGTTTGTTTATATGTTCGACGTTCGACTCTAACTTTTGAATGTTTTCACAATCAACTTGAAACTTTCGACACAACCATTATACAGATCATGTTCGTTGGCCAACGAAATTGACTCCCTCCTCTTCGTCCTTTTTGACGGTAAAACAAAGTCCAAAATGGAAAATTGTTAATAATAATTATTACATATCACATTTTTTGTAATCAGATGTCAGTCTGATATTGCATATTATATGAGGTAATTTATTCAAAACTGTATTTCTCTATCAATATATAGCCTACTACTAGGATTGACTAGGCTTTAAATCCGAAGTCATAAATATCCTGAAATAAGATTAGAAAGAAATTTTCAACTTTGGGAGCTTACTTTTTTTAAATTTCTGTCCAACAAATATCTAATCATCGATCTTATCACCCAAACACAAGCCTAAAGCTCATGGGGACATCACCCTCCAGCATAAAAATAATAAAAAATCTTGTGTGGCGCACTCACATTTTCTTTGCCGTAATAAACATTTTCTTTATTCTAGTAGGTACATTATTATAATAATCATTTGTGAACATTCAAATTCAGTTCCTATGAGTCACCTGGACTATAAAGGTTAGGCGCACACAGATCGTCATCGGACGGACGGCACGCATTGGACGGATCGGACGATTAGATTTTATGCACTCCAATTGAAAACAATGCATCAAATCTAAAAATCGTCCGATCCGTCCGTCCGATGACGATCTGTGTGCGCCTACCTTAAGAAACATGATACACAGTGATCAGAAAATAACATTTCATCAGGGGTCTCCAGGGTAGGGTCTCAAGAGTCGAGTTTTCGGAAATATAATTTAAAATTGATCAGCTGACGAGATCAATTCTGCTATCTCTTCCAGTGAATGATTTAATAGAATCAACAGTTGCCTCTCTCATTCAGAGTTTGCATTTGAATAATCAGATTTTCTCGAATTTGGAGCTCATTTTTAATTTTAGGTGAAATGTTAATGAACACTAATTGTAGAAATTGTCATGCTCAATCTTTCCCACTTGAAATTTTCCGTTGAAATTGTATCTGAAGCCTGATAATTGGAAATTTAACTTTGCATAGATGGAGCTCCTGAAATTCGCACAGATATGGGACTTATGGCAGTTGATAAAGCTTATCAATGATTATCTAAGGTAAATATTTGATCAAAATAGTTGGAGCCATTTTTGAGAAAATCATTTTCGTCATTTCAGCCGCCATCTTGAAAATTGTATTTGATCGAAATTGTTCTTGTCGGATCCTTATAGTGTAAGGACCTGGGCTTATAGTGTAAGGCTGTGCAAAGGCTAAAAATAAACTTTCCACTCGTGATATTTTGCAAAGTTTTTTGATTTGTATATCATCCTTGGAGATGATGAATGGTACCATTTAGCAAACAAATCGATTTTCCCTACCAGCAAATAATGATCAGAGTGGATATCTGCACCTCTGAGAACTCTTACATCTCTTACTTGCTTTGCCAGTCGCTGATTCACCAAGATATAGCCGATTATTGATCTACTTCCTCTAGCTGACCATGTATACTATCTTATAGATATCTCGTTTCCTGAAAAATGTGTTGGTGATTTTTAACTGATTGTAGGAGGCAAAATCCCGGAGCTTCTCACCATTTCTGTTCAAATTTGCTTCTCCAAAAGTGCCAACACACTTGGGTAATGGATGATTTCCTACACTCCCATTCATATCACCCAGCACAAGAAGCTCATCTTGTTCTTTTATACCATCAACAACCTGTTGTAGCTGAGAATAGTACAAATCTGTTTCTTCTCTTTTATTTGGGTCTTTGCTGTCCTCAGGAGCATACACACCAATAATAGAAAAGTGTCCTCTGTCATGTTTGATTCTCACTGTAATTATTCTGTCACTTAAGAACTGATAATCTTTTATTTTTGGTTGCAGATCTTTGGCTTTGAAAATGGCAATTCCTTTGCTAGCTCTCTGTTCCTTCTGCACTCAACTGTATATAACGACATAGTTTCCAGCATATTTAGTGCCTGATCTCCAAGGAAAACAACCAAAAAAAGGTTTTCAAGGTTGGTCTTTTGCAAGAGGAGAGTGTTAAACAATTGTACCGAAATCGATTGAACACCTACCTATCCAGAATGCCAACAAAGGACACCATAGATGAGGAATGGGAAAATCTACAGAAAGCCATCAAACAGGCAGCCACAGAAGCACTTGTACAATGTATTGTCACACGAGTAAAGCGACAAAACCGGAAAGGATTGAATATTTGGAATAGTGAAATCAGAGATGAAATAAATGAAAAGCAAAAATCTTACAAGAATTGGCTTAACAACCAGACAGATGTGAATAAGGAGATCTATAAGCAGGCAAGAAATCATGCAAAAAGGATTACAAGACAAGCAACCCAACAAGCTTGGGATGTCTTCATATCAAATGTTGAGACTGATATACATGGGAGACAAGAATTTGCTTATAAATTTCTCAAATCGATGGGAAAATCGAGGAAGGAGAATGAGAAAATTGATTGTATCTCTGAAGCGGAATGGAAAAGACATTATAAGGATTTATGGTTTGATGAAACAGTGCTCAACAGTGTAACAGTACAGTGTGCTGAATGTCAAGTTGACAATATCACCATTGATGAGTTGTTGCTAGTGATTAAAATGTCAAAGAACAGGAAAGCAAGTGGTCTGGATGGAATAAATATGGAACTTGTGAAATATGGAGGTATTTTCCTGCATTTGAGACTACTAGCTTTGTTCAATATGTGCTGGAAAACTCACAAGATCCCTACAGAGTGGGAAACCTCAAATGTGGTGTCAATACACAAGAAAAAGGATAGAGCTAACCCAGAGAATTATCGTGGAATACGCCTCTTGAACACTGCATACAAGTTATATGCTGACATCCTGAATAGACGCCTGAGAGTTATTGCAGAAACACTGATAGGAGAAGAGCAGATGGGGTTTCGCCGAGGAAGATCATGTATGGATGCTGTATTCACCTTAAAGCAGATCATTGAGGAAAATCGTGAATACAATTGTGAAACTCACATGGCGTTTATTGATTGGCAGAAAGCATTTGACAACGTTTCAAGGGCCAAATTGTGGGACATAATGCTCATAAAAGGATATCCCAAACATCTTGTTGCTGCAGTTGCGGGTGCAGCAATTATAGAAAAACGGGAAAAATCAAAATAAATAAAGGTGTAAGACAAGGGTGCCCAATGTCGCCTACTCTCTTCAATATATACACTGATGAGATTCTGGAAATTTGGAATCAATATGTTGACGCAGGGATAGAGCTCTGCAATAATGTTTTTATGAATTCTTTACTATATATGCTGATGACACTGTGATCATTTTCAACACTGAAGATAAACTACAATATGCTCTTTTCAAGTTAAACGAAATTGGACTTTGGCATGAAAATCTCACCTCAAAAATCCAAAATAATGGCATTCAGGGGAAAGTGGCCAGTCACATCAAAAATCGTGATAGACAATCGTGATTAGATCAAGTGAGAGACTTCAGCTACTTGTGATGCCGCATTTCATTCAATAAGGATGAAGATGTTGGTGAAAAAGTGGCGAGATTCAGTGCGGTCTGTGGCACTATAAGACGAGCTATAGGAAGGCGAACGAGACAAGATACCCAGCTGAAGTTTTACAGAACAATGGCGATACCGTTAAGAGCAATGTTATAATTCTGAAAAAGGGCTGAAACAGGCACTTCGTTCTAGAGTGTTTCGGACGCTATTTTCCAACCGATAATCATGAAAATGGTACCAAATTGTTCAGAAAGATTTGGACATCTGGCGCCAAATTCCAATTTTCCAACTATAAAATGACTTCAAAATTCGATGAACTTGGAGAAAATTTGGCAAAGTTTGACGTTCAATAGGAAAAAATTAATAAGTGATATCAAAATTTGGCGGTACCGCGCCAGATGTCCAAATCTTTCTGAACAATTTGGTACCATTTTCATACACTCACACCGGAGAACCGGAAAACTGGTTTTCGGTTGTCGAAACAATTGATTGTTTTTGTTCAATGAGTTATTGCCCATCTTCTTGTCTGCGCTATTGTGTTTTATGTCATATACTATATTCATATAATATACTCTATTATTCTATATGCTTATACAGTAGTTTGACATCCATATTATTATTTATTCCCATTTCATTTCAATATCACATGAAATCTGTACTATATTCTATTTGTACAGCTATTTTGGAGACAAGATTCATTCTTCTCTCATCGAATTCTTTATTATCCATGTTGGGCCATGCATGGCAATTCAAATTCAACCCAAGAACTTTACATGATACTACCCGGGAAAAATTTAGTTTTGGAGAGATCAAGTTTTACATGTTTTTTTTCTTATACTGTAATTAGAAAACAATCAATCATTCCTAAATTCTGGAGAAAAAGTAAGTTATTGGATAATATGAATGAATAATAGTTCATGCTTCAACGAAAATTTCTGCAATAAAAAAATACTTTTAGTATACTGCAAGATTTCCAAGATAAGCCAATTCTCTGTTCACTTTTTTTTCATTTACATTTACTTTCTTTGAAGTGGTAATAGGGTACAAGTATTCAATTGGAAGAAAGGGGAAATGCAAAAACTAATGTACAGTATGACACTGTACATTGTCATTGTCCAGGAGTGGTAACGTTGGGGGGGGGGGAGATAGCGCAGACTGCGTCCTTGTCATTGTAGTGAGGGAGGGTTTCCAATAGGGTCAATATTGTAACGACTGACGATCTTCTTGTTTGGAATGTTTTCTGAATCGTGCAGAATCACAAATACTTTGCTTCTGAATAAAATTATGCTTATATGAATCATAACTTTTTTGGGTTAAGGCGCCTGCGCGGTAGATTCTATTAAATTCATAATTGACCAGAAATGAATTCGATTGTTCATGAAATAGAAAAATAGACAGTTATCAACTGTCCATTGTTCAGTTGTTTACAGGCCGTTGTACATGGTGATCTGCACTTGTTTTGGTGAATCAGGAATTAGGTACTTCTCGTAATATTTGCTACCGTATAATAGCCCAGTTCTGAATCGTGCTAATACAGTCACAAGTACTTTGCTTCTGAATAAGACTATGCTTATGAATCATTGTAGCGTTATAATATTTAGCGTTGTAGTATGATTTGAATTTTTGTGCCCTGTTAATTATTTATTTATTAGATTAGCACAAACAATATAATGATCGGGAAAGAAAAAACAGGTTATTTCCCAAAACTTTTTCAATTTCCTAATTCAGTTTCAAATTGTGCAAATATTATACATAGGTTATGTCCATTTCAATTTTCTACACCAAATCACAATCTGAGAGTATAGATTAGAATGAAACAATTTTAAATTTTGATAGATTGATAGTAAAACTTTTGTAAAAACATGAAAAAAACGTTAAATTCACAAAATAAAGAATAAAACCCCTTAAATTTTGAGCTCGAAAATATAACGTTCACCTTAGCTATATAACAGCTGTTTCATGTTATCATGGATAATAAAAAACAATTTGATTTGATTTATTATATTATTGGAATCATTTTTTGTTTGTGATTTTCCCTGATAATATACATAAATACATTGAAATATTTGATCATGTACTCCAAACAATATTATTACTGGAAAAATTAATTCCTATCTAGAATATAATAAATATATTTAAATCTCAAGAATGAGGAATCATGATTTTTATTTGTCTATGCATGAACCATTTTATTAACAGCCTTCAGCACTTACTGTATCTATATAATACCTGCCGTCAGGCTCGCTTCGCTCGCCATATCCGTTTAGCCAGACATTTAGTCTTTACCCCCGACTGGATCGTCCTAACATATAATAAAAATGCTCAAATGAAAAATGCAGGCGAGCGAAGCGAGCATTCTTGGACAATTCTCGCCATTCTTGGACAATCCAGTCGGGGGTCCAGGGGGCGGAGCCGGATATGGCGAGCGAAGCCGGAGGGGACGGATATGGCGAGCGAAGCGAGCCTGACGGCTAGTAGTAATATAGTATTCCCAGGAATAGCTCTGATTGAAGTAGCAGTACCCAATCAATTTTTCCGCGATAAATCATAACCTCCTAAATAGGTATTTAGGAGGTACTGGATAAATTGGTTTTTAGGAGGTCCTGGATAAATGCATTTCAATCTTCAACTTGGTGCCAACCTAACAAAGTCAACTCAACTTAATGCCAATCTGACAAAATTTTTAATTTAGTTACCAGAACAACTCTGTGGGTAGATGACACAAGTTGATAAGTCACATTTTTGAACATATTGAGTTATGCATATGGTTGTGTTCAGAAAAATTAGATCTATAAAATGGTATCTATATAATAAGAGAGAGTAGGGTTGTGTTTGTTCGTGTGTTCGTTTGTTCGCATCAAAACATGTCAACTTGTGGATTGCATACCGGAAAAACGGGAATGATTTAGATTTCCAAATTTTGCACATAGATTCTAAAAATATCAATCTCGTGCACCTGGAAGGTCAAATTTTAATTTTCCTTTTAGATTTTTCAGAATTAATGTTTAAATTTCATTAATGGTACATTCGATTTCATTAAAAATCATATGGTCGAAATTAAAAAAGGAACATTTGTTTCTATATTGCTTTCTACCTGAAAAACATAGTTTTGAAACTTCGTTTTCCTGATGCAATGTTTAGGCCTACACGTGGCATGGATTATTAATTTTTCAGCTGGAACAATATTTTTGAGACAAAGTGCTAAATGAACGTCATCAGTTTCATCAATGCTGTATCGGCAATATGAAAACGCATGCAGCTAATATGTTTTTGAATGAAGGTGTTGTTATTTACATAAAGAGATTATATTCTTCCATTTTTGTTCAATTAAAATTTCAAAATTATTCGAGCCCTGATAGAATGACTCACTGTACAGTCAGGCGAAAATTTTAATATTGGAATGAGGGGTATTTTGGGCTGAGCAAAAAAATAAGGTCATATGCACCTTTTTGTTATATCTTCAAATGAAAAATGAGTTTTGTTGGTTGTCAAAACTCCCTCTGAAAGAGAAACCATTCAACTTATTCTATCTTTTAGTAAAATAACAATGATCATCCATCCATGTATTATCATCTTCTATACTATAATAAAGGAAAGAACTAGATTATAAACGTAGCCTATACAGATGTAAAGTATAGGGGGAAATAATGTTTGACGCATTATCACGTCAGAACTAATGGACTGATTAACTTGAAATTTTGCATATAGATTCTTGCTTAACCGAGGGTGGTTATAGACCAATTTTAAATTCTTCAAGATTTGATTATATCAAGTTTTCAGTTTGTCAAGTTTTGAATTATTTGTCATGCTTCCAGTTTGTATGGAAGCAGCAGAAGATCTCAACACTCTTCTACCGGTTTGTATTATAATCCAATTATCAAAAGATGGCAAAATTTGATAAGTGTATGTACTGGTAAGCTATTATAAAATCTGAAAATCAATAATCTATATTGAGAACTACATAACCCATACAACTTTGCAAACAGTTCAAGTTTGTTTAACTTGATCAATACTTGTAAATAATAATATCAATTAATTGTTGAAAAATATATTCAGATTTCTAAATGATCGATTTTTAAGATATTTCCTATACTGTTACATTGTGATTTGAAACATTTGGCAGATGGCAAAACATGATATCTCTGACATCACTAGCGAAAATCCTCAATAGTGAATTTAAATAAATGTTTTATTCCTTGATATTTTATATTCAAATAGTCAATGACCAGCTGATTATATTAGTGTAAAATGGGTAAGAAAAAATATGATAGATAATTTTTGCAGCTATGCCAAACTTTCAAATTGCTCTCCTGAAAAGTTTACAAATCATGACTTATCAGCTTGTGTCATCTACCCACAGAACTGTTTCGAAGAGGTATTCTCTCTAGATTATAGTTCTATATTAACATATGGTATGGACATTTCAATTATATTGGAAGAAGAAGAATATACATGCTAAAAGACGAACTTTAAACCCTTAAAAACCACCCTTAGAGTTAAAATATTGCCAAAAGATTTCTTAGTGCGCCTCTAAAGGGCCAACTAAACATACCTACCAAATTTGAACGTTTTTGGTCCAGTAGATTTTTAGTTCTGTGAGTGAGTGAGTGAGTGAGTAAGTCAGTCAGTGAGTGAGTGAGTGCCATTTCGCTTTTATATATATAGATAGTGCACTCATATTTCAATGAGCTTGTATGTCGATTTAGAAGAATTAGTGAAATGAAGTGTTCTTTGATAACACTGTTGAAGCAATAGAATACCATCTATAGCCAGGCTACTCAAAAGCAGATCAGTCATGTTAGAACAGCCGCAGAATGAGTAGTCAATGCAGTGTAATAATAATAATAATAATAATAATGGACTTTTCTAGGAAGAGAAGACTGATGTGAGAGTGAGTGCGCGTGTCAATTGTGATAGTGGTGCTACTGAAGTAATGAACTTCTTTCTCTAGAAAGAGAAGACTGATGTGTGAGAGAGCGCATCGATTGAGAGAGAGTAGAGCTATGAAGACCGATGTTTATGAGCATCCAAAGTTTAAATTTTCGAGACAGAACATTTCAAATTCGGTAGAAGATAAATCCATGAGATTTAGAGGATAAATTCTTCATGGTATTGTTGATCTAGTAGAACAAAAAATTTATGAAAATATCAATTTTCAAGATAGTTATTCAATTTACTAAAAATAACCAAACATAACTTTTAGTAGAGTTATTTTTTGTTTTACTTGGTTAATTGAATAACTTTTCCAAAAATGGATATTTTCAGAAAATTTTAGTTTTACTAGATTAACAATACCATGAAGAATCCATCCTCTGAATCTCATGGATTTATATCATACCGAATTTGAAATGTTCTGACCCAAAAATTCAAACTTCAGTCGCTCATATCTCAAAAAGTAATGATCGGAAAAAATGTTTCCTGAATATTTTTTTATTTTGATAGCTTGATGATATACAATTAGAAAAACTTGGGAAAATATCACGAGTAGAAAGTTTATTTTTAGCCTTTGCACAGCCTTCCAAATTTCAAGTCATTCCGTTAATTGGGAGATGAGATATTGTATATACAGACGTACATACACTCATACACACACATACACACACAACACACACACACACACACACACACACACACACACACACACACACACACACACACACACACACACACACACACACACACACACACACACACACATACAGACTTTACCCACCCAAAAACAACTTTTTTGAACTCAGGGGACCTTGAAACGTAATATAGAAATTCCCTTCTCTTCCTTCCTTCCTTCAGAGTTCAGACACCCACAACCTCACCTCTTCCCCATCCATATAGTAAATAAACCCCAAAATAATTTCCTACCTTCCTTCAGTTCAGGCAAATACGATTTGCTGCAAGCCTTCAGCCTTTATTTGCTACATAATTTATTGATTAAAAAATAATATTGTAGTATGAGATGAGAAGAAAATTTGTTTCATGATTTTTTTGCTCCAGTAGAAATAAATTTTCCAGAAACTAATACCACAGAATACAAGAAGTTTTCTCTGCTATTACCAACGTCAGCTTTTCAACCCAAAATTCCTTTTTCAAACAGAAGAAACAAAACTTTGATTATTATCTGTCAGGATGGCCGAGCGGTCTAAGGCGCTGCGTTCAGGTCGCAGTCCACTTCTGTGGGCGTGGGTTCGAATCCCACTTCTGACAATATTTTTTTGTAAACAGAAAAAATAGATTTCTTTCGAAAAAGGCCAATAATTAAATTATACTTTACACACAAACATACTTGCCAGTTTTCATTTCAATACTATATGACAAATTAGTTTCAAATTAGAATAAATTTAAATAGTTTTAAATTTTTCGTAGTATAGAAATACATAGGTAATACTTTGATATCCATCAAAGAATTCAGGAAACAACAGGTTCAAGCTCAGGCTTTCGATAACTTGTTGAAATTAAATTTATGAATCCAGAAATATCAATATATCAAACTATACAGCATAATAAACTATTTAAACCAATCAGAAAATTAATAAGTATTATTTATCAATTCAAAAATACAGTATTTGATAGTATTGAGTTTTCCACATATTATTTTATTATTGTTCAACTTATTAAAAAACTTGTTTCCGAAAATTTGAAGCAAAGAGAAAAAACATTTTATGTTTTGAAAAAATAAAATTATGAATTTAAAAAGTAGATTCTTGACAATTTATCATGAATGTCTAAGATAAGACACTTTATTCTTGGTGAAGTGGATGACTAAATTTCTGTGTCCTATGACTTGCCCTATATCTGTGATTCTATTGAAAAATTGTATTTCTCCAAATAAGATTTTTCAATAGAATCATGATTTTCTCCAGATTCCAGGCTATTGGATATGTCTGCAACAACACTAGAGCTCATCACGTACTGAGGTGATATATTGTATTCAATACCAGCTCACTGATTACTTGGTGAGCTATCTATTATTCGATGTGGGGGTTGGGTTACTTGAGTTTACACACGCTTCTTGTTTGATAATGATTTTCCGAGTCAATTAACTTCAATTTCAACATAAAGGCAAGGAAATTCACCATATTTTCTTAGAGTCGTTGCAAATAATTACAGTACTGTATTATAGTATGAAAGAATTTGAGGCGAAATTGAAAAAAACTATATTCTTGAAATTGATTGATATTTTCTTTTTTTTTTTTGTTCTTATTCTTCTGTCAACTGTGATTCCAAAACCTACTTGATGATGGAACACGAATTATTATGAAAAACTCTTTGGAAGAGCACGAAGTTTTGGTCTACAATTTTAGATAAAATTTGAATTATTAACAAAGTAAAATGTTTTAACGACCAACAACAGGAGTTGTACAATTTGGCTCTAATCATTTTTGTGCTTTATATAGCTTTAATAATATTAAGGCCTACTCTCCCTCAAATGTTTTCATCCCTCTGCCCCTATTTGTTCTAAAAATTTCCTTCCAGCTTTAGAATAAAATAAAAACATTATTAAACTCCACAAGAGTTATACATTTTTTTATGTCAAGTCTACGTACAAATTTGTTCCGTTATATGGTACGATTGTCTTTTTCGGGGATAAACTTCACAACGTAGGTAGACGTAGGATGTTTAAGAAATAAATACCAGTTAAAAATTCGTATTATTGTAAGTAGATTATCAGTGTTGTATTAACTGTTGTTGTAAAACAATATTGGTTTTTCAAGAAGCCTGCGCTAAGCGGCTCATGGAAATACGACTGCATTGAAATGCTGACAAATCTTGAGACATGTCGGCCTGAGCATCTCTATTTTGAGATTTGAAGTCTCCCCTTTTTGGAAAGAGTGTTCAAATAGCATCACCGACGAATAAGACTGAAATGAATCGTCCGAAACAAAAAGTGGAGCCGATGGTTGAATTTAGCCAAGATCGGCTGCCGTCCGCCCTTCAGCGTTTTACTGCGTCAAGAGAGCCACTGCAACAACTATGGGACATGGGACACCAAAATAGACGTAAACACTCATCGACGTCACCTAAAAATTATTCAATCTACGTCTCAAAATAATTCCATATAACTTACACTCGTGAAGTTTGTCCACCATCCAATAAACTACAGCACTTCTGGTCAAGAGTGTTCTCTGCCAAATTTCTCTGCCAAAATTGTTTGGCGACTAATTAGAGTTTATTTTTGTCAAGCCATATATTTAAAGTGTTGGATGTTTACTTCAGTTTTACATTCTGTCGAAAATGAAAAGGCGAAAACTCGACTAGACAAAATCGAATTTCAATTGGTTGGTTCGAGTATTGTCCAGCATTTTGTAAGCATTTCAACTGGATATTTTGCATCAATAATGAACAAAAATTTGGAGTGGTTTTCAAAGCAATGTTGATATTTAGAATATTCCAGAGATGCTTGGATATAATGAAAGTTGATAAATCAACAGTTTACATGGACTGATTGAATTCCATTTGATTTGTCATGAACAAAAACAGATAATCAAAAATTATTGTAGGCCAGATAACTATTTTCTTGTCAGAAAATATACTCCAATCCACATATCTCTTAAACTTCCAAATAGTAAAATATTATTGGAGATAGTACCACCACGAGGTAGCGGCACTACCTCCGTAAACAAAGTCATAGTGCATTCTCGTGACGTAAACACAGGTCTCCTACACCAAGAAAAATTTGTTGATCTCAGCTGATCTATATCAGCTAGTGTTTTTATTTGTGTAGGAGCCCTACCTGTGCTGACGTTACCATCAGCCACCTGTCATGCACTACGGCTTTGTTTACAGAGGTAGTGGTAGTGGAAGCACTGAAAAAACCAGATCAGGTATTTATGGTTAATCTTAGTAGCAATAGCAATATTAATCCATTATTGTGAAATAGCTTTTGTTACCTTTCCTTGTGAGATAACTTGAGGAATTTTTCTCAACAATTAATATCTGTATAATTGATTCAGGAATATAATCTCCATTATTATTTTTCTTTTACATTTTATTTCATAGATGAATATAGAATAAAATTTTTTTTTTGAACAATGAGGAAAATTAAAATTGAATCATCTCAAAATTTAATTCAAGCCACTGCAAAATCTCCAAGTGAACAATGCGAAATTGATAGATAAGAAGTATCGTTCATAGATTGAACGCGAAAAATTCCACTCGGAAGTCACGTGATGTTTTCCTCTTTCTTATCGAAATAAATGATTATCTAGAGCTCTTGTTATGAGTTATCTCGAGTATGCTACAGAGATCAAGGGGGCAAGTCTACTAAACAACTGAACTGATTCAAGAGGCCAGATGTCCCTCTTGAAATGAAAATCTATGTGCAAATTGCATTAACAGAACTTTTTGTTCAATTCAATTTGATGGTTTCTTCAGAGTTTAATTCCATCAGTTACTGATTGCCCTATAACAACAGTAAAGCTCCAGCCGTAAAATATAGACTTACAGCCTCAAACCAGATGTCATCTTGAAGCTTTGGAAATATTCTACAACACTTTGCCAATAATACTAGTGTTTGTCCACTGCGAATACATATACAGAGTGGAAAGTAAAATATTGTACTCGAAAAATGTATGTTTCAAGTTTTTGAAGTTGAATAGGCCTAAATGATGAAAAGAGTTGTCGAAAAGGGAAGATTCTGTCGAACATTATTGTTTGGTTGATTCTAAACACTTTGGAGGTAGTACCAATCCAATATCTCTCACAATAACTGAATAACAAGCGATATAAAAATTTCTGTCAATAATGACCGCCATCATGTATTTCTCAATGATGTTGAATATTTTCGTTGTTTCCATCATCAATATTCTTATTCGTCTTGTTGTAACGAAGAGATTGAGACCATTTGCAAGTCTCTATCTAAAATTAGTCATGAAAAAATAGATTTTATAGTTCTAGCTTGTTACCTCATGGGTATGGAAAAACGCACCAGAAACCATGCAGGTTTTTCTTTGGAGGGCGCTGGAGAACTCATTTTTGACGTACAGTGCATGAAAATATATCGTTCCAAAGTTGAAAAAACGCTCTAAATGTCATAGATTTAACATTTCTCTGTATCTCTTGCACAAAAAAAGTTATAATGGAATGAAATTTGAAAAAATTTAGAAAAAACGTATTTTTGGGCTTTTGAAGGTTATAACTAAAAAAATATGCGTTTTAGAGGAAAATTTTATAGAACAGAAATTTTAGAGGAAGATTTTAAAAATATTTTAGTCTGAGAAAACGGTTCAATATCTTAAACGGTTATTGAAATACAAGCGATATAGAAAAGCCCTGAAAATTTTGGCGGCCATCTTGTTTCCGAGGTGTTTGCCTGTGATTTCGACTTATCATCATCACGATCCTTATAATGCTAGACCTAACGAAAAAAATGAGACATCTTCCACGGCTGTTACTCAAAAATTACCATGGAATGATATTTGCACCTGGACTGGAATAACAATTTTAATTGATGAAATTTAATTTTAATAGGAAATATTGAATTTTGTCTAACCTATAATCCTATAATGTTTTTACTAGCACCATAGAGTTGTAGAGTTATAGAGTTACTGCTCTATTCTCTAAAAGTCACAAATTTGAAGCATGCTAAATAGATATCATCGGTTTTTGAAATCGCTCGATAAGAGAGATTCTGATATCAACTTGTTCGATTATTGACTCAAGAGTTCAATATTCATTTTATTGTTTTTTTATTATTATTGTTTTACAAACTCCAATTTGATATACTGTACTTGAATTTTAATTCAGTATACATTTTTCCCCATAGTTGAAATTCTTTTTTGAAACTATTCGTAACCCCATGGGCAGTGGGTACTAAATTTATGAAGTCTCATTTAGGTATTAATAATTGAAGATTCTTCATTTATCCAATCATCTAGAATTATACAACTTACAGAAAAGTACCACAGGCTAACTTACTCTCAAAACGGTTCCAATTTATTATAATTTGCACTATCTTCATTTTTTTCAAGAAAGAATTCCAAATATGGGAAAAAATGTATTCTGGATAAGAATTCAAATATATCAAATTGAAGTTTGTGAAAAAATTATTCTAATTCCATCAAAGAGCTAACCATTACTGCTGACCACATTTTCTCCTGTATTTAATGCTATTGATGAAGTTGATAGGAAATCTGGAAAATATCAAAAATGTGCCAGTTTTTGCCTGAAAAATGATGAGAATATTTCTATATGGAGCTAACTATTACAGCTGACCACATTTTCTCATGTATCTAATGCTATTGATGGAACCCTACCTACCAAAGTTTGATGTGACTATCAAACCTTGAGTGATGAAGACTGAGCAAGCCTGAGGGTTGCTCAGTCTTAATCTGGTAAGGCTTTGTTATATTGAGTTGGGCTGTGCTTGGTTAGGGGGAAGTTCAGTGGGTTGGGCTGGACTGCATTTGTTCGTTTGAGTTAGGTTTTGTTAGGTTGGGAATAATAAAAAACTTTGGTTTCAAAGATTTGGTTAGAAAAGATAAGTTTAGTTAGAAAGTTTGGTTAGGAGAACTTTGGTTAGGGGAGGTTAGGTTGGAAAAATTTTGCTTAGAAGTCTTAGCTCAGAAACGCTTAGGTTAGGAAATCTTAGGTTAGGAGAAGCCTAGGTTAGAAAAAAGTTGTGTTAGGAAAAATTGGGTTAGGGAAAGCTTAGGTTAGGAAAATCTAAGGTTGGGAAAAGTTGAGGATAGGAAAAGCAAAGGTGAGGAAAATATAAGGTTAGGAGAAGCTCAGGTTAGGGAAAGCTTTTGTTGAGAAAAGCTTAGGTTAAGAAAAGCTTAGGTTTGGGAAATCTCAGGTTGGGAGAAACTTAGGTTAGAAAAAAAAGTTGTGTTGGAAAAAGCTTAGGTTGGAAAAAGTTTATGTTAGGAAAAGCTACGGTTAGGAGAATCTAAGGTTAGGAAACGGTTATGTTAGGAAAAGATAAGGTTGGGAAAAGCTTAGGTTAGGAAAAGTTTAGGTTAGGAGAAGCTTAGGTTAGGAAAAGCTTTGATTGGGAAAAGTTTAGGTTAGGAGAAGCTTAGGTTAGGAGAAGCTTGGGGTAGGAGAAGCTTTGGTTAGGAAAAGTTCAGGTTAGGAAAAGGCTTGGGTTAGGAGAAGCAAAGGTTAGGGCAAGCTGAGATTTGGGTAAAGCTTAGGCTAGGAAAAGCTTTGGTTAGGAAAACTTTGGTTAGGGAAAGCTTTGGTTAGTGAAAGCTCATGTTAGGAAAAGCTTTAGGTTAGAAAAAACTTAGGTTAGGAGAAGCTAAGGTTAGGAAAAGCTCAGATTAGAAAAAGCTTAGTTTAGGAGAGATTTGGTCTTGGCCCAGGCTCAGTAAGCTTTGGTCGGACTTGTTTAGGTTAGTAATTATTTGACTTGATTCAAGAGTTCATTCAATTAAAATTTATCATTGTCATAAGAAAATGTGATCATTGTACATTGTTCACCACTTCTTCAACTCCTAGTTCTTCCCACACTCCAAGACTATAGAGTTCAATCAATCAATCAATCAATCATTTATTGTCAAGGAACATAAAAATGTTACAAACAACGTCATTTTCTACAATAGATTATACAAAGACCGACAATACAATTAGTAAACAGTAAAATAATACAATATAATAATAGCAGACACTTAGACGCCTAACACAGTTTACAATATATCACAGTTAGCTTTGGTCAGACAAAAAACTCTCTCACAGAATACAGGCACCTTTCTATTAGCAAATCCCTCAAGTGAGTCTTGAATTGTGGAACGTTCATCGTTCGAACGTCAACATCAAGTTCATTGAATAGCTTTAACGACATGTATTTCCAATTTTTCTGAGAGCTTGTATATTGATTACTCTCAATTCTAACATTAAGACTGTTCTTATCTCTACCTTTTGAAAAATATCTTCACTTTAACTCTTGAATCCTATCTCAATGTTCAATTATTCTATTCAGTCATCTTAATTACTATAAAAGTAAATGACTTGAGACTGGTTCAATTGGAATCGTACTCAATAAAAAATACGATTTGGCAAATCTGAAGTCACCAAGAACTATTGAAAATACAAATAATAATGAACATTTCAATTCTTCCATTACGAAAAAATCACTAATTTCTGTAGTGTATCAGTTAGCTATAACAACTCTTTTGTTAAATTAATGAAAACTTCCCAGAATAATATCTTATTTCTATTTCATCAAGTAGGCTAGTAATCAATAATATGGTATTTCAATGTCTATTAATTCCCTGCAGTTACTCTTCAATCACTTTTGAAGAGGTTCAATTGGTGCCTACATTCATTCAAGCAATTGCTTATTTTGAATTCTTCAATTCAAATAAATGCCTTATAATAATAAATAATAAATAATTGCCTTATCTCAGAGTCAGCAGTTGCATTGGCTTCTTACTTCATTGTTAACATAACCTCATTCTTCATTGTTGAGTCCCACTTCAGAAATTAAAACTTGTTTTTAGTCTTTCAGGATAAAATTTATATTACCGACACCTATTTTTTCTTCCTCTTCAATTTAAAAAAAATTGATATCTTCAAAAATAGTTGAGATACAATTGTGCAATACAGTATTGTGAGATACAATAGTTAGTTACATATACCAAAAATGACTAATTTCTGTTGTGTTTCAGGGTCAGCTTTAGAAACTCTAATGTTAAATTGATGAAAACTCCCCAGAATAATATCTAATTTCTTTTTGATTCATCAATTAATCAATTATATTATATTTCAATTTCCATGCTTGCCTGCAGTTACTCTTGAATCAGTTTCTAAGAAGTTGAATTGATGCCAACATTTATTCGAGCATTTGCTTATTTTGAAATCTTTAATTCGGCCATATCTGAGTCAGCTGTGCTATTGGCTTCATTATTCACAGTTCATTCTTCATTGTTAACATAACCTCATTCTTCATTGTTGAGTCTTACGTCAGATATTCAAACTGTTATTCAGTCTTTTAGAATAAAATTCATAGTAGCAACACCTATTCTTCCTTCTTCTTTCATCAGAAAAAAATTGAGTTGATATCTTCAAAAATAGTCGAGATACTAATATATTTAGAATAGTTCTTTCTTCAAAATAAGGTTAGTTTTGAAACAGCTATTTCTAATATTAGAATCGAACTAAATTGTATAAAAATAGGCTGGCGCGTTTTATTTTTTCCTCCTCTTTTATTTAAAAAAATATTGGAGTCGATATCTTTAATAATAACTGAGATAACAGGGGGAGCTCACCAGTGAGAATTTTGCCTAATATTATTATTATTTTAATTTATTATGATGCAATCAGCATTGAAATTCAATTTTGTACTATGAAAGGTTGGAAATACTGTTCGGTTTAATGCCTTTCTTCGTGAGTGTGATAAGAACGAGAAATCTATCTTGTTTTATTTCATTAATAGAAAATACTGTATTAACTCCACAATGAACTGTTATAGATCCCGTGAGATCTTTGAAATTGGGTTACTCCAAAATGGGGTTAAATTGTTTGAATTGAAACAATTTGATATTGTCATCATCATCTCCAGTCTCCACGAAAAACATGTTTAGAATATCAAGCAGATTGTGAGAGCAGAGGTTGTGCGTGTGAGGTTTTTAAAATGACACAGATTGATAAAACGGTCGTGGAAGGTAGGTATAGGTAGGCATAGAACATTACATAGTTGGGAATTTGGGCCAACAGGGAGTATTGATGTAAAATGAAAGGTGTAGGTGCAATGGAATAGGATGGGAGTTGGGAGAATTGGATGGGAGGTTGAAGCAGTAGCGAGTGTATCGATCGTTGATGAAGGAGTAGAGTTGATGACCTTGATGGACAAAATGAATAAATTAGTTGATCCAGAGGTGAACTCCACAAAGGAATCGACACAGACATGGATCGCTCTAATACTGATGGCAGCACAGACACAGACTCAAGCTCAACCAACAATATTACTTATCCAGACTCATTTGGACTTTTGGAGTTGAGATGGTGTGCGGCCTACACGTTCGGCGCACGCCGCACCGCACTGCGATGGCCTCGTCATGAATACTTTCTTATTTTAGACAGCAACATTTTGTTGCTATTAAAAACTCAACGCTCACTCAAATCTCGATTCGTCCACAAGCTCACAAATATTCCATCTCCTCCACCAGTTAGATAGCTGATCATCCTCCCGGAATTATTCCTCTGTCCGTCCACCTGCTAGCTACAGACGGATGAGTCACACTGTGCATACTTCAAGTCAATTTCCTCACGGTTAGTCATATCCTTTGTTCCTTGCTTTGAAGTCTGATTTGTTTGGGATTAGTCATTCAAAGTTATTGCTGTGAGTATTCGATACATTCAGCAGTTGAATAGGAATAACTTCTGGATGACTTGGTCTTTGTGAAGAAAATGAAACAACTGTTTCTGTTTATGTAATTACATTGGAATCTGAATATGGGAATAACGAACTGGAACTATCAATCTTAAGTGAATCATCAATCATGCCTTAATTGAGTGAATCATGAACGCTGGTAAAAAAATTGAACATCCATTCTCACTTGATAACTTACTCGAGTTAACCTTTACTTACCTTTAGAAATACCTATAAATTTTGTTTTTTGCTGTGTATAATCGATAACCCGATAGGAGTGCTAGACTCGCGCTAAGGAAATAGGAGAGATAAGGTGATAAGAAATATCCTGAATGGTACGGTGAATTCCGTACCATCCATTAAACAAATTATAGCAACCTCGATTAAATATTTTAAGATTGTAATAGGTGAATTTGGCGGCGGCGGCGGCGGCGGTGGTGGCAGCAGCGATTCCACTTTCTAACTTGTAATCGGTCATTGCCCACCTGCATAGCCTACTTCTCCGTCCAGAACTTTCTTCTTCTCTGAATGCCATACTTTCTACATCCGTTTCGTAACATCCCTGCTCCTCTTCGACGCAGCGCAGAGCTGAGTTGAGCAGTGCAGCTACGCGCAGTCTCCTGCAGCCGCCGAGATCCCTACTCAGCCAGTCACGCATCATCGCTATCACTACAACAGGAAAACACTAATAATTTCAATCACTGTTTTTTCCAACAGTAGAAAATTTTATTTTTAAAGAATGATATATAGAATTGACAAAGTAAATTCACTTTTATTAAGAATAAACACTGTACGAATTCGAATCTGAGAGTATAGTTTACCCTATAATCTCTAACACATTCTATTCTTTCCGATTCGAATATGATAAAAAATGTCATACACAGCAAAAATAGATGAGCACAAGGTAGAAGGTTCATAAAAATAAAATAAAAATAGGAATTTATACGAAAATGATAATGATATGAATATTAGAAGCAAATCATGAATGCAACAAGCGAGATCAATTTTGTTCAGGATCAGCTTCACACTTTGATAAGCAAATATGAATAAGCTTATACAAGATGAGAGAATTTCTCATTTAAGGGGGAATTAACCAGCACCTTACATGTGGTGTGAACAATAACTACCTACTCCTCAAATAATTATCTATCTTGTTCCAAAGACAATATGATACTATTATATACAATAAAATTGTATATTATGTGTAATATTTGGAGTGACATGTTGTACAGTACATAATAACAGTATTGATAGGAATAACCTTAACCTTGTATTAATATGGTGTGGAGTATACATGGGGTACGTATTTTGTTCAAAATAATTGTTATGTAATATTGAATCAGGATTATATACTGATAATTATTAGTAAAGATGATTAAATGGATTGATTTTACATAAAATTAAATTGTTTTTTCACATTATAATCTGTTAGATTAAGGGCCCCTCACACCTACGGATTTGGCCTGTCTTGGCTCGGCTCGGGTGAAATCCGTGAGTGTGTAGGCGATTTTCTTTGTAGGCCGAGCCGAGCCGAGACAAATCCGTCCAGTGCTACTGGCGCGGGAGAGAGAGAGAGAGAGAGAGAGAGAGAGAGAGAGAGAGAGAGAGAGAAAGAGAGAGAGATTGGTTGATTGATTTTCATTATGACGTGCTCAAATAAACAAGAATTACAAATGAAAACAGTTAGCTGTTGGAAGTTAAAATAGAATCAAATTAGATAATATAAATTAAGATAATTATAAGTAGATAATAAAGATAATGTTATGAAAAAGAGAGAGTAGAGAATGAGATAAGGTGAAGTAAGAGAGATGAGAAAGTAGAAGAAGAAGAGAAACTGAAGAAATGATAGAATATGAATCAATTCAATTCTTGTTTACACCTGCTTCTGAGACAATTCAATAAATATGATTTAAAAATGTTATTGAATGAATGAGAATTCATGAAAACATTATATATTTTTTTCTGATTTCCCAAGCAGACAGATATAGATGGAATAAAAAAGATTAAAAAATAATAATAATACTAATGAATGAAAAATTGATAATAACTGAGAATAACAAAAATATATTCTCAAACTGAAGTTTATGTTAATGGTCTATGTACGTTCCAATTTTACAAATTATTGACAAGCTCACACCTACAATGATTCAAGTCATCTCCCCTCAAACTGTATAATTACCAAGATACTGGTACAACTTCTTTTTGAAAAGTTTGAACAAACCACAAAGAACTATATGATCAGGCAAAAATCATTTCACTCTCTTGAGGCTTTAACAACAAAAGATTTATTAAAAAATACTGTATGATGCAGAGGTATCTGTAACTTATAGCGATGAGCTCTTGTTCGACGTTTTGGATTCACATCAGTCATGAAGGTGAAAGCCTCACGAAGATACTCTGGACCGTCATTTAGAGCCAATAGTTTATATGTCAGACATAGAATGAAGAAATTTCTTCGTTCCTTCAATTTAAGCCAGTTAAGATCGTTGAAGGAAGGAGTAATATGTGCATCCCTCCTGGCATCATATATAAACCTCACAGCGAAATTCATGGATCTCTGCAATCGATCATTCAGTTCATCGGATAGATCACCGTAGACAATTGAACAGTAAAAGAGAAATGGAAGGATCAAAGCGTTCACCAATGTAACTCTAACAGATTTTGGTAAATAGTTATTAATCCTTTCAAGCTGATGCATTCCACTAAAGACTCTATTGCACACAGGCGTGGTTTGCTCATGCCAACTCAGAGAACCATCAATCAAGATACCCAGAACCTTAAGACACTGAGAACATGGTATTTCTATACCACTGATGACCACAGCCGAAGAGTTTACCAGATCCAAGTTATTCGTCAATCTGGGATGACCAACAATCAATCATACATTTGGTTTTCACTGGATTCAATCTCAACCTGTGTGCATCAGACCACACTACCAGTCTAGCAATATCCAAATTCATGTGATCTATGGATTGGAAGTGTTGCACAGGAACATGGGAGTATATTATCAAATCATCAGCGAAGAGATGGTAGTTGGCATGAGAAAATATCATAGAGACATTATTGATGTATACTGAGAAGAGGAGGGTCCAAAAACTGATCCCTGAGGAACTCCCTCATTGACTGGTAACCATGATGAAAAGCTGTTTGAGTTTCCACTAACAGCTTGGTGGTGATCAGAAAGATATGAAGAAAACCACCTTACTGCAGAGTCAGAAAATTGACACTGGTTTTTCAATTTATGGAGCAAAAGGGTGTGATTCACACTATCAAATGCTTTACTGAAGTCGAATTGAACAAGCAATGTAGCCTGCCTTCCATCCATTGCAGCTCTGATATCATCTGTCATCTTCAGAAGAGCAGTACAGGTACTGTAATTTGGTCGAAAACAAGATTGATGTTTTGCAAAAAAAATTCAAAGCCAGCCAAATAACTGACAACTTGCCTATGAACAGTTCACTCAAAGGCTTTAGAGATGGAGCATAGGATATTGATAGGTCTAAAATCAGCAGGAATACATGCATTCATTCTTTTAGCTATAGGCTTGACCACTGATTGCTTTCATAAATCAGGAACAATAGTTGACTGCAGTAAAAAATTAAGAATATGGGTAATAGTGGCTAATATGGTGGGAAGTAGTTTCTTATAAAAATCTATAGGAATCCTGTCCTCACCCATGGAATTTTTATTGATGGCAAGAATATTCTGAGATATTTCTCAGGAATGTGCCGTGCTATGTATCTATCTTAAATGAATTAACTTAAATGTATCTATCACAATAAATTTAATACTTTGATGGAAGCTTTCATCGATAATAATTTCCTTAATTATATTATAAATCTATTACATACCTTAGTAGTAGGTAATAGGAGGAAAATCTCCATTGTGAGGTGACAAATTTGATATCCTCTCTTCTTAATTGAAGCATTTACTGAGGCGGAAAAACCTAAAACATGCTATGGGAACAGATGGCTCCACAGCCAAATACTAACAAGCCTAAAGCTGACATAAAAGCCATGATTAACACAAAATACTGAGACTACATTATTCATTTCTGCTAGCGGCAATGGACAGACGCTGAATGAAGCCCATGGTACACTTGTCTTGTGGAGGAGTTGAGTGATCGGCCTCACTAGATAGGAACCTAACCAACGTTAACTGTGATTGGCAGTTACTACTTTCTAGAAAATATTCATCATAATTTCCTCCAATAGAATGGAACGGTACAACTACAATTTAAGATACATTCTCCCACCAAGTGACAGCTATTTTCCAAATTCCTAACCAAATTCCTTGCCTTATAAGGTCATGAACCAGGCTGATGCTCCAGGAAAATCAACGATTTTCCCAGTAGCATACCTCCGACGCACACACTTACAGAGTCAACACAAAACAATGCAGAAAAGCAAAGCAGCAAAAAAAATTGTTATAACAGACTGACTTCTCATGATAATTCGCATAATCCTCATCATTCACAATTGGAACAATGAATATTGTTACAGGAAACACATGTTCAAAAAAGAATGATTCTTCCGGAGGTGTATGTTGATCGTGCAGAAAATCAACTGTAGCAATCTGTGCAGGTGGGATAACAAAATAGTCATTGAGCTCATCAAGTGAAAGATCTGCTGGCATCTCATGCTGCTGTTAAGGTTGATGTGCTCCAAGTCTGCGAACGTTGTTACACAGAGCGCCCATTGACTTACCTCGATTGAATTGGGTATGATAGTAACGAAGCTTCGCATTGCAACACAAGGATTTGACTCTATTGCATAGAATTTTAAATTAATTGAAATCAGCCTCTCTTTGAGTCGATTTGAATCTCCTCCGAACTCTATCCCTCTCACGTCTAGCGTCCAAAATCTCAGAATCAATCCAGGGAGTTGATTTATGGCGTGGGCGAACTGTACTCATGGGAGCATGTTTAGCAAATATATCAGTAACCATTTGATTAAATACCGCAACCTTTTCATTCAAATCGTTAATCATACCGATATGATGCCATGGGAGATTAATAGCCTCCTCCAGGACTGTGTTTATATTGAAGTTTTTGGAATACCTTCATGTAAAAGTTGAATTGGACTGTGATTATTCCAAATTATAAATTCAATAAATAAGATCATGATGGGAGAAGGAAGGAGCAGGTGTCTGACTAAAAAATGAAACATACTCAATATCACTGACAATTGCTAAGTCTAACAGGGTCGATGTCAAACGAGGCAAACGACAGAAGAGTCCTGCGACAGTCGAGACCAGCGACGGTAGATACCTGCGACATTCGAGGCCAGCAACGGTGGAGGACTCCTGAAAAAGTGGCCTCAAATGTCGCCTGCGTTAGGCGACAGTTGAGGCCACTTCAATTTTCGAACAGACCCGTCAGTTGAGACCTGCGATGGTAGAGGACTCCTGAAAAAGTGGCCTCAAATGTCGCCTGCGTTAGGCGACAGTAGAGGACTCTTCAATTTTCGTGCACTCCCGACAGTCGAGGCCTCACCTTAAGAGGTGTACACCTCTCAGGCATCACTTTAAGAGGTGTATGCCGATCAGGCATCACCTTTAGAGGTGTATGCCACTGCCTATAGGCATCATCTATGCCTGGTCTATGGGCACATATTTACGCCGTCCATCCGGTAATTGGATTTTTATACGTGGCTTGCCAGCCCGTTTGCGCTTTCCTGGTGTTGTGTTGCGGTGACACATCACCGGATCCTTATTTCGAGAGGGGCCTGATCTGGGAGCCTGGGACGGTGGGACTACTTCCTTGATGGTCGAAGACTGTGTTGGCTCTTCTATGTCCATATCCGTTGAGGGTGGCATGGACTCCTCCACATCCATGGCAGTGGGGGGTGGTGTTGTCTCTTTCACATCCATGACAGTCAATGGTGGCATTAACTCTTTCACATCCATGACAGGGGGTGGTGGTTTTGTCTTTTCCATATCCCTCTTGGAGTTACCACTTGTGTTGGTGGCTGAAGCATGAATCGTGGCCTGCCATTCAGAGTCAGTCATCTCTTCCCTGTGATCCATCACTATGTTGCCCCAGGATGCTTGCCTTGGAATATATGACAACTCCGCCTTTCTATCAATTAAGGCATTGGGTTCGACTCTGTTCAAACCAACCTGCTTGAACCTCCTTTTGTTCCGACTCTTGTTGTCCGGAGATTTGGAGTCTACAGCTGATATTGTTGGGACTGCTGTTGTCTTAGTCCCCAATAAGAGAGATCGCGACATAATTCGCTGACTTGGAGGATTCAATTGGGGAGGATCCCACTCTACCTCTCTCGTGAATGTGTGAATATTCACTCTGTTTTCACGCATAAATTCCATGCCTAATAGCAGCTCTTGTCCAAGTCCTTCCATTATTGACGCCGCTAGTGGAACTGTGGTTTGTTCTATGGTCACATTAGTAGTCACTTTCCTATTTAACGGGGTTGACCGTCCATCAGCTAATATCGCGCGGTGACGTGCTGGTTCTTTCCGTATCATCCCTATTTTCCGGATGACTTTATAGACCTTGTTGCTCATATAATTAGCTTCAGCACCCGTATCTAGCAAGGCCTGACACTTTTTACCACCAATTGTCACAGTAATGAACAGTCTGTTGTCCCTTGATGACTCTTCAATCACAGGAATCCTGTGTGCCATTCGCATCACTGCTGTCTTGTTCGGAGTTTTATTCTCCTTCTGCACATCACAGACACATTCAGTGCTCTCTTTCCGCTCCTTTTACATGGTGGGATATCGGGACAGTGTGATCTCCAGTGCACCGGTCTCTTGTATTGCCCACACATGGGTTCAGACTCACTAAGAGATGGTCTGTTACTAGTAGGGGTTATAACTGTCTCAACCTTGAGCCTTGTAATCTTTTTCGTGTCCTCAATCATGTGAACTCTCGAATTCTGTCTATTCTGTTTCTCCTCTGCTTTTATTTGTTCATACTCCCTCGCGAATTTTTCCAATTCGTTGATACTATGAACATCTGATTGTCGAATATACAATTTGTACCGTGGGAGGAGATTCTTATACACTCTCTGTAATTTATTCTCGTCTGTAAAACCTCCTCTACGCCTCATGAGTGTCAGTACATCTTCGAGAAATTCGTCAAACGATTCACCTTCCTTTTGCTTCCTTGTCTGAATAAGATTCTCGAGGTCCTCCTCATAGGTAAGTGGGTAGTAGCGTGATCTGAAATCTGTCACAAAATTGTCCCATGATTTCCACTGGTCACGACGATTACGCATCCATAGAGTAGCTTTACCAACTAGTAACTCAGGTAGCGCGACTAGTAGTTGGTTGCCAGTGAGCCCATAAGCTTGTTGTAGCTCGTCTAGCCTTTCTAAGAAGCTGGGAGCATCTGATTGGCCATCGAATGACAGTCTCCAGCTTCTTACTTTGTCACATACCGCCCCTGGGTCCATGAGGGGGTTTGTGTGAATGTTGGTTCCAACTTCAGCATGAGTACCTGTTGATGGGTGTCCAGATCCCCCACTGCTTCTGCTCACTATTCCGGGTTTTAGGCTGGGATAACGTACAGCCATCTTCTTATGTTGTTCTACTAACAACTTTCTCAACTCAGCAAGTGTTCCCGATGACACTATACCCCAATCTTGTAGAAGATTGAATGCTTCATCCTTTTTCAATCTATAGATCCAGGAGACTCTGGGGTCGGCTATCACCTCGGGGTTTATGTCCTCGACCGACTGATCCTCTGTCAGCTCCTGGTGTTGAGCATCTGAATCAGACTCTCCCTGATCACTCATGATTCTTACTTCGTTGCCTCGTGCCCCAAGTGCGGGCGCCAATCTATCACGTACACCCTGAGTAGCTTCAGAGGTGGGTGATTGATACCCAGGTGTTGCTCCTGGATGACTTCGCTCAGTCGTAATGTGGGCGGGGAAAGGAGGCAAGTCGAAGTTCCTCTTCCTTCTTCTTCGTTCCTCAGCTGGCGTGAACAGCACCTCCTGGTGCTTCTGACGGCGTGAAGGTCGCTCTCTTCTCTGATGACACCACTTTGATGTAATTTTGTATCGGCCTTACGGCCTCGGTTCCGCTCCAGTGGAGTAGGAAAAGGAAGGACAGAAAGGATAGGGACGGCAGACAACGGTCCGCTGTGCCCTGGGGAGAAGGAAGAATAGGGACGGCAGACAACGGTCCGCTGTGCCCTGGGGAGAAGGAAGAATAGGGACGGCAGACAACGGTCCGCTGTGCCCTGGGGAGAAGGAAGAATAGGGACGGCAGACAACGGTCCGCTGTGCCCTGGGGAGAAGGAAGAATAGGGACGGCAGACAACGGTCCGCTGTGCCCCGGGGAGAAGGAAGAATAGGGACGGCAGACAACGGTCCGCTGTGCCCTGAGGGGATGGAAAGAATAGGGACGGCAGACAACGGTCCGCTGTGCCCTGGGGAGAAAGAAGAATAGGGACGGCAGACAACGGTCCGCTGTGCCCTGGGGAAATGGGAGGACAGGGACGGCAGACAACGGTCCGCTGTGCCCTAGGGAGATGGGAGGTCAGGGACGGCAGACAACGGTCCGCTGTGCCCTGGGGAAATGGGAGGACAGGGACGGCAGACAACGGTCCGCTGTGCCTAGGGAGATGGGAGGTCAGGACGGCAGACAACGGTCCGCTGTGCCCTGGGGAAATGGGAGGACAGGGATGGCAGACAACGGTCCGCTGTGCCCTAGGGAGATGGGAGGACAGGGACGGCAGACAACGGTCCGCTGTGCCCTGGGGGAATGGAAGGTCAGGGACGGCAGACAACGGTCCGCTGTGCCCTAGGGTGATGGGAGGTCAGGGACGGCAGACAACGGTCCGCTGTGCCCTGGGGAAATGGGAGGACAGGGACGGCAGACAACGGTCCGCTGTGCCCTAGGGTGATGGGAGGTCAGGGACGGCAGACAACGGTCCGCTGTGCCCTGGGGAAATGGGAGGACAGGGACGGCAGACAACGGTCCGCTGTGCCCTAGGGTGATGGGAGGTCAGGGACGGCAGACAACGGTCCGCTGTGCCCTGGGGAAATGGGAGGACAGGGACGGCAGACAACGGTCCGCTGTGCCCTAGGTAGATGGGAGGACAGGGACGGCAGACAACGGTCCGCTGTGCCCTAGGTAGATGGGAGGACAGGGACGGCAGACAACGGTCCGCTGTGCCCTAGGGAGATGGAAGGTTAGGGACGTACGGCAGCCAACGGGCCGCTGTACCAGGGCAGGAGGTCGGGGACGTATGGCAGCCAACGGGCCGCTGTACCAGGAGCAGGAAGGTTTGTGAGCGGAATGCTGTGGTCTGGGGCTCGTCCGGCCTTTAAATACTCCCCCAAAGTGGAGGGGATGGAGTTGAGCCGCCGCCAGAGGCGGTGGAAATTGTCTTGATGCGCGGAAGATGGTGCGCCATCGGTACCTCCCTTATCTCCGCGGTCGGCTAGCATTGCTGATAGCCGAGCGTCTTTCAATAATATTATTTATTATTTTCTCGTCACAATTTTACTTTGTGACAATGTACGTTCCAATTTTACAAATTATTGACAAGCTCACACCTACAATGATTCAAGTCATCTCCCCTCAAACTGTATAATTACCAAGATGCTGGTACAACTTCTTTTTGAAAAGTTTGAACAAACCACAAAGAACTATATGATCAGGCAAAAATCATTTCACTCTCTTGAGGCTTTAACAACAAAAGATTTATTAAAAAATACTGTATGATGCAGAGGTATCTGTAACTTATAGCGATGAGCTCTTGTTCGACGTTTTGGATTCACATCAGTCATGAAGGTGAAAGCCTCACGAAGATACTCTGGACCGTCATTTAGAGCCAATAGTTTATATGTCAGACATAGAATGAAGAAATTTCTTCGTTCCTTCAATTTAAGCCAGTTAAGATCGTTGAAGGAAGGAGTAATATGTGCATCCCTCCTGGCATCATATATAAACCTCACAGCGAAATTCATGGATCTCTGCAATCGATCATTCAGTTCATCGGATAGATCACCGTAGACAATTGAACAGTAAAAGAGAAATGGAAGGATCAAAGCGTTCACCAATGTAACTCTAACAGATTTTGGTAAATAGTTATTAATCCTTTCAAGCTGATGCATTCCACTAAAGACTCTATTGCACACAGGCGTGGTTTGCTCATGCCAACTCAGAGAACCATCAATCAAGATACCCAGAACCTTAAGACACTGAGAACATGGTATTTCTATACCACTGATGACCACAGCCGAAGAGTTTACCAGATCCAAGTTATTCGTCAATCTGGGATGACCAACAATCAATCATACATTTGGTTTTCACTGGATTCAATCTCAACCTGTGTGCATCAGACCACACTACCAGTCTAGCAATATCCAAATTCATGTGATCTATGGATTGGAAGTGTTGCACAGGAACATGGGAGTATATTATCAAATCATCAGCGAAGAGATGGTAGTTGGCATGAGAAAATATCATAGAGACATTATTGATGTATACTGAGAAGAGGAGGGGTCCAAAAACTGATCCCTGAGGAACTCCCTCATTGACTGGTAACCATGATGAAAAGCTGTTTGAGTTTCCACTAACAGCTTGGTGGTGATCAGAAAGATATGAAGAAAACCACCTTACTGCAGAGTCAGAAAATTGACACTGGTTTTTCAATTTATGGAGCAAAAGGGTGTGATTCACACTATCAAATGCTTTACTGAAGTCGAATTGAACAAGCAATGTAGCCTGCCTTCCATCCATTGCAGCTCTGATATCATCTGTCATCTTCAGAAGAGCAGTACAGGTACTGTAATTTGGTCGAAAACAAGATTGATGTTTTGCAAAAAAAATTCAAAGCCAGCCAAATAACTGACAACTTGCCTATGAACAGTTCACTCAAAGGCTTTAGAGATGGAGCATAGGATATTGATAGGTCTAAAATCAGCAGGAATACATGCATTCATTCTTTTAGCTATAGGCTTGACCACTGATTGCTTTCATAAATCAGGAACAATAGTTGACTGCAGTAAAAAATTAAGAATATGGGTAATAGTGGCTAATATGGTGGGAAGTAGTTTCTTATAAAAATCTATAGGAATCCTGTCCTCACCCATGGAATTTTTATTGATGGCAAGAATATTCTGAGATATTTCTCAGGAATGTGCCGTGCTATGTATCTATCTTAAATGAATTAACTTAAATGTATCTATCACAATAAATTTAATACTTTGATGGAAGCTTTCATCGATAATAATTTCCTTAATTATATTATAAATCTATTACATACCTTAGTAGTAGGTAATAGGAGGAAAATCTCCATTGTGAGGTGACAAATTTGATATCCTCTCTTCTTAATTGAAGCATTTACTGAGGCGGAAAAACCTAAAACATGCTATGGGAACAGATGGCTCCACAGCCAAATACTAACAAGCCTAAAGCTGACATAAAAGCCATGATTAACACAAAATACTGAGACTACATTATTCATTTCTGCTAGCGGCAATGGACAGACGCTGAATGAAGCCCATGGTACACTTGTCTTGTGGAGGAGTTGAGTGATCGGCCTCACTAGATAGGAACCTAACCAACGTTAACTGTGATTGGCAGTTACTACTTTCTAGAAAATATTCATCATAATTTCCTCCAATAGAATGGAACGGTACAACTACAATTTAAGATACATTCTCCCACCAAGTGACAGCTATTTTCCAAATTCCTAACCAAATTCCTTGCCTTATAAGGTCATGAACCAGGCTGATGCTCCAGGAAAATCAACGATTTTCCCAGTAGCATACCTCCGACGCACACACTTACAGAGTCAACACAAAACAATGCAGAAAAGCAAAGCAGCAAAAAAAAATTGTTATAACAGACTGACTTCTCATGATAATTCGCATAATCCTCATCATTCACAATTGGAACAATGAATATTGTTACAGGAAACACATGTTCAAAAAAGAATGATTCTTCCGGAGGTGTATGTTGATCGTGCAGAAAATCAACTGTAGCAATCTGTGCAGGTGGGATAACAAAATAGTCATTGAGCTCATCAAGTGAAAGATCTGCTGGCATCTCATGCTGCTGTTAAGGTTGATGTGCTCCAAGTCTGCGAACGTTGTTACACAGAGCGCCCATTGACTTACCTCGATTGAATTGGGTATGATAGTAACGAAGCTTCGCATTGCAACACAAGGATTTGACTCTATTGCATAGAATTTTAAATTAATTGAAATCAGCCTCTCTTTGAGTCGATTTGAATCTCCTCCGAACTCTATCCCTCTCACGTCTAGCGTCCAAAATCTCAGAATCAATCCAGGGAGTTGATTTATGGCGTGGGCGAACTGTACTCATGGGAGCATGTTTAGCAAATATATCAGTAACCATTTGATTAAATACCGCAACCTTTTCATTCAAATCGTTAATCATACCGATATGATGCCATGGGAGATTAATAGCCTCCTCCAGGACTGTGTTTATATTGAAGTTTTTGGAATACCTTCATGTAAAAGTTGAATTGGACTGTGATTATTCCAAATTATAAATTCAATAAATAAGATCATGATGGGAGAAGGAAGGAGCAGGTGTCTGACTAAAAAATGAAACATACTCAATATCACTGACAATTGCTAAGTCTAACAGGGTCGATGTCAAACGAGGCAAACGACAGAAGAGTCCTGCGACAGTCGAGACCAGCGACGGTAGATACCTGCGACATTCGAGGCCAGCAACGGTGGAGGACTCCTGAAAAAGTGGCCTCAAATGTCGCCTGCGTTAGGCGACAGTTGAGGCCACTTCAATTTTCGAACAGACCCGTCAGTTGAGACCTGCGATGGTAGAGGACTCCTGAAAAAGTGGCCTCAAATGTCGCCTGCGTTAGGCGACAGTAGAGGACTCTTCAATTTTCGTGCACTCCCGACAGTCGAGGCCTACGACCGTAGAGGACTGGAAAACAGTCCTCTACTGTCGCAGGCCTCGACTTTCGTCGGTCTCGACTGTCGCGCCCCCGTCTAACAAAGTGTGTGAGTTTGGTAGATGGTAAGTTGGCAATGTACTGTTTACAAAATTCAAATCCATAGAGCTCACCATCGTAACAAGCTGTCTCATTTAAAAATTATTTTTCAACAAATCAGAATTTAGGTCACCAAGGAGAATAATGTGTTGATATGTGTCAATTTGCTCTAGAAGAGCTTCTTCCAGAAGAGACAGTCGTCCTGCGTTTGGAGGACGATATACAATACAAACGACAACCTTGATTGTACCAGTTGACAACTCAACAAACAGGACTTCCGGCGATCTTCAATAAGGTTGTGGTGATAACCTGATTAATCTAGGCCTGAGAGATGAACGAACGTATACCGCCACCCCATCTCTGGTCAAGCCAATCCGATCATTTCGAAAGAAACAGAAGTCATTCATGTCAAATAAACCTGTAATGAAGGTTTTAACCAAGGTTCACTCACTCCTATAACATCGAAGCTGAGAGATGAAAATATTTCTTTGAAATCATCAAAATGTCCGGGAAGAGACTCAGCATTAATATGACACAGTTTTAAAGAAGCAGCATGCTCATTCAATTTACTTCTAATACCCGTCACATCCATAATATTTATAACTGTACTAGTGAGATGCTCTACAAATAAAACTTATTATTGATAGACTATTAAACTGGAAAGAATAAATTACAGATAAGAAACTCACAAAAAAACTAATGAAAATCGTAATTAAAATGCTGATAGGTAGGAAAAGAATTGATTGATAGGATTAGAATGAAATGAAAAGTGATATGAACAAAAGTGAAGGGGAAAAATGTACATGGAAAATTATGTTTCAAAAGAGAAAGATGGAATAAGTTGATGTTTCAAAAAATAAATAAATAAAACAAAATAAGAATTAAGTTCAGATAATGTCACTTAAGGCAATCTAAAAGCTATATGAAGCCACCTTGGCAAATACAGATAATGTATTAAAAGATAAGATTATAGTGTGGAGTTGAACACTGGTTCCCGCTTATATAAATATGCAATAATATAGGTTTTGAATTCCAATTAATAATTCCAATACAAAATAATAAAGGCCACGTAAGTACGCATATTCATAATTATTAAAAGCTTCCAAATAGCGAATGAAAGAAAGAAAACAAAATAAAAATTTCTTTCTAATTTGAATCAGTGAAAAGAATACAATAAGAAGAAAGAGGAAAGTGAAAAGTGAAAATGGAAGAATCGTCACTTCAAATTCCATAGATCATTTCGATAGAAGTAGAAAAGAAGAAAGAGAGGAATATATTAGAGAAGGAAGAAAGGACACACATACACACACACACACACACACACACACACACAACACACACACACACACACCACACACACACACACACACACACACACACACACACACACACACACACACACACACACACACACACACACACGTTAAGATTCAGTGAACATTCCAGCCGAGTCCACCACCTCTGATCCACCGCAAGACAGCCGCGCCGAACCGACGATGTCCCTCAACAAGCCTTAGCTCAGCAGGCAGAGAATTCCACAAACTACAGGCTGTCACAAGGAACGACTTGTTGTACATAACAGTCCTATGTGTTGGGACAGCCTGCAGATGGGATCCATGCCGCGTTCCTCCACGACCAAAATCACCCAAGTAATGGTACTCTACTTGCCAGATACTTAAGGGTTTTAGTTTTCAATATCTTATTGAGGAAGCACAAAGCATGATGTGATCTACTCTCACGCAGCTTCATGAGTTCAAGTCTGTTAAAGTATTCAGTTACATGGTCGTCACGTCTCAGGTTAAAGATAAAGCGAACACAGTAATTATGTGCACGTTGCATCCTCTGCAGAAGTTGAACTGTCATGTTAAGAGTCACAATGTCACAGTAGTTGAAGATCGGGAAGATCAGAGTCTTGACCAACATAACCTTCGTTGAAAAAGGAATGAAGTCAGAGATCCTCTTCAATGTCATGATCCCCCCCAATAACCCTGTTACAAGTCTGAGTCCCGTGGCTGGTCCAGTCAAGAGTCCTTGTCATTGTAAGTCCTAGATTTTTCACGTCAGAACTGTATTGCAATTGTATGTTATTCAATTTTATAAATGGTCCGTTAGTTATGTCAACTGTGTTTGAAAGTCTTGAATAACCTATGACTATTGATTTTGATTTAGTCTTGTTAATTTTCAGTCCATTATTCTCAGTCCATCGTACCAAACGAGTCAAGTCAGCATTAACTTCGTCAACTGTGATGTCGTTTTTCTTGCAGTGCCGGTATATTTGCAAGTCGTCGGCATACAGGTGATGTCTGGTGAAAGTAGAGTGCTTGTCACGTCATTTATGTAGATGCTGAACAGCAGAGGACCCAATACCGAACCCTGAGGAGCTCCTCTGTTCACTTCACGCCACCCCAACTCTCACACACTGACACCGACCCTGAAGATAGGACCTCACCCATGCCACAGTGGAGTTGGAAAAACCTAAGTTTCTGAGTCTATAGAATAAAGTAGGATGGAAAATGCTATCGAATGCCTTACTAAAATCTATTAGGACTAGAACTCTCTATCATCCATAGCCCTACGAATGTCGTCAGTGACTCTCAGGAGTGCAGAGGTGGTGCTATTACCACTACGAAACACCGATTGAAAGTCACCAATCAAACCAGAACCATGGATAAATGAGCTTAATTAGGAGTGAACGATAATTTCCAGAACCTTGGACAAAACGGACAATAAGCTTATAGGCCTGTAATCAGATGGAGAGAGAGGGTTAGGGATCTTGTTCAAGCGAATCACTATGGATAGCTTCCAGTCATTAGGAAAAACGGACGTTAAAAGTGAGGTGTTGATCAAAAGGGTGAGAAATGGGAGAATAAAAGGAAGGATAATTTTGATGAACTTGATCGGGATACCGTCTGCACCAACAGCGTTACTCTTCACTCGATGAACAGCCAAGAAGACCTCTTGCTCCATGACATTGGAGAAGTAGAAGTCCTCATTGGGATGAAAATCAGGCAGAGAGTCAAAGTGAGCACGAGATTTCATATTTGGATTCATCTCTTCAAAGTTTAAAATTGAAAAAAGTTTTACAAATGTTCATGTTTAGACCTAAACTTTTGAGTGTTCAAACACTTCTAAAAACCTTTCCCTTTGTGAGCAGAAGATTATTATCTTATTAACCTAGTACGTTTTTACTATGATAATTAGAACGCTATATTGAAATCAGCCATAACTCCCTTGATTTCGGGTATCTTCAAAAATGGGACTTACGCTTAGAAGAATTTGGGGTCATTCAAATCTGAAATCAAAATTCCTGTATCTCCATTATTGGACGATTTAGATTTTGGTGGAGAGGATAGCCTTGAAAAGTACGGCAGGCCGGGCTCGCGTTGCTTACTATTAAGGCTACTTTCACACGATAGGAGACGTGCAACTTGAACACTGAGCAGTGTTCACGTTTTTTTGTCGAAGTACATTGAGTCAAATCGTGTCTTTCACATGATGACTCCTATCCAGGAACCTCGTTTTGTCACGTCTTTTCCCATCGAGGCAAGCAGAAACCGGCTTGGATCGAGATACTAGAGGACAAATCGTCACTTTCACATGGTGATTCTACGTCTCTCCGGCCACCACTTTTTCTCAAAAACTATCTTTCTTGAAAATGAAGATAGAATGATTCTGATTTCGGATTTGGATTCAGCGACCCCAAATTCTTTAAAGTGCAAGTCCCGTTTTCGAAAATATCCGAAAACAAGGAAGTTATGACTGTTTTTAATAAAGCTTTCTATTATCATATAATTATACCGTAAAAACGAACAGGTACTGTACTATACAGTACGTAAGTACTGTAGCTATTACAACTTACACTGTATTCATGTAGGAAATTTGGTAGGATATTTATCTTGATTTCTGAAAATACCCCAAAATAAGGGAGTAAGATAACTTTGAAAAACCAAAGTTTTCCTGCCGATTGAAGAAACATTAAAAATTAGTCTAAGACATATATTATGTCTTAGACTAAAAACGTGTAACAAATATCAGAACACTATTCAAGCTATCAAGCTTTTCATAAATTTATTTGTCTCCTCATGGCAGAAGGTTTGCGCCCAACGTTCTCACTTAGAAAAGAATTTGGGATCGCTGAATCCAAATCCGAAATCAGAATCTTTCTATCTTCATTTTCAAGAAAGATAGTTTTTGAGAAAAAGTGGTGACCGGAGAGACGTAGAATCACCATGTGAAAGTGACGATTTGTCCACTAGTATCTCGATCCAAGCCGGTTTCTGTGTGCTTCGAGGGGAAAAGACGTGACAAAACGAGGTTCCTGGATAGGAGTCACCATGTGAAAGACACGATTTGACTCAATGTACTTCGACAAAAAAACGTGAACACTGTTCAGTGTTCAAGTTGCACGTCTCCTATCGTGTGAGAGTAGCCTTAGTGTGTAGTGATTTTGCTCCGAGTCGTTCAAGGACACAGGCCAAGATAAGCCAAATCCGCGAGCCAAATCCATAGGTGTGTAGGGCCACAGTACTCGTAATCAATAAAGATATTACTCTGGAAGGCCTCTCGTTGATGATAGAATCACGCTGGTGTATTAGGTGAATAATTAAATCAAAAAATAATTAATTGTGGATTTTAATAAGTATCTAAACTTTTCCATTTTTTCATAAATTCAAAGAGCAAGAATAGTTTGACAGATGCACTTTAATTTTCTTGAGCCTGTGTCTTACATTTATTAACGTTTGACAGATGATTTGAGCTTCTCATTTTTTAATAATTGAACGAGTGTTAGCGAGTTCTCGCTTTTGACTTTCTGAATTCCAAAGTTGTTGTACGTCTGTTTTTATGTTCTACAGTAACTTTAGAAAGAATTGATCAATCAGCTTCATATTTTGATCACTTATTCTTCGAACCTTTTTCAGGTTAAATTCTTTGGACATCAAAATTGACTCACTCCTCCGACTTTTTCAGGATATAAAAATAACATTGAAAGTGCATAAAAAAAGAAATTGTTATGATTTAGTCAGCTGAAGAATTCATTGCTTGCAATTACTACAGTTTTTCATTCATTCATCAACACTCTAACCGAAACATGGTCCGAGCTGACCTAAACCGAAACATCCGGTCTCACAGACCGGGTCTTGCTTAAAGTGTTATATTTGATATATTTTCTACTAAATATGAACTTGAATATTTTTCATTGGTTAATTTCAATGATAGTGAAGTATAATATGGATTTCAGTTGCAAATTAAGTGATGGAAGAATAGAAAAAAATTGGAAACATTGATAATTAAATGTATGATGTTGGATGTAAGAAAACACACAATACAAAAATCCGTGTAAGATACTATCAGTTACTACTCAGAACAATAATCATGGGAAAATATTTTATCAATATAGTAGGATTTATAGCAAAACTGAAAGGTAATCATTGAAAATAATAATGTTTTTCATTGCTATCAAGAAACTTGAGCAAACGTTTTCAGCCTCCAGTTATTTTATTAGAAAGAACAGTTCATAAATAACTATAGTAGTCGGAATCATCTATTTCGTCAAGTGAATGTTTATTTTGTGACACTTCATTGTGAAGCATCTTATTGATACAAGTTCCAAAGGCTGGGGCCTGTATGGTTGATAACTCATCCTTTGACATCAATTTTCCTAAACCAACGTTTTCTAAATTACAAAAAATTAGTTTTTCAAATGAAACATGTTAATAAAATACCGAAATAATGAAAAGAAAAACATTAGAAAAAAAATTGAATGCTCAAAATATCTGTTAGTCGAAACATCCGGTATTCTACACCCGTAAAAAATAAACGTTATGCGAAAGATCCGGTAGCTGAGACCAGTACGTTTTCAATAGATTGATGTTTACTTGATAACCGTGAGTTGGGGACTGACGAGCATTGTTGGAGAATGTTGAGGAATAGTGGGGGAGAAGGTATTAGAGCAGACAGCAATTTTTGATTCACAATAATGCCACTATCAAAAAAATAATTTTTCCTCTGGTCTCACAGACCGGTGTTTCGGTTAAAGTGTTTTAATAACATCAGCTGAAGCTAATCGGGAGCTATCACACAGACATTCGCCCCTTAATGCGCTGACACATGATTTCAGGTGGTTAATATTCAACATTATTTTTACAAGTTTTACAAACTGATACGGGTTGAGATATCAATGCGCGGTTCTCGCCATTTATTTTATCTTGGAACTCTGTATCAAAATCATGTATCACATGACATCCTTCTAATTTCGAAAAATGAATATGGATTAATATGTGGGTCAAAAATGTTAAAGCGACAAAGTAATTTTTGAAGAGTAATTTTAACTTGGGATTCCCAATAAAACCTACTGTCAAATTATTCTTGTTAGAGAAATATTTAGCTGTTTCCATGATTTTCATCAAATCTGCATAATTAAAAGTTGCATGTTTCAAAGATTACATTACTACAGTTCATGAGCGAGTTCTCCAACCCAGGGGGTCACTAGACTCAAAAAACTCCTGGTTGAAGTAAGTAGAACAAAAAGCGTACAGTGTGTAGTAGTTTTGTTTAATCAATGCTCCTATACCAATATAAACCAATCAATCATTATTATTAAACGAAAATCCAAATTAAATTAAATTCACCCTGAAGACTTTTGCTAATGCAAATATTGACAACAGGGTAAACAGCTAGATGGAAATTCGATGAGCGCTACTATTCAAAAATTCCTAATTAGGAGGTACCGGGTTCGATTCCCGGGCTGACTAATAATTTTTGAATAGTAGCGCTCATCTATAGTCCGTGCAAATTTACTTTAGACTTGGAGGAATATGCAGCGCAGAGAAATGGAGGGAGATCAGTCAATTACAGTGATTAATTGAATAATAGGTGGAAGTGTAGTTGCCAATTTGTCAGTCATCTGACCGTTCTCAGACAGGTAACTTCGAATGTGTAGCATGAAAGAAGTTGAAGATCGCTGGCCGCTTCAAAACTGCAACATCGCGCCTCAGTATCCCTCCCGCTGTATGCTTTCTCTGCTGCGCATGTCCATCCCAAGTAGGAAGTAAATTTGCATGGTCTATAATTTCCATCTAGCTGTTTACCCTGTTGTCAATATTTACCAAATACCTTAAAGATGCATAGACTCACAAACAGCGCTAGTGTCGTACTTGGAATTGAAATCCGCCATTGAGGGGGCAACCCATAAGATTATTACATACCAATGCCACCAATGCCTTTGTGATCTATTGTATTACAAATATATATAGATATAATATCTCGTGCTAGAATACCCTAATGGCGGCCTTCAATTTCAAGTAAGAGCTATCATTGGGAAGGCATAGGCATTGTGGGTCTATATCTCTTTAAGGTCTTTGATATTTACAGTAGCAGAGACCTTCGGGGTGATTTTCAATTCAATTCAATTCGGATTTCCGTTTAATGATAATTAGCATTCGAATAAATGTAATATCTCAGTAATTTCATTCAATAATCCAATCAATTTTCAAAAATACAATTTAAACGCATATATATATATATATATATATATATATAATATATATATATATATATTATATATATATATATATTATATATATATATATATATATATATTTTTTATTCCAATATCGTAAACTTGTTGAATTTCCACTTCCAGAATATTTAATAGAACAATGAAACCTATACAATAGCTATTTATTTGCATGACAAAATGTTTAGCCGATGTTCTAAATGATATAATTATATATATATATATATATATATATATATATAATATAGTAATTTCATTTAGTAATGAAGAACATCGGCTAAACATTTTGTCATGCAAATAAATAGCTATTGTATAGGTTTCATTGTTCTATTAAATATTCTGGAAGTGGAAATTCAACAAGTTTACGATATTGGAATAAAAAATTCAGAGACAAGAAAATTATCCATGCGAAGCACCTGCATTTGGTGCAGCACCAGAACCAGCACCTGCTCTGCTTGCTTAGCAACAGGTTGCTGTCTGTTGGATTGTGGCTCGTGCCACCCTCAACTTTTTCCAAAACAAGCCCTAGCAAGTATCAAGAATCAAGAAGCTGTAGAAGAAGAGCAACACTGAACAATCAATGTCTCTCAAGGGCTACAGTTGTCTGCTTTCTTTGACTGTGGTAATTGCAGAATTAATAAAAAAGAAATTTCAACAGGTTTTTGACTTCAGAAAAAATGCAATCACTAGTTTTCACATGGACACATCGAAATTAGAGAAAGTGATGGGGTACTAGAGTTACTTGAAAGTAGAAATTGATAAATTCTAAAGAAACCTGTTTGAAAATCGCATTTTTAACTTGTTTGTATATGATTATCGGGAGAACAATTGGAACAAACAAATCTAAAACAAAAAAAAAATAATTGAGAATTATGCACTATCGAATAAATTCTTCAAATAAATAAAAGAGTATCAATGCAAATAAATAGGCTACATTTAACAGTTTCCGTTTTTATTGCAATGTTTGCTATTTTAATGAATATGTATTTTATAGCCAAGAATCTTTTGACTACTGTCTTATACTATTGTAGAAAATTAATCTATCGAACAACCCATAACCTAGAGACAATAATTTAATATCTGTTCCAGTTCAAAACCTCTCAAAATGTTAGATAGAGATGATTTTATTTCAAGAGTGTAGTCAGTCCACTATTGAGAATCTGAAACAGTGCTTCAAAGCTTCAAAGCAAAAAGTTACAAATAAAGACTTGATAAAGGAAGTCAACAAGGTTACATCACAGCCTTCTCAAGGATTATGCAACTGCGCATGCTCCACTCACATGAACTGGACGCTCCTAAGCTCTTAACATAGACATTTATTCACTTTCAATCGTCACTTTTATTCCTAGAAGAAACTAGATAGGATGAAATCTCCCTCTTCTATGAAATCAGAGCAATTCTAAATTCTGTAATTATTTTATAGTAGTAGGATGGTGAAAATAGTTATTAATATTGCTGAGTTTTGTTCCAAAAAATATTTTTTTCTGTTGATCATGATTTCAGTAGTAGGATAAAAAATCCAAATTTATCATGTACGGTTATTATGAAGAATTTACAAAGTTAAATTTTGCAAATGAAATGGGAAGCGATTTGGTTTCATGAGCTGAGAAGCTTGCTGCCTCCATGCCCCTTCTACCCCCGTTGTAGAGGATGACAAATCAGCCGAACACCACTGAATAAGATTTTCATGAGTTTTGGTTTGGCCAGAGAATTCAAATTTTAGTGCCAGAATGCCAGACTATAGTTCTGCCAATAGCAGGCTTGTGTTTGCGCCGGCGCAGACCGTCCTGCCGCTTGGCATTGTGGATTTTTTTGAAAGGCTTCAGTCTTGTCTCGTCAGCCCGTTGTCTTGTTGCAAGATCAAAATTGTGTTTGTCATGTAATTTCGATCGGAAATTTCTTGTAAATAATTGTTTGAGTGTCGTGTGCGTGAATTATGAATATAACAGCGTAAATAGTATTGAATTGAATTAATTTGAATCAGATTTGAATTTATAAATAATCCAGTTTGAGCTTTGTTCGAAACACAGTGTATGACCTGCAAGTTGAACACAGAATCAACGAGAAGGCAGCCTGTAAGCAAATAACCTGACTATTCCCCGATTTCATCCCACCCTGAACCTGACCAGAACACCTAATAAAGGCTTCGAAGGGCAAGTAGTCAAGATTGGAATAAATCTGGTGAGTTTTTGCTCTTTTTTATTGTTCATTAATGCAGAGTTTAACTGTACAAATAACCTGGCTCAAATTGAAGATTAAATTTTGCCCCTTGTTTGTATTTGATTATTTAAATAGTAAATTACAGTCCTCTGGTAGCTCTAGCCTGAGCTTTGTTCAGAACATTTTATGTTCCTGCCGAGCCGGGATGAATTTAAATTTGTAATTTGTTGATTAATTCACACACAATGGATTTAAGCAGTTTCGTATTTGTCCAGTGTTGGCATGTTGAGAATGGTCTGATCCATGCTCAACTTAAGTTTGTTGTAGCCTTGTTCTAGAGCAAGGTTTCTTGTCAATTTGTAATTGTCTGAAATTAAATTTATTTCAGTTAAAATTGTAATTTTCTAAAACTAGGCTCATTGTGCTTTTTTCAGGAATTTGTTTGTTTGTTGGAATTTGTATTGTCCATTTTTTATACATGTTAGTGAAGGTTAATCACCAGCATGATTTTGTTTGTTCAATTCAACAAGTTATCGTTTGTTTGTGAGTTGTTGGAAGAACATTATCTAATCATATAGTTTTGTTTTCAGCAATAACTTATCTTGTGAATTGATAATCAAAGTTTAACTTTGATAACTTACTAGTCGTGATTCTTCCTTTCATCTAGTTTTTGAACTAATTCTTGTTTTATTGTCTGTTGTTTTGTATTGTTGGGGCTGAATTGTTTTGTGTATGAGTTCAAGATGGAGGAAAAATTACAGAAACAAATCAGGGTGCATCGCGCTAAACTGGAACAATTGTATGCCAGATTGCAAAGAATTTATGACCTGTCTAAAAATGTCTCTGATCCAAAAGTTGCTGAGCAATTTTCAATCTTGTATCCTCGGGTGTCTCAGACCATTTCGGATTATGAAAAGACAGAATTAGTGGTTATTGAGTTGGAACTTGAGTTGAATAAAGATCATGTTGTAGCATTCAACGGCTCACACCTAGATCTGTTTCAGTATATTGAAGTAGCGGCTAACACTCTCAAACAGAAAGAGGCGACTGTTGCTATTGCTCAATCTTCGGCAGCTACAGCAGCTAGTTCACAGCCGGTCGTGTCCGAGTCGGTACTGCCTAAAAACGACCTTCCAAAATTTGATGGGAACCAGACTCAATGGTCGGTGTTTTATGAACTATTTAAGGCATTGGTACATGACAACAAGAATTTGAACGATCAGCAGAAGGTCCAATATCTTGTAAGTAGACTTACTGGACAAGCAGCAAATATTTGTCGTCATTTGCCACCATTGGCTAACAATTATCAAATAATTTGGCAGGCATTATTGACCCGCTATAACGATCCACGGGCGCAAGTCGATGCCTATTTCAAACAAATTTTTGAATTTCGTCCAATAAAATCAGAATCAAAGGCAGGTTGTATTGCGATTTTGGATGGGTCTTTCTTGCAGTTCAATCAATGCATTGAAGATATTGCGACTCATTGATTTGTCAGACTCGATATTCCTCTATCATGGCTTGAGATTGCTGGATCCAAGTTCTCGTAGAAATTTTGAATCGGTCGTCCGTGACAAGGCTATGCCAACTTATACCGATTATGTCAAGTTCATTGAAAAGCAAATTAAGACTCTTCCTTCTGATGAGAAACAGACTGAATCGTTTAATATGAAGCACAAAAAGGATAATATAAATCAAAGGTGTTTGTGGTTCAATCTAATGATTCATCTAATGATGCATCTAGTAAAAATCCCAATTGTCTGAAGTGCTCAAAACCGGGTCATCGGTTAGATGATTGTGCAAGTTTCTTGAAAATGACTCCTTGGGATCGTTATTGTTTGATTGAAGGAAAGTTTTGTTGTTTTCGTTGTCTTGATGTGGATCATTTGAGTAGAAATTGTCGCAGTAAAACTCAGTGTGCTCAATGTCGAGAATCTCATCATTCTTTATTGCACATTTCCAGATCAAGTTCCAATGAAGGTGTTGCATCCTCGTCGAACTCCAAGGCAGGTGGTACATCACCTATTAGTTGTTGTTCTACATCCAATGATGTAGAAAATTCGACCGTTGTGTTGTCGACCATCACTGCACATGTTCGAGATTGTAATGATCAGCTTTGTGATGTTTGTTTCTTGGTTGACACCGGGAGTCAGTGTGATTTTGTTACAGCCAAATTGTGTCGGCGTTTGAGACTACCATTCCAGCCCATGAAAACCGTTGTTCGTGGATTTGGTGGTGGTACTAGTGAAGTTCGAGGTCATACTTGTGTGTCCATTCAGTCGAAGTTGGATCCTACCGTCAAGTTTTTGATGGATGTCACAGTGATAGATAAAGTCATCGACAAGTTGCCTTCTTGTGAAATCGACAGATCCAATCTTCATCATCTTGAAAATCTCACACTGGCTGACGACAAATTCTTCCTTCCTAGTAGAATAGATGGCATCATTGGTGCGGAGTTAGTTCCTCACTTGCTACGTGGGAGTCCTAGTACAGGTGAATCGCACGAATTGATGACTGTTAATAGTGTCTTTGGTCACATTCTGATGAGGAGAGCACCGATTCTCACTTCAACAATGAATGTGTCGAATTGTTTTACAGCCATCTGTAGTCCATTCGTTAGTAGTCCATCGTTGGATAGTTTTGTGGAACGTTTTTGGGAGTTGGAATCGTGCCCTGCACCAAGCTGTCAACTGAAACCGGAAGAGTTGGAGTGTGAGGTAAATTTTCGGAAGTCTGTACATCGTGTGAATTCTGGTCGTTTTGTTGTTGCCTTGTCATTTGCGGAGCCACCCAGCAGCTTGGGAGATTCCTATGCTGTCGCCGAACACAGACTGCTGACTTTGGAGAGACGACTAGAGCTTGACAGCAATACTCATATTTCATATCATGAAATATTGATCGATTACCTATGTCAGGGTCACATGTCGTTTGTAGCAGATCAGACAGACCGAGGTGGTTACTACATACTGCATCACACCATCGTGAAAGCAAGCAGCACTACCACGCCAATCCGAATTGTATTTGATGCTGGTTCCAGAACATCATCTGGTTTGTCATTGAACCAGGTTCTCCATGCTGGTCCCAAATTGCAGACTGAAATTTTTGTTTTGTTAGTTAATTTTTGTTTGTTCCCAATCGCACTAACTGCCAACATTAAACAAATGTATTGACAGATATTAGTGGAGGGTTCCTGCCGTCGTTATCAGCGTGTATTGTGGAGATTTTCGCCAGAGGATCCAATCGAAATTTATCAGCTAAATTGTGTTGTTTTTGGTGTTTCAAGCTCTCCATATTTGGCGCTTCGCACCGTCCACCAGCTTGTAGAGGAGGGTGGAAATCGTTTTCCGGCAGCCAAGGCGAGAATACCAAGAGACATGTTCATGGACGACTTAGTCACATCTGTCGCCACAGAGTCAGAGGCCGCAGAGCTGTATCGTCAGTCCAAGCAGCTGTTTGAGGGAGGAGGTTTCTCGCTCACAAAGTGGACTTCAAATTCACCATCAATGTTGGAGAAAATCTCGGAGGAAGAGAAATCGTTTTTGTACAAGGATTTCGAAGCAGACAACTCCTTGGCTATCTTGGGATTGAATTGGCAACCTAGTACTGATCTGTTTCAGTTTTCAGTTAAGAGTGGTGAGGTCGTCGCTACTAAGCATTCTATTCTGTCAGTGATGGCTCGTATCTATGATCCACTTGGTCTCTTGTCACCTTTTACATTATTTCTAAAGTGTTTTGTCCAGAAACTGTGGAAATTAGGAGTGGATTGGGACGAGAAGCTGCCTGAGTCTATATGCACACTTTGGGAGAATTGTCAAAAAGAGTTGCCTCTATTGTTGAAATTTGCTGTTCCACGTCACATTGGTTTGTTTCAGGATTCTCACATCAGTTTGATTAGTTTTTGTGACGCATCATTGTCTGGTTATGGTGCAGTTATCTATGTGAAGTCGCAGAAGGAGAGCGAGGAGCCAAGAGTTGTATTATTGTGTTCAAAGTCCAAGGTAGCACCATCCAAAGTTGTTTCAATACCTCGTTTGGAGTTGTGTGTGGCACTCTTGTTGGCAGAACTCATGAATTCAGTAGTCACTATTATTAGTGAACGTTGTCATGTGTCTCGTATTGTCGCACTCTCTGATTCTACAGTCACCTTGTGTTGGATTAATGCTCCATCCTCGAAATGGCAAACTTTTGTTGGTAATCGTGTCGCAAAAATACAGGATTCTTGTATACAGGAGTGGATGCATGTTGCTGGAATTGAAAATCCCACTGACTTTTTGTCTAGAGGTTTATCACCAGTTGAGCTTGTGAACTTTCCATTGTGGCTCTCAGGTCCATCATGGATAGCAGAGGACGAATGCGATTGGCCCGTTCGAACTCAAATGGAAGAGATAGTGGATCCACTGGAGGTGGAAAAACCGTCAGTGTTGACAGTCACAAAATCTCCTGATTGTAACAGCAATGCAATATATTCATTGATTGGTCGTTGTTCGGATTATGGTCGTCTTTTGAGAATTGTAATTCTTGTTCTCAAATTCTTACGAATCTTACCCCAATCAGAAGAATCAGATTTCGATGTTGCTGAGAGGTATCTATGTAAAGTGGTACAGAAGATACATTTTTCATCTGAATTTGTGCAATTAGAGAAGGGAGAAGATTGTTCTATGCGCCTACGTCGCCTGTCTCCATTCATTGATAAAGGTGTGATTCGCATCGGCGGTCGTTTGTCTCATGTTGGACTTGAATTCGAGACTTGTCATCAGATGATCTTACCAAAATCCGACGCTTTCGTATCGATGTTAATTGATTATCATCACAAGAAAAATTGTCATGCTGGACCTTCGTTATTGTTGTCCTTGATCAGACAGAAATTCTGGATACTGTCTGCTCGCTCTATTATTCGTATTTGTGTCTTTAAGTGTAATCGTTGTTTCTGTGTTCGACCTAGTAATAATGCAATTATTCCAAAAATGGGTGACCTGCCTGCTTGTCGAGTGTCAAAATGCAAACCATTTGAAAATTGTGGTGTGGATTACGCTGGTCCTCTGCGTATTACTATGGCGAGACGTCATAATCCTTGTGTTTTGAAAGCCTACATTATTCATCTGTTTGTGTGTATGACAACAAAGGTGGTACATATTGAGTTGGTATCAGATCTATCAACGCCCATGTTTTTAGCTGCGTTTCGTCGTTTTTTGTCACATTGTGGACCCTGTCGTGTGATGTATTCCGATTGTGGTACTAATTTCGTAGGTGCCAAGGAACAGTTGCGGAAAATATCTCAACTTTTGAACTCGTCCGAGTTTCAAACCACATTGACTAGTCAACTCACCGAACACAGAATTGATTGGAAATTCATTCCCCCTGGTTCGCCGCATTTTGGAGGTCTGTGGGAGGCAAATGTCAAATCTGTAAAGTTGCATCTGTTCTGAATAATTGGCAATTAACTTCTCACCTATGAGGAACTGAACACTGTATTGGTGCAGATTGAAGGTGTCCTAAATTCCCGCCCGCTGTGTGTACTGAGTGAGGATCCGCGTGAACTGCTGGCTTTAAAACCAGCACACTTTTTGACTCTAACACCGTTGAAATCGTTTCCCTGCGGGACGTGGACAGTGTCCCTGTGAATCATCTCACCAGGTATAAATTGATCAGTCAACTTATTCAATCGTTCTGGAACCGATGGAGAAGAGAGTACCTGCACGAACTTCAAAGTCATAAAAAATGGTTGAAATCACCCACTTCTATCGGTGTGGGAACGGTTGTGGTAGTTGACCAACCAAACACACCTCCATTGCAGTGGCCACTGGGTGTCATTGAACAAGTGTTTCCGGGAAGTGATGGCGAGGTTCGAGTGGCGAGTGTTCGCCTAAAAACTGGTATTTATAAAAGACCAGTAACAAAATTATATCCACTCCCAACTCAATAGTTGTGGTGATTGTTGCATTTTTTCTTTTGTGTTGTTTTTTGGTGTTGGTGTTTTGTTCTTTTTGTCATGTCTGGATTTTTCCCTTCTTTGGTTTTTTCAGTTTTGTAACTTGGCTGAAAAATTGTTTTTCAGAGGCGGGGGTATGGTCTGGCCAGAGAATTCGAATTTTAGTGCCAGAATGCCAGACTATAGTTCTGCCAATAGCAGGCTTGTGTTTGCGCCAGCGCAGACCATCCTGCCACTTGGCATTGTGGATTTTTTTGAAAGGCTTCAGTCTTGTCTCGTCAGCCCATTGTCTTGTTGCAAGATCAAAATTGTGTTTGTCATGTAATTTCAATCGGAAATTTCTTGTAAATAATTGTTTGAGTGTCGTGTGTGTGAATTATGAATATAACAGCGTAAATGGTATTGAATTGAATTAATTCGAATCAGATTTGAATTTATAAAGAATCCAGTTTGAGCTTTGTTCGAAACACAGTGTATGACCTGCAAGTTGAACACAGAATCAACGAGAAGGCAGCCTGTAAGCAAATAACCTGACTATTCCCCGATTTCATCCCACCCTGAACCTGACCAGAACACCTAATAAAGGCTTCGAAGGGCAAGTAGTCAAGATTGGAATAAATCTGGTGAGTTTTTGCTCTTTTTTATTGTTCATTAATGCAGAGTTTAACTGTACAAATAACCTGGCTCAAATTGAAGATTAAATTTTGCCCCTTGTTTGTATTTGATTATTTAAATAGTAAATTACAGTCCTCTGGTAGCTCTAGCCTGAGCTTTGTTCAGAACATTTTATGTTCCTGCCGAGCCGGGATGAATTTAAATTTGTAATTTGTTGATTAATTCACACACATTGGATTTAAGCAGTTTCGTATTTGTCCAGTGTTGGCATGTTGAGAATGGTCTGATCCATGCTCAACTTAAGTTTGTTGTAGCCTTGCTATAGCCTGAGCTTTGTTCAGAACAAGTTTTAAAATCGCTTCGCGATGGTTCGAAACCCACCTAAAGCTGCATGTCCACACTTGACCTCTCTTTATCATCGGTCTTATTAGAATTACCCACGCACAATCCTACATTAGCTCATGTGGGCATCATACTCAGCAAAAAATATATACTGTATACAGCCGTATGTCTACATTGTATTCGCCTAGAGCTTACAGTAAAGTCTGAATCAAATTATTTTTACTTTTCCAGGCAAGATTCACTGTGTTCTGTGCAATGTTATAGTCACAGTAAATTTGAAAAATCAATACGGAATACAAAATTGAACAAGAATGAACAACAAATCACAGTAATGTGAAATACAAAAATACATTCTCCAAATTACAATTTCACGAAGTAAGATTTATACTTGAATAGCCTATAATTCAACGTAGTAGATCAATATGATGTAAGAAAAAGAGAATAATTTTCAAGAGGAACATTTTTGTATTATACAGCATAGAAAAGTTCCCTCGATATTTTCTTGTATCGTTTGGATTTTCCAGCAATTTCATTTACAATTCAGTCCCTTGTAATCTATAGAAGTGTAGTTCTATTTCAAAAATGATAAAGGATGGTATTCCGCACAAGTCCTCCACATTGATTATGAGAACGTAATATGTAAGATTGGACATAAGAAAAGATGTAAGACATTGAATGTGTAAAGTGTATTTTTTGTATCCAATTTTATCCAATAAATTACTTATATATATTATTATAAATATATATATATATATATATAATATATATTAATAAATTCTTATATATATTTATATATATATATATATATATTTAAGAATGTAAGAATATAATCATATCTTTTAAAGAGAATAAATTACAGAAAAGTCAAATCATAACCCTATTTTTAACGTGTTATCTGAATTTGTGAAAGATATAGCTAAGATTCTTGGCTATAAAATTCATATTCATTGAAATAGCAAACATTGCAATAATTCTCAATTAATATTCTTTTTGTTTTTATTTGTTGGTTCCAATTGTTTTTCCAATATCATATACAAACAAATTAAAAATGTGATTTTCAAGAATGTAAGAATATAATCATATCTTGTAAAGAGACTAAATTTCAGAAAAGTGAAATCATAACCCTATTTTTAATATGTTATCTAAATTTGTGAAAGAAATAGTACAAGAAGTATCCTTAGTTTTTCTCTCACGGTCAGGTCTTTCTTGTAGAAATAATAAATAAATATATATTTATTCAAAAATCAACTTGTAATTTTATTCTGACATTTTTCGCTATCCAATCTAGTGGCGTCCGAACCGTGCAGCAATTTCACTACATCAAAATCAACTCTGTTGATTAGTGCGGTGTGATAGCGAGCCAGAAAGAAAATCTCTACTGACGTCACTCGCGTTTCGACGTCACAGTCAAGCTGAGCTTCCCTTGTCTCTTGACTTTTTATTGTTGCTATTTATGCAAACAGAGCTGACGCATAGCAGACTGAGGATGAAGAACCTCTTCTCACTACTCCTCACTCAAGCTTACTCATCTTACTAATTAGATTCGACGTGAGTCGTCATCTCTTTTTCTCTTATCATTTCCCCTTCCCCTATTTCTACTAGTCATAGAAGAATATAAATATAGACACATGGACACAGAACTTGAAAAGCTCCACCACTGCTTTTCACAACAGTCAGCCTTGTTACTTTTTATGACTGTATATTATGACCTTACCACAACTGATCTAAGCTTTTGAACTTGAAAGCTGATCGGTATCATGCTTGTTGAGATGCGGAATTGAAGCATTCTCTGTACTTCAATGGAATTCAAATACTACTGTATTGACGTGAGTTAAACTAAGTTCGGTACTTTTACCTTGCATTCAATTTATCTGAAATTCCTGAATACTTGATAAATCTTGAATGAAAAAGACTAAGAAATTGTCAAAAAACCACTGAACTTGATAAATCCTCACCGTCATAGACTGCTTGAGGTACGGAGTAACTCAAGTCATTATGATTGTTGTAATAATTGAGAAAGAAAGGAATTGAGAAAGAAAAATTCAATATGAATGAATCACAGCTTCGACTCAACAAACCTCTACTTAAGATCTGAAAACGTATATATTCAGGTCTACTCAATTTCTTATTTGTAAATTAGGTGAAACCATAGTACCCTTATTGAGAACTTTGATATTTGTTATTTTATATTTGAAAGTTCTCAAGAAAGGGTACTATGGTGTTACTCTACAAATTATTTTAAATATCTTATTAATAGAGATAACGAATTTGACATTTTTTTTAATACTCTTGTAATAAAAAAATCTTGTTGAAAAATAATCATTATAAGTATTATTTAAATGAAATTTATTTTTAAATGTCTTCAGCTTGACAAAGAAAATCTTCGATTTAGTTAGGTTACCTAACCTCTACTTTATAATCTCTATATATGAAAATCTGGTGTGGTACACTCACACAACTTTCCTTGCTCATATTTGAAACTACGATCAGACTTCTGTATATCTATATATATAAAAGCGAAATGGCACTCACTCACTGACTGACTGACTCACTCACTCACTCACTCGCATAACTAAAAATCTACCGGACCAAAAACGTTCAAATTTGGTAGGTATGTTCAGTTGGCCCTTTAGAGGCGCACTAAGAAATCTTTTGGCAATATTTTAACTCTAAGGGTTTTTTTTAAGGGTTTAAAGTTCGTCTTTTAGCATGTATATTCTTCTTCTCCCAATCTCTCAATTATAATTGAAATTTCCATATCATATGTTACTATAGAACTATAATCTAGATAGAGTACCTCTTTGAAACAGTTGTTAACTGGCAACTAAATTAATAATTTTGTCAGGTTGGCATTAAGTTGAGTTGTCATTGTTAGGTTGGCACCAAGTTGAAGATTTAAATGCATTTATCGCGGAAAAATATTGATTGGGCACTGCTACTTCAATCCTGGGAATATTATATTACTAGCAGTCAGGCTCGCCTCGCTCGCCATATCCGTTTAGTCTGGACCCCCGACTGGATTGTCCTAACATATGATGAAAATGCAGGCGGGCGAAGCGAGCCTGCTGATCTCATTCTTGGACGATCCAGTCGGCGGTCCAGGGGGCGGAGCCCCCTGGCTAGACAGATATGGCGAGCGAAGCGAGATCAGACTTCTGTATATGTGTATATATAATAATTGTTTTCAGAGTACTTTTTCTTTGTGTTAATTGTGAAATTCGATGATTTTTTTAGTTGTCATTTTTTTAAAGTCGTCAAAACAGCTGTTCTACAGATGAAATATCTCGACTATGTGTTCTTTTTATGAACTGCCCTACCTACCTACCTCATGCACGAGAAGGAGGTTACAAAGTCCATTCCTCAAGGATGGGGTGGACCTCTCATTAGTTTCTCAGAAAGGAAACTCATGCCAGTTGATAGAGCTGATAAATAACTATACAGGGTATGAATTTGAAAAAATCGGTCAAGCTATTTTCGAGAAAATCGTGAAAAACATGGTTTTTTGGTAATTGTCCGCCATTTTTCTCAAGAATATTACGGAGCTCCCGCAATTTTCCAAGAAAAAAAACTCATGTCATTTGATAGGGCTTATAAATAGCTATCCATGGTATAACTTTGAAGAAAATCGTTAGAGCCGTTTTCGAGAAAACCGTGAAAAACATGGTTTTTTAGTCATTATCCGCCATTTTTCTCAAGAATATAACGGAGCTCCTGAAATTTTCCCAGAAATGAGACTCATGCCAATTGATAGAGCCGTTTTCGAGTTAAACGTGAAAAACATGGTTTTTTAGTAATTATCCGCCATTTTTCCCGCCATCATGAATGGAATTTCCCTTGACAGAACGACATGAGATTACAGACCCATGTTTTGAATTGCCGGCCGAGAGGTACCGAATATGATGTTTGACATTAAACATATGATAATGTTTCAAGATCACAAAAAATGAGCCCTCTTTTTCCAAGGCCTGAATTGCAGAGTGCATTAAGAGTGTGCAAATGCTAAAAATGAACTTTCTACACGTATGAAGAATCTATCCTCTAAATCTCATAGATTTATCTCTTACCGAAATTGAAATGTTCTGTCCTAAAAATTTAAACTTTAGGCGCTCATATCTCGAAAAGTAATGATCGGAAAAAATGTTTACCTGTGAAAACTTTTTCATTTTGATAGCTTAATGATATACAAATCGAAAAACTTCAAAAAATATCATGAGTAGAAAGTTTGTTTTTAGCCTTTGCACAGCCTTAAGACGTCTACCTAAGGTTAGGTTGCAGGTTCAAATCTCGTCTTTCGCTCTTTTTTTGCTCTAGGTTTTCTACTTTATTAATCATTATTAATATCGGGGCACCGAGCTTCGCTCGTTATTTATTTATTGACTTTTGATAAACCGAACACAATTCTTTAAAATGATTGAGGAAGTACTAACAGGCACAGTATTTATGTATAAATGTGCAATTTAAAATAAGCTCGAAATTCGAGAAAATGTTATTATTTCAATTGCAAACTGTTGATTCCATTAAATCATTCACTATGAAGAGATAGCGGACTTCGTGTTTCTCCAGCGTTATTGTCCTGTCACCAGCTGGCTTGGATCTTTGAATAGTAGACTTGAGATGTGCGTGAACACTAGCGTCAGGTGATAAATTTTCATAACTGCAAGGAAAGTTGTGTGAGTGCGCCACACCAGATTTTTTAATTTTTATCTTTCAATATTTCAGGTTGGACTTCTATTAGAAGTCAAATCATAATAATGCTGTTTCCCGTATGTTCTGTGTTTGACCTGCGAATAAGTTGATACACATGCTATGAAAAAACAGTAATGAAAGTGTTATTGCTTTTAGAGACATTGGTTGAGTTCAAAGCCACTGATCGGTGAGTGAACGATGAGACCGGTGAGTGAACGTAGCTCTGAACGAACCACTGTTTGGTCGTTGAACGATGCAGAAACTCTCATGCAGCGCTACTGTACTTGGAATTGGAATCGGCCATTGAGGGGTCAACCTGGAAGATTATTACATACTAAAGATCTTGAAGATCTTTGTAATCTATAATATTACAAAAATATATATTATATAATATATCACTCTAAAATACCTCAATGGCAGCCTTCAATTTCATATAAGAGCTAGCATGTGAGTTTTTACCTCTTCAAGGTCTTTGGTCTAACTGATAAGAAAAAAATATGTCATATCTGGTTTGTTCACTGATCAAGCTCATCGTACTTTCTACCAATGGAAAATAATGTAAACAGAGTAGCTGAACGTAAACAAACATGACTGAATAGGAGGTTGTTTACTCCATTATAATGTATTTGGTAGCACAGAAATGCATGATTTACATGAAATTCAAATGCAGAAATACATAAATTCAATAACATTTAAAATATTATCCAAAGCATTTTAAACAACACCAATCAATTGATGGTTTTTCATTTCAATTGATTATACAATGAGATAGGTTAGGTTCTAGTTTTGTTAATAAATGTAAGCAGCAGACGAAACATCTGTCAGTCATCACTCATGAGCAACCGTTCATCCACAGAATACATACAATCTAACCAAGACTTGAGTGCACCAAGACTGGATCATCTTGTTAGAAATTAAAACGATCACAGTATTACAATGCTACACTTTCTTTCAAGATGGCAGATTTTGGCGTCAGGATTCTAGCCGAATTTCCATTCTGTGGTACATCTGTGATCAGGTTTTTTACTGAACGTAGAAAAAAACACGATGGAATTGATCAGTGGCTTTGAACTCAACCATTCAATTTGTGAAGAAAAATTCCATCAACGATGCAATATCAACAGAGAAAATTAATTTCTTCATGAAAGTAGAGAATTTAATTTATATATATATATATATATATATATATATATATATATATATCTTACTTGATTTTATGATATATATATATATATATATATCATAGTGAATGATTTAATGGAATCAACAGTTGCCAACAGTTTGCAATTGAAATAATAACATTTTCTCGAATTTCGAGCTTATTTTAAATTGCACATTTAAAATATCTGTATGTGTGTTTGATAGTGATACAGTTTTGATGTATTATAAGTATTTGAAAGTTTATAAAGTGATAGAATTGGAATTGATATTATTTAAAGTTGCTGTTACTCAATGTTGGTATGGAAACAGCTATATCCAATATTTAAATTGAACTTAATTGTATCAAAATAGGCTAGCAAGCTTTACATTTTCCTCCTCTTTAAAAAAAATAAGTCAATAACTTCAATAATCTATATTTAGGCCTATATAAAAATTAATATCAATTTTTTTTTAATTCAACACTTTACTGATAGATATTACTACCAATTGGTGAGAAGAATTTGTTTTCGGAATAATAAATGCTGCATGACTGAGCACATAGGAAGTCTGTATTGGGATGTGAATGAAAATATTGATTGGCAGATCAAATTCATGATCCACCAAATGAATTCAAGTATGAGATTAGATACAATGACTTCTTGGCGGTACGAAGTTCGCCGGGCAAGCTAGTATTATAATAATATTATACATTGTTACTCCGGGTATAAATTATTATCAATTTGTACAAGTGATTTTTTTTCAGTAAGAACGATATTATAATAATCTATACTATGATAAAGGAAAGAACTGACTTATACACGTACGGGATAGGAAAATCAAGAATCAAGATTCCACTCGGTCAAGTTTTCAGTTTGTCAAGTTCTAAGACCCTTGCGGAGCACAAGTTACCTGCTAGTATTCAATAAAATAATATTCTAATGAGCATGACGTTGTACTTATTATAATACAAGACGTAAATATGAAAGAATATTGCTAGGAATTAATAATTATTATAAGTATTATTCGATGAATTAAATTTATTTCAAGATATCTTCAGCTTCACAAAAAAATCTTTCTCTACTTTATTATAATTATAATTACATTGCTACTCATAATGCAAATTATTTTCAACTTGTACAAGTGATTTTTCCAGTAAGAACGATTGGCTAACAGAGTTATGTAATCTTCAAAGAGTCAAGCTTGGGTAATGCTGATTTGCTGGTCGGAAGAGAACAGAATGCTGTAGAAAAGAGACAGTTGCGTTTGAAGAGAATAGAGAGAGCGCGAAGATTTTGATTGAGGCACTCACTATTAATAAAGCAAGTTGTAAGAGTGAGAGACTTGAATTCTGAGTTTATTGTAGCCTATTTGGAAACATCAAGAGCTCAACTGATGTACGAAACAGTATGAATTGAATAGACGAAGAGAGCAATACTCTTGAAACTACTAGATAAGGAAAAACAATAACTGCAAGAGAGACAAGAATATGAGCGAGAGAAAAAAGAGCAAATAGCACAGAGAGACGAAAAGATGTTGATGAGAATAGAGTGAAAGGAAAATAATCAAGAGCAAAGTTCGAAGTTGGATAGCGAGCCATGTCATGCCTGAAAGGCTGTTACGTAAAATCGTGTAATTTATCTCCATGATTTTTGATTGTCAATAATAATTTTAGAACTCACAGTCACTGTTCACGAACGTATATAGTGAATAGAGAATGAATCAGTGATTGTAATCTTTTAAAATACGAAGATAGAAGGATGAAGTCAATAAAAATAAACCCCAGAATATCATCTTCACATTATCACAGAAATTCTAGTTCTAGAAATTACTTCTAGCCAATCTGTGAGTAGGACAAATGACTGAAATCAAGAGGTTGAGTTTGACAACCAGAGAGCTGAATGAGAATAGAATCGCTGAAGAAATAGGAATCTGATCAAATCCAAAAAGCAAATACTGTGAAATAGATGTTGAGTTTTGACGAAGAACAAAAGTTGTTGAGGGTTTAGGTTTGAATTGAAACTGCCTGGTAAATGAGGTCTGAGAACCAGAGGTAAAATGTAAATCTGTGTTCATGTAGACTGTGAAGTGTAAACTCTTTATCATAGCATTCTAGTGAATGCTCTCTCCATTGAATAGTCTAATAACATGAATGAAATATCTACCATTCGTTATTCTATGTTGGGTAATACAAAACCATGCATTCTTTCTGATTCAATTAGCTATATTCTTACTATATTATTACTATACTATATTCTTCACCGAATAAGTTGGTTAAGACAGCGATATACAGCATTGATTATCAAATCTTTGGAAATAATACGTTCCAGAGATTTCATATAAATTATCTAGTATCATTAAATCCGATTTGAAGAATCTCAAAACCATTCATTCTCTCTGATTAAATTAGCATAGTCTAATAACATGGATGAAAGAAAAGGCTACCATTGGTTATTCTATGTTAGGCAATAAAAACCATGCATTCTTTCTGATTCAATTAGCATAGTCTAATAACATGGAAGAAATATTGTCACTGTTATTATTATTTCTTTCAATAACGAGTTGCCCTGCTTGGCTGCAGTCGGTAGAGCATGAATAACAAAATATATAACCCTTATTGTGGTTCTTAGAATAATAATAATACCAATTTCTTACTGGCTTGCCCAGGAGCTCCCGCAGTTCTCTGCTCTTGCGGGTTACTGACGTCGGCTGCTCCAACAGTTCACAATTTCTGTGACTGATTTGTTGAATTCCGCAAATACAGATGCGAGAATTTGCGCTGCTGCAACTTAATGCTATGATTTTGAGATTCTTCAAATCGGATTTAATGATACTAGATAATTTATATAAATCTCTGGAACGTATTATTTCCAAAGATTTGATAATCAATGCTGTATATCGCTGTCTTAACCAACTTATTCGGTGAAGAATATAGTCGGATGGTAATATTAATAATATTTCAATACTGGTAACTAAATAGATTATAACGAGATTGGTCATGCATGGAGACAGGGAAATAAATAGAGGATACACCATTAAAATTGATACAAATATATTACACAAAAAATCAACAAATAAACAAATATATATGGAGCAACAAGTATAAATAATAAAAATGAGAACAAATATATATATCAAAAAATATCACAGATTAGCTCACTTATTAGGTTTTTGCTTTTAGCATGAAAAATTACCATGTGCTTCTTAAATCATCAATCATATGCATTTAGATTATGCAGCTCAGTTATCGACTTGCTGTTGCTTGTCGAATAAAATTTTATATACCTTCTTTCCGAATTAATTAATAAATTATAAATCTCAAGAATATTAATATATATATATATATATATATATATATATATATATATATATATATATATATATGAATTGATACCTCCCTCGCGTTCGCTACCTTTCAGCCTGCCGCTCTGCTCTGCTCCCCACGCCACGCATCAACCAAATGAGTGGTTGACCCACCCGCCACCAGGGTGCGCCTCAGTCGCCGCCACCTGTTCCTGCGTTTCTATTGGCCGAAGCACCGCCGGCCAATAGCAGCGCAGGTGAACTCGGGGACTGTGAATAAAAGGGGGCTACTCAGCTACCCTCGAGCACTTGCTCACTAGCAGCCTTCCACTGAAGAGCCAGAAGAGACCACCAGCCGAGACCACTACCAGAGACCACTACCAGCCGAGACCACTACCGAGACCAGGAGCAGAGCAGCGAGCAGGCCAATGAGGGAACCACGGCGAGACTAACTGCAACCTGAGGTGTCTTCCTTGTCTACTACCCAGCCGATGCCTAGGAGGAACCGAGCCGGCCGCCGAATCCAGAAGAGGAGGGCCCTACGTCGGCTTCGCCAGGTGGAGGAGACGCTGAGGCTGTACACCGCCGCGCCAGCTGCGCCCCAAGACTTAGCGCCCCAGCCTAACAACTGGCGCGCGGTTCTGGATGCGCGGGTTGGGTGCCGAACCGACATCGGAGTGTGTGCAGCGGAAGCCTACGACCCTGCCTGCCTGGGGTTTGACCAAAGGCCCCTTCTAAACGAGGAAGTGGTCGAGGAGGTCCTCCCGGCAGAGACTCGGCACGACCTCTGGCTAGTAGATCACCCAGTCAGCCCTCTCCGTAGCCCGGGTAAACCAGAGTGGAGACTGCGAACCATTGACTTGAGCCCCTGCCGGCCTGCTCTCGCACCAGACGGACCTGCCCGGGACCCTTGCGCGGCGTGGTATCATGCCAGTCGACAACTACTAAACATCTAGCCTGCCTTGGTCCCTTTTAGGGCCACCAGCAACAATCTTGGTCCCTTTTCAGGGCCACCAAAAGCCATTTTTTCAGACAGTGGTAACAAACCCCTCGCTCGACCCGACTGACTAGCCCAATTGATGAACGAGCCACACCTTCCGCCATATCAATTATTGGTGCCTGCCAACGTGGGGCCACTCACTGTATGGAGATACAGTAACCCGTTACCACTGTCAAAACTTTTTTTTCAAACAAAATGTCAACCTAAATTTTCAACTAAATGTATGTCTTAAATTTTTCATCTAAATGTATGTCTTGAATTTTTCACACAAAAAATTCAAACTTATTTTCTTTCAACAAAATGTGTCTCTGAATCTTTCAATTCAGAATACCTGTCTGGGAACAGGCAATTTCCCAGTGGCGCCCATAACACCTGAACATGGTAGCAACTAGAACCGGAGCCGGAGACAGTGGAGATACGACCACCGAAGATGCGATGCAGTCAACCAGCCAGCACACCGAGTCTACATTCGCCGGCTGGCCTGCACAGACCACCGGTCAAACCGACAGCAGCACGACGCAGCCGCCCGCTTCCACCAGCGAAACCGGGGCAACGCAGCCACCCGCCTTCACCAGCGAGCCCGCTCGACAAACCACCCTGCAACCCAGCGCGCTGACCGTCAACCTGCCTGCTCCACCGTCAACCTCTAGTCACACCACTACCGCAACCAGCAACATGGCCAACTTACCGGCTCCAGCCGTCAGCTACACCGGCAACCTCAGCAAGATGACCAGCATAGCGACCCTGCTACCGTTCTTCCGTGGCAAGCTCCATGAAGACCCCATCACCTTCATGCGACAGTGCACCGAGCTGCTACAGGGTCACCACATTCCCAGCTATACCTGGGTCATGCTTCTAAAAGCGCAACTACAAGATGATGCCGCCGCCTGGTGGAGAGACTATGGAGAATTCGTCACCACCAGGGAACAGTCCCGTGACCGACTTCAGGCCCGTTTCTCAGGAGCCCATAAAATCGCAGCCACTCACACGGAATTTTATGGCACCACCCACAAACCGAACCAGCCAGTGGAGCGATTCATCCGTCAGAAGCTCCAACTACAGCAGCGCTTAGGAACCGACCTGGCTGAAGACAAGGTGATTGCCCTGCTCATCGGTCAGCTGAGTTCTGAGCTTCGCACCCTAGTTCGAGCTGCTCGTCGCATGAACTATGAAGAGCTGATCATGATCGCCAACGACCTGGAAACCGACCTCAACAGTCGACCAAAATATAAGCTGCCTCAACCTACGGCACCCGCAGGGCCACCCCATTGAGAGCCGCCGCCGAGGTTCAACTACAACCAGCTTCCTCAGTGTCATTACTGCCCGGCCAAGCATTTTCATCGCGACTGCCTAGAACTCGCGAAGAAACGGCAGGGAAACGGCGATACTGGAGAGACTCGGACTCCACCCCTCCAGCACGGAAAGTAGGAGTCCACTACACTAACGATGAGGTGCAAGACCCGCAGCGCCAGCCTCGCAGGTCACCACCCCAACTACAAGCGATAACCGTCACCGAACCGGCCAGCCAGTCATTCCTTGGTCACGCCACCATGGATCCTGCCAGCGTCACCAAGCCTCCTTCCAACGTCACCGAAGACCCCTCGCTCTTCTCGGCTGACGGAGACTCTCCACGGTACCTAGCAGCCGCACCTCCACGGGCTATCAAGAATGACCCAGTACCAGTCGTCACCCGGGTCACTGTCTCACAACAGCAACCGCGTCCGGCACACCCTTGCGCGTCAACCACCCAGCCATCACTCATGACTGTCTCACTCACAACAGATTGATCCTACCCGTCACGCCACCGTAGACCCTGCTAGCGTTGCTAAGTCTCCTTCCAATGTCACCGAAGACCCCTTGCTCTTCCCGGCTGACAGAGACTCTCCACAGCACCCAGCAGCCGCGCCTCTACTGGCCCGCGAGAGGACAGCATCACAAGCCGACGATGAGCGCGTCATCGACCACCAGCCTGGGGAGGAACATGCAACTGTGACCCACACGCACCCGCCACCTACCAGGATCGCTGTCATGGACGGAGTCACCAACACTGCCCTCGCCGCAGTCGACGACCAGGTCACCAACGCTGACCCAGCTGCATTCAGCCACCAGGTCACCAACACTGCCCCAGCCGCAGTCAGCCACCAGGTCACCAACACTGACCCAGCCGCCGTCAACCAGCCGGTCACCAACACTGCCCCAGCCGCAGTCAGCCACCAGGTCACCAACACTGCCCTGGCCGCAGTTACCGACAAGGTCACCAACACTGCCGCCCCAGTAGTCAACAACCACATCACCAGCCCTCCGCCCAGCCAAGCACCGAACCTAGCCGTGATCCAGATAGACGGACAGACTCTACCCCGGATCCCTGTCATCCTCGCGGGTGTACAACTACACGCTCTACTCGATTCAGCCGCAACGCACAACTTCGTGAGAGCTGCCCACCTCGACCATGGTACACGGATCCAACCGCTGAAGCTACCTGTACTGCTGGCCAACCGTCCCACAAGCTGCGAAATGGCCATACAAGGACATCTGGAACTCCAGATCCAACAACACATTCAAAATATTCCCTTCCTAGGTCTACCTTACCTACGCGAAGACATCATCTTGGGACGATAATGGTTTTGGGAGAATAAGGCAGTGCTTGACTTTGAGCAAGACAGGCTAATCTACGGCAAGACGCAGCGAGATACGATCTTCTGGATAGCGCAACCACCAGTCTCAGTAGAGATGGACACTCACCTGGTTGACAAGTTACTAGAAGACACGCCCAGCGACCAGCACCGACGGTTAACAGTATTACTGCAACAACATGCAAAATTGTTCATGGAGCAGATGCCACCCTCCATCACCACGGCCGCCACCATGACAATTCAACTCAACAGCTCAGAAATACGCAGCCAGCGGCCTTACCGATACTCACGGGAGAAACTGCAAATTATCGAGTCCGAAGTTGCTGCCCTCAAGGAACGCAACCTGGTAGAAGCCAGTGATTCGCCTTACAACTCTCCAATTGTCGTTGTCCCCAAGAAGGACGGCACATCACGGTTCTGCATCGATTACCGATGGCTGAATGCCATCACCGTTCCAGCCATGGCATCGCAGATGAACCTACAGGACGTCATTTGAAGCCTGGGAACTTCAAAAATATTCAGCTCACTCGACCTACGGATGGGATACTGGCAGGTACCACTCGCACCCCAGTCTCGACCTTACACGGCCTTCACCACTCCCTACGGCGAAAAGCTACAATTTAAGGTCATGCCTTTCGGCCTATGAAATGCACCCAGCTGCTTCCAATCCATGATGAACAAGGTACTGAGTGGATACGTCGACAAGTTCTGCTACGCTTATCTCGACGACATCATTGTGTACTCGGATACCTGGGAAGAACACTTACTCCACTTAGCCAAAGTGTTTGAACGGTTAAATCTATACAATCTCTCTGTCTCAGCAGCAAAATGCCAGATCGGCCGCAAGCAACTTGAATACCTCGGTCACATAATCACCTCCGAGGGCAACCAAGCAAAACCGCAGGCTATTCTAGCTGTGACTTCTGCCCAACCACCCACCACCAGAAAGAAACTGCGAGAATTTCTCGGAGTAGTTGGCTGGCTACGAGAATTTTTACCCAACGCCGCTGACGTTTGTGTGCCTCTGTCTGAGCTACTCAGCACAAAGACGCGATGGAAATGGTCACCAACAGAAGAGACAGCTTTCTGCCGCCTACAAGCATTGACCGCCAACATCCAACCACTCTGTCGACCAGATTTCTCCAAGACCTTCATCCTACAGACAGACGCCAGCAAGGTCGGTATAGGGGCTGTCCTATACCAAGAAATCAACAATGACCGTAAGGTGATCGCATACGCCAGTGCCAAGCTGAACCACACGGAACAACAGTATCACAGTAACAAACAAGAGTGCCTTGCGGTTGTCTGGGCAATAAAGCGATATCGCCCTTACCTGAAAGGCAGGCCATTCATACTCTGTACCGACAATAAGGTGATTACCTGGTTACAAACTGCAAAGGACAGCCGCGCCAAACTCACTCGATGGGCCCTGCTCCTACAAGAATTTGACTTCACCCTAGAACACTGCCCGGGTAAAGAGAATCAGTTCGCCGACGCACTGTCACGGCAACCCAACAACGAAAAAGTTGGGGAGACCAGTCAACAACTGGAACGAATCATGCCTCCCGACATCCTGCCAATCACCAGTGAACCCACTACGCTAGCAAGCATCACAACCGAAACTGAACTGTTAGAAGAGATTCGGAAAGCACAGGCCACAGACGACCAGATCAACGCGCAGGTGCAATGATGGATGGAGATCGATCCCCGACCGTTGGAGGATCAACTGGGAACTGATCAAGTATTCCTCACCAGTTACCGCCTACACAACCGACTCTGGGAGAAGAAGACACACGACGGTTGGCGAATAGTCATACTGCCCAACTTTCGCACCCAGCTACTGTTCCACTATCACGACGATGATCTAATGGGACATCCAGGATATGCCGAAACCTACCGAAACATTGCTACATACTACACTTGGCCCCGTATGAAGGTGCAGATAACCGCGTACGTACAAAATTGCCTGCTGTGTAGCTGCTCAAAAGTGTACAACCGGAATCACGAACCTACACAACGACCGCGACGGTCTACTAGACCATGGGAAACCGTATGTCTCGATCTGATGGGCCCCTACCCACTCTCCAAGCAAAGAAATCGATTCATATTGGTCATCACTAATTCTTTCTCCAGGTGGATAGAAGCCTACCCACTGCCTCACGGCGACGCCAACACGATTGGCCGCACAATGGATATGCACCTGTTTCCCAGATGGGGATACCCAAAAATCCTACTCTCCGACAATGGCACTCAGTTTACGGGGAAATTATGGAACGAACTCTGCCTCAAATGGGGAGTCTTACACTACACCACGCCAATTTATCACCCCCGAGCCAACCCTACTGAGAGAAGGAACCAGGAACTCAAGAAGGGACTACGGATCCGCCTACAAGAGCAACACCAAGAATGGGAGAACCAACTACCATCCGTGCTATTCACCCTGCGAAATCGACAGAACACGGCAACAAGATACAGCCCCAGTCAAATCCTGTTTGGCCAAACCCTTCCACGGCCAGGGGAATGGAGCCACTGGCCCAAAAATCAACTCGAACCGCACAAAGACCATATTAACCAGCATCTACACACGCTAACTGCAATCCAACGCGAAGCCATGTTGAACCAAGAAAATTATCTCAATAGGAAGGGAGACCCGATAGCCGAGACACAGCCTCGTTACCAGATCGGCGACCAGGTGCTCACACGGAATCATCAACTCTCAAACAAGGCTCAGAAATTCCACGCGGGCCTAGCACCCATTTGGAAGGGACCATATACGGTCGCCCACAACCAAGGAGCTGTCTACTGGATCACCCGTGACAACGAGACCATCAAGGTGTACGAGAGTCAACTACGCCTGGCTCCAACCACCAACCAGCAACATCTCTTGGAATAACAACCCACCTGTTGGGGGAGACCCTTCTGGTCTCACTTCTGTAAAATTATCGCCCAATGGCACTTTTGTATATTTTGTAAACATTGTATCTTGTTTTTTGCAATCAATAAATTCTCGCCGTGGCTACCTCAAACCGGGGGGGGGGAATTGATACCTCCCTCGCGTTCGCTACCTTTCAGCCTGCCGCTCTGCTCTGCTCCCCATGCCACGCATCAACCAAATGAGTGGTTGACCCACCCGCCACCAGGGTGCGCCTCAGTCGCCGCCACCCGTTCCTGCGTTTCTATTGGCCGAAGTACCGCCAGCCAATAGCAGCGCAGGTGAACTCGGGGACTGTGAATAAAAGGGGGCTACTCAGCTACCCTCGAGCACTTGCTCACTAGCAGCCTTCCACTGAAGAGCCAGAAGAGACCACCAGCCGAGACCACTACCAGAGACCACTACCAGCCGAGACCACTACCGAGACCAGGAGCAGAGCAGCGAGCAGGCCAATGAGGGAACCATGGCGAGACTAACCGCAACCTGAGGTGTCTTCCTTGTCTACTATCCAGCCGATGCCTAGGAGAAGCCGAGCCGGCCGCCGAATCCAGAAGAGGAGGGCCCTACGTCGGCTTCGCCAGGTGGAGGAGAGGCTGAGGCTGTACACCGCCGCGCCAGCTGCGCCCCAAGACTTAGCACCCCAGCCTAACAACTGGCGCGCGGTTCTGGATGCGCGGGTTGGGTGCCGAACCGACATCAGAGTGTGTGCAGCGGAAGCCTACGACCCTGCCTGCCCGGGGTTTGACCAAAGGCCCCTTCTAAACGAGGAAGTGGTTGAGGAGGTCCTCCCGGCGGAGACTCGGCACGACCTCTGGCTAGTAGATCACCCGGTCAGCCCTCTCCGTAGCCCGGGTAAACCAGAGTGGAGACTGCGAACCATTGACTTGAGCCCCTGCCGGCCTGCTCTCGCACCAGACGGACCTGCCTGGGACCCTCGCGCGGCGTGGTATCATGCCAGTCGACGACTACTAAACATCTAGCCTGCCTTGGTCCCTTTTAGGGCCACCAGCAACAATCTTGGTCCCTTTTCAGGGCCACCAAAAGCCATTTTTTCAGACAGTGGTAACAAACCCCTCGCTCGACCCGACTGACTAGCCCAATTGATGAACGAGCCACACCTTCCTCCATATCAATACTATTCTAATATATTCTAAATATTGTAAAGATGTGGATTGCCAACAATTTATAAATGTGGTGCGGTATTTTTGATATTTATAAGAGCAGTTGTTAGGATCCCTATTTTGCAAATAAATTTGCAAAAAGTTAAGGCCGTCCAGCTCGCAAATATGCTGGGTTCAGACCGCAGCTCTGGCTCAGTGGTAGATGCAAGAATTTTCCAAATATAATTAATCACCACAAGGTTCAACGATTGGTGATTAATAATTCTTACCGCTGCTTCCGTGAAGTTCTGGAAGGATACCAATAAGGAAATCAAAAAGATAGTTGATGACTGATTACCAGTAACCATGCATCCAATCGAGAATAATGAAGACCAACTATGGTTTTTTCTAGTTGATTTTTGAAACGCTTGTCATGAATACAGGTATTCACCAATTTATCCTTCTGAAATTCCTTAGAACTTACAACGCCAGTTCTTGAAGTTCTCTGGATCCTTATATGATATAACTGGAACCTTATTAATATAATTATCAATATGATTTCCTGGCGGATTAGTATGACTATCATCAAAGGATGATAAGTAATGAATGCTCTTAATAAGATCAATATTAATTGATTCAATAATTTTATGTGCTGCTGACGAATATTTCTTGATACCAAGACAGCTCAAACTGTATATCACGAAATGAATTAGGATATAATAAAAACTTCTATGATTTTGTATGCTGACATAAAACATAAAACATATTCCCATAGAATAATATATATAAAATATTCTTATTTCTATAATTTTCTTTAAATAAATTCTTTTTTATAATTTGAATAATTATCACAAGGCTTAATAGCATTCACCGTTGTGAGCTTTAAAAATTATAAATTTGTATTTAATACTGATACATGGACTTCAAGTCAATTCAGAATTCTACAATTTAAAACCTGTTTGGTCTGTAGATTTAACATGACATATTTTAATCAATGAGCTAATAATAATTAATAAAATTAACAATTCAATGATCTCAGGATTTTATGAGTTCATGCTGTGCATGGAAGTAGGCTTCCTACATAAATCAAATAAATTCTTAAAACGTTCTTATAGATTATATGATAGCACTCAACACATTGCGAATTTTTTAAACTTGAATTAATTTATATAGCGCTTTGATCAATTCCCCAATTCACTATGAAAAGCCGGCTAATGAGCTCATTAGAACTAACACTCACGGTAATGATGTTCTTGAAGGTCTTGTAGAGTGAATTAATTATTTCCAATAATTAATTATGCAGGTCCTTTTCATCTCTGCTGGGCTCGCACATTTCAAAAATATTTTGTGATGCTAGAATACCATGTGACAATATATATATATATATATATATTATATATATATATATATATATATATATATATATATATATATATATTATATATATATATATTTACGTTTGTGCCTGTTGTGGGTCCAGTAAAATTTCAACTCTTATGTAGTTCCCCGGGACCCCCCATTTTAAATTTGATCAGATAGTCACAAAATGAAACTATTATGTTATACCTGAAGAACTTGACTCGCTGAATGGTTATATTCCACTCAATTTATGATATATTCATCCATAATTAATCTAGATCCTTGTAAAGTTATTCACCTCATGATGGTCCTTTCTAACCTCCAAAGTGCTTATATAATTCTGCTATATAAAATCTACTCCCATGTTGGGTCTTGAGTGATTTGGCGCCAACATTGGAGTTGCATGCAAATTTTACTCCTCAAGAAGGTCCTTCAATATTATAATTGCTGCGTGAAATGTGCTCTTATGTTTGGTCCGCTGAGCTGTGTTGCCAATTCTCATATAGTAAATAAATTTTACTCCTCATGAAGGTCCATCAAACGTTGCCATACTTCGTCTTTGTAATAATGATTCGAGATTTGTTTGAATCAACCAGCGACCGGCTCCGTGAACTTTTATTGCACAGATTCTTCCATCTCCTTTACCAGTCCTATCACCAACTACACCCATCAAATCCATCAATCCAGTAATTGCATCTCCAAAAATTGCAACTACCTCCTTTCCTGTAACTTCTGTCTTTCACATAAGTGAAACCACAACTGCCCTAAACCTCCAGATCAACAATCACAGGGCATCCTTTAAAAATAAAACTTCCCTACCCATCCCTACCCATGGCTCTGAGCACAACAAAAACTTTGAACAATGCTTCAAAGTCAAAGTCCTTGCCACCCTCCCTCCCACAGCCCCCTCCATAGATGTCAAGGCGAACGAATTGGCTTTTATTTGGGTGCTTGGAGCTGCTTCCAGTCCTGGTCTCAATAAAAATGAAAAATAAATTTCATTCAAGTTCAATTCTACAACTCCTTTCTCCAATTTTGGTCTAATCCTTTTTTGATTTCTAATTTTAAATCTCTTTTCTATCAATTCATAAGCTACACCTTTCCTTATTCATAGCTCACTCAAATCTTAAATATCCCGTTTGTAACCGCCCCCTAAATACCCCACAATGTCCCCTGAATCTGTACCCTTTTTCTCTCCATCCATCTGCACCACGTAATCTGTGGTCTCTGCTGCTACAATTGAGTCTGTGCATACTCTGTGGTCACACAACCGTTGGATTCAAAACTGCAGTCTGCTCGGTTGAGTAAGGGAACTCAGTTCCCGAAAATTTCCCCATTTCTAATGTAAGTTTTCAAGTGTTTTCAATCTATATTTTGTGTCTCCTGTTTTAATTTTATCAAATCTCCTTTATATATATATATATATATATATATATATATATATATATAAAAACAGGAGACACAAGACATAAATAGATTGAAAACACTTGAAAACTTACATTCGAAGTAGAAATTTTTGGGAACTGAGTTCTTTTTATCAAGCAAGCAGAGAGTGGCAGTTTGAAATCCGATGGTTAGGACCACAGAGTACGTATGGATAGTCAATTGTAGCAGTAGAGACCACAGATTACAAGATGTGGGTTATAAATAAGGAAAGGTGAAGCTTATGAATTGATAGAAAAGAGGAGATTTAAAATAAGAAATCAAAAAAGAATAAGACTAAAATTGGAGAAAGGAATTGTAGAATTGAACTTAAATTAAATATTTATTTTTTATTTTTATTGAACATTTAATATATATATAATAATAATATCGAGTGACCTGGCTGGCTCAGGTCTGGTGTCAGAGTTTTCAGGTCGCAACTGATCAATTTCAGGGCCTCTGACATGACCTAACGACTGCTTTTCAGGCAGCCGGACCGACGGCTTAACGTGTCCATCCGAAACACGGGAGTGGCCCGAGAAAATATCTTGCCCGGGCCGGGATTTGAACCCGGGCCTCTGAATCATGAAGCCAGCATCTGATCCACTCGACTACGGCCACTCCAATAATATATATATATATAACCAGCTGATTGATTGACAAAAGGGGCCCAGCCCCCTAAAATTCTTGTTTAAATGTAAGTTTTCAAGTGTTTTTAATCTATCCATGTCGTGTGTATCCTGTTATATATATATATATATATATATATATATATATATATATATATATATATATATATATATCAGGGCTAAAGGTTCGGCCTCAGATGGAAATTAGATAAATCAATTTATCCAGTGAACATGAGCTTCATTTATATCTTTATAATTTACTAATAAAATTAATGATGGAGTATAACATTAAATTTAAATATTTATTTCATCTGTGCATACTTAGACATGTAAATCTGATATATAGTTCTTAATTAGTAAAAACGTTTTTTGTATGTCTCAGGACTTGTGCAAGTTTGATATTAATTTCAATATTTGTATAACCTTTCGACGAGCTAGCTTTTTAAATCTTGTTTCACTCGAAGCACTGAGGGCGCCCTAGATATAGTATATCAAAAGGGTCGAAAATGTACGTTTTCCGGCTCGAGATCGCGGTTTTCAAGTTTGAGACGAAGTCGAGAACTTGTAGCATTCGAGAGCCGGAAAAACATTTTTGCCCGTGTTGCGAACGCTATTTTTCGCCACACCAAAAAAAATATATATATAATAATAATGTTAAGTTGGCAATTTTTAAAGCAAAATTTTGAGGTTATGCTACTATAAATCATACAATGTTAATGAGGTTATGATAGTATCATTTTATTCTATTGTATCAAATCTACAAAATAATTCATATCAAGTTATAGAAATGATCATTTATTGATAGTTTGAATACCTATTTAATCATACTAGATACATAAATACATATTAAATTATAAAAAATAAGCATTATTGACAGTTTAATCTTTGTTTTTCACGTAAAATAAATTATACTATCATTATACTTTTTATACAACAAATCTCTATTCTATCAATTCATAAGCTACACCTTTCCTTATTCATAGCTCACTCAAATCTTAAATATCCCGTTTGTAACCGCCCCCTAAATACCCCACAATGTCCCCTGAATCTGTACCCTTTTTCTCTCCATCCATCTGCACCACGTAATCTGTGGTCTCTGCTGCTACAATTGAGTCTGTGCATACTCTGTGGTCACACAACCGTTGGATTCAAAACTGCAGTCTGCTCGGTTGAGTAAGGGAACTCAGTTCCCGAAAATTTCCCCATTTCTAATGTAAGTTTTCAAGTGTTTTCAATCTATATTTTGTGTCTCCTGTTTTAATTTTATCAAATCTCCTTTATATATATATATATATATATATATATATATATATATATATAAAAACAGGAGACACAAGACATAAATAGATTGAAAACACTTGAAAACTTACATTCGAAGTAGAAATTTTTGGGAACTGAGTTCTTTTTATCAAGCAAGCAGAGAGTGGCAGTTTGAAATCCGATGGTTAGGACCACAGAGTACGTATGGATAGTCAATTGTAGCAGTAGAGACCACAGATTACAAGATGTGGGTTATAAATAAGGAAAGGTGAAGCTTATGAATTGATAGAAAAGAGGAGATTTAAAATAAGAAATCAAAAAAGAATAAGACTAAAATTGGAGAAAGGAATTGTAGAATTGAACTTAAATTAAATATTTATTTTTTATTTTTATTGAACATTTAATATATATATAATAATAATATCGAGTGACCTGGCTGGCTCAGGTCTGGTGTCAGAGTTTTCAGGTCGCAACTGATCAATTTCAGGGCCTCTGACATGACCTAACGACTGCTTTTCAGGCAGCCGGGACCGACGGCTTAACGTGTCCATCCGAAACACGGGAGTGGCCCGAGAAAATATCTTGCCCGGGCCGGGATTTGAACCCGGGCCTCTGAATCATGAAGCCAGCATCTGATCCACTCGACTACGGCCACTCCAATAATATATATATATATAACCAGCTGATTGATTGACAAAAGGGGCCCAGCCCCCTAAAATTCTTGTTTAAATGTAAGTTTTCAAGTGTTTTTAATCTATCCATGTCGTGTGTATCCTGTTATATATATATATATATATATATATATATATATATATATATATATTATATATATATATATCAGGGCTAAAGGTTCGGCCTCAGATGGAAATTAGATAAATCAATTTATCCAGTGAACATGAGCTTCATTTATATCTTTATAATTTACTAATAAAATTAATGATGGAGTATAACATTAAATTTAAATATTTATTTCATCTGTGCATACTTAGACATGTAAATCTGATATATAGTTCTTAATTAGTAAAAACGTTTTTTGTATGTCTCAGGACTTGTGCAAGTTTGATATTAATTTCAATATTTGTATAACCTTTCGACGAGCTAGCTTTTTAAATCTTGTTTCACTCGAAGCACTGAGGGCGCCCTAGATATAGTATATCAAAAGGGTCGAAAATGTACGTTTTCCGGCTCGAGATCGCGGTTTTCAAGTTTGAGACGAAGTCGAGAACTTGTAGCATTCGAGAGCCGGAAAAACATTTTTGCCCGTGTTGCGAACGCTATTTTTCGCCACACCAAAAAAATATATATAATAATAATGTTAAGTTGGCAATTTTTAAAGCAAAATTTTGAGGTTATGCTACTATAAATCATACAATGTTAATGAGGTTATGATAGTATCATTTTATTCTATTGTATCAAATCTACAAAATAATTCATATCAAGTTATAGAAATGATCATTTATTGATAGTTTGAATACCTATTTAATCATACTAGATACATAAATACATATTAAATTATAAAAAATAAGCATTATTGACAGTTTAATCTTTGTTTTTCACGTAAAATAAATTATACTATCATTATACTTTTTATACAACAAATCTCTATTATTTTATTCTTTATTATTCAAATAGAAGTTGAATGTGCAGTTATGATTGTTTGAGAACATGAATCCTCTAGCAGATTCTACTACTTTTTTCTGAGAGGTCTAATGTACATCCAAATTGCTTGTATTTACAGTCTATTCTGATTGGTTCTCATGACATTTAATCTCAAATATTTACCAGACTTTTGTGCAATCTGGTCTTATAATACAGTATTATAAATAATACTTCCAAAATAAATAATAATTTATCCATTTATCCATGAGATATTGCACTGGGCGCTTTGCACTTTGCGCCTGGTGCAATATCTCATGGAAAAATGGATGAATAGAATTTTCATTACTATTTTGAAATAATGTGATGAAAAAAATTAATATAATTGCATGTTTCACAGTTTTGTCTCAAACTACTCAAAATATATCTAAAAAAATGATTGAAATTAAAAAAAAAGTAAGTACGGTAACTAATATAAAAAATAGCTAATAAAAGTCGAAATTCATAGACAAAAAAAAAAGTCATTGACCGAGATTCGAACCTTGATCATGTTAATCACCGAATTATGAGTACTGATGTATTATGCCTTTATGCTCTCGGCCATTGCGTATTGTTGAGCATAGGGGCCTGACTCGTAGGACTAAGCAGACATGTAATATTGTACTGTAAACTAGACTTCTAAAGTTTACTTCACTCCTAAAAAGCGTACAACTGACTTTGGCTCATGACTTATATTATTAAAATTAATATATTATCTGTCTCACAATAAAATTTTCACTCTGAATTAAGTCAGGTAACGTATCTAGGCTACTACTATAATATAGTGTATAGCGGCAAATTTGAAGCCGGTTTGCTGGCATTTTCACAACAAAATATTGCTCTGAAAATAGTAAAATCATAGAGAAAACATTCGAAGATTCAATCTTGAGTGGGCCTAATGTTTTCTCTATATGGTTTAATATTGAAGAAAAATATTATCTAACAGTTTTAATAATGAATTTCGGAAAAATTACTAGGAATTTTCAGTCAAGGATGAGTTTCACCAGTAGGCTTACCTTAAACTTCAGAACTCTGCTGTATTTTCTTATTATTATTGTTGATTGTATTTCATTAAGAAGTGGAATTCGATAATAAAAAGAAACAATAATTGTTAATAATTATTATTACTTTTAAATATTGATACAATTATTGTACTTTGATTTCAAATTCGATTCTTCACTTTTAAATACTAGCGATACGTACCTTTCTGACAATGGACAATGCAGCCAACATTATATTGTTGAGGCTATTTATGAATATTTAATTATGAAACAGTAATTTATAAAATATATTATAGACATAATACCGTGATTCACGATACATAGTTATATGGATTATTACAGTCGTTATGAGATTATCTCTCTATGATTTGTGAGATTGGACACGAACCGCTGTTATTCAAGGTCATTTTACAGCCCTAGGGCCGTAAAGTTTTACCAGCCTGGTCGGAAAACAATCACTTTCGGCCTCCATATGATGCACGTAAACCAGCTCATTACATCCAAGTGTGGCGAAAAATATATTTCTTGTTAACTATAACTCACGTGCCGAAATTCACAATATGATGATGGCAATCCGAATTTTCCATCATCTTGGGTTTTCTGGGGGCCAAAGTCGTCCTCTCTAAGGGAATAAATAAATATATGTATGACTTACGCCTTAATACGGCCTCACTAAGTCTTATGAAAACTATTTATTGAATTCAAACTTAAATCTTTCAAACGTACAATTATAAATAAAAAACGGACTTGTGCTCTAAAAAATTGGTGGCGTTCCATGGTGACATCTGACAAGCAAGTGGGCTCTGATCTACCCCTATTCTCTATGATCATACTTCCGTAATATTTTTATTTATTTTATATATTTTTATTAAATTGCTTGACCAATTATTTAGGTTGCCAACCAGTAAGTATTATATCCTAACCTCAAAATTCCATTATTTAATATTCTATAATTCAATGAATAGCAAAAAAAATTCTTTTCTATTTGGCTGTTCTAATTGTAGCCAGGATACCCGTTATTATCTGATCTCTCACTTGTTGCTATTGCACCCGGCGATAACAAAGCAGCTGTTTGCTAGAGACCTATAAAATCTTCTCATTAAGCGATTTTGCTTGCTATTCAAGATAATTTGTTATAATATATAGGCTACAATTGGTTATCCTATGTTAGGCAATACAAAACCATGCATTCTTTCTGATTCAATTAGCATAGTCTAATAACATGGATGAAATATAAAGGCTACTATTCTTTATTCTATGTTAGGCAATACAAAACCATGCATTCTTTCTGATTCAATTAGCATAGTCTAATAACATGGATGAAATATATAGGCCACCATTGGTTATTCTATCTTAGGCAATACAAAATCATGCATTCTTTCTGATTCAATTTGCATAGTCCAATAACATGGATGAAATATAAAGGCTACCATTGGTTATTCTATGTTAGGCAATACAAAATCATGCATTCTTTCTGATTCAATTAGCATAGTCTAATAACATGGATGGAATTCATTGCATGCAATTATAACAGTTTTTCCATTTATTCATTCATTCATAACATTAGCTTAGGCTACTTGGAAGCTATAACACAGACAGACCCTCATGCGCTGACACATTATTTCATCAATCAGCTTCAAATTTTTGAAACCTTGAAACCTTTTAACAGGTTAAGTTCTTTGGACAACAAAATTGACTCACTTCTTCGAATTTTTCAGGATTTAAAAATAACATTGAAGTGCATAAGAAAAGAAATTATTATGATTTAGTCAGCTGAAGAATTCATTGCATGCAATTACTACAGTTTTTCATTCATTCATTAATAACATAAGCTGAAGCTATTCGGAAGCTATGACACAGACATTCGTCCTTGTGCTCCTTGCGTCCATGTGCTGACACATGATCTCAGGTGGTTAATATTCAACATAATTTACAACTTTGACATCAACAAACTGATATGTGCGGTTCTCGCCATTTATTTTCTCTTGAAACTCTGTATCAAAATCATGTATCACATGACATCCTTCTCATTTCAAAAACTTAATATGGATTAATATGAGGGTCTTAAATGTTAAAGAGACAAAGTAATTCTTGAAGAGTAATTTTTAATTTCAAATAGGATTCCCAATGAAACCTACTCTCAAATTATTCTTGTAAAAGAAATATTTTGCTGTTTCCATAATATTCTCATCAACTCACTATAATTAAAAGTTGCGAGTTACAAAGATTACAATATAACAGTTCTTGAGCGAGCTCTCCAACCCAGAGGGTCACTAGTTTTAGTTCGCTCACTGAGTTTACTTGTATTGATTTTTATGAAAATACTAATAAATCCAGGTAATGCTTAGCTCAGTAGAAGTTGAGATTATCGGAAAAGCAATTTTTAGTTTTATTTCTTGCCAACCTATTTAATGCACACAGAGTCTATTTAGCTCATGAAGTGATTAATCATGAACAGTGTGATTCAATTTATTGATTTGTATATCTTGGCTTACGAGTACTAAATAATAGGATCATTCTTGAATACAACAGTAGTAGTATTCACACAGTAACCTACAAACATCTAAAAGCATTGTACGAGCTCAAAACGATACCATCCAGGTCTAGTAGCTATGCTTATATGTTGTAAAGGTGGCGGATATCAATATTGAATAAAGACAGCTTGAATCTGTGATAATAAAAATTTGATTATAAAACTGAATTATAAATTTTGAGATACAAATACTTTTTTGTTATTAGATTATAAGTCTAAACTTCAGTTTACGCACTGGACAATTTGAAGTTTTTTCCATTCAAAATTTCTATCTATGGAATTGATCATGTATATTAGTTAACAGCTTCTGGTGTACATCCATGTGCAGCAAGTTGATGAATTCATCAGCGAGATTCAAGAAGGCATTGCGAGTTGACCTAAAACGTGAAATCGACAAGCATCAGATACGGATGGAGGAAATTGTAGCACACTACAGTACAAACTGAGGGATATCAAATACCTCACATCTCGGCGTTACGGTACTGATGAGAAATAATGATTGGTGACTGACTATCAGAGCTAACTGTTCTGTTGTGTCGGGAGGTCGAAGTGCGGGGCACACTGTGGGGTAGTGGTGAGGAGGGGGGTTTGGGGGGACAGGTGGGGTGAAACTCTCGGAGGTTACACCAGATCTGGGCCACCCCCGCCCCCGTACCACCAACAACCACCTCCACTCACCATTACAGTTAAATCTCTACAGTTTTGTGATATTACAATAGTATACCGCTTAGATTTATCCACATGCATCCATTCACAAAAAATAAATCAAAACACAAATGTCGCACAAAGTTACTGGAAGAAAAAGTATTTGTTCTAGAGGCTGTGATCGGTTCAATGTGGTTATAGAGCGTCTGTCACTTATCTATTTAACGTTAACAAAGTTATATAAAGCTAACATAACTTCTTATTCTCACTTCCGTAGGTGGAGTTTCAATTACAGATGGACGTGAGGTACAATAATTATATAGATTGTAATAATAATAACCTTTATTTCTTTAAAATACAAAATTACATTGAGGAGATTACTTCCATGAAATAAAAAATGAATAATACATTTAAAATTAGAAAATAGAAAAACAATTTGGCCACAGCCAGAGCAAACTTCTGCGCTTTGATTTCATTTTTCAATCTTTGAAAAAACTTGCTTACAAAATTGTATTAAATAAAAAACAATAAGATCAGTGGAATAGTAATCTGAAAGCTTATAATTTATTCTGTTCAAACCAAAAAAAGTTCAACTTGCAATCATCAGTCAACTATTCAATGAGATGACCATCTCCGAATTTCTAGCACAGACAATATTACATAAATGAGGATTATAGCTAAATATCGGCGGACCTATATTCAATCTAGTTAATCCACGAGGATAAAATCGCCAGAATTGCAGAGTCACTCAGACCATGGCTGCTGACCTAAGTGAATGTGGAAGCAATGTCCAGGACGGAACATGTGAGTGAGGGTTGAGGGAGGAGTTGGGTGGTGAGGATGTGGCTACATTAGACCCTGACTGGTTCAAAGCAGAGTAGAGCAGCAAGCACCAGGGGTAGAGTTTAGCTGAGTAGGAGCAAAATGTATAGTAATGCTACAGTACACCGGTAAGCGCGCTCACCTGGATTGGGTCGAATTGAAGTGAAAGGCATCGAGGGAGAGCAGCAAACGGACGCCAATGCCATCACTGTCTAACCCAGGACACTGGTAACAATATAGTAATACACTGTGATACCAGGTTCTATAGCGTCCTGGTATGGACAAAGCTATAGGCCAGCACTGAGCAACGATTTCACAAGCGCATTCCCATTTACATCGGTAGACTGCATTACATATTATATCAGAATCGCTGTATTGTTTTGCTAGTTTCTACACTTATCAATATTATTTTATTGATTTATTATTTCATTTTTTGTTATTTAATTTAAACACTGCAGACTGCACTTTTCCACGGTCTGTCTCCGCTATCAAATAGTCTTGAAGAGAGATATTCAAATTGAAGATAATTCATCAATCATAAAATAATCTTCATATAATTAGCGCAAAGTTCTGGTTTACAATGCTTAGTCATTAACTGGCGATTTGCTGACTGATGGACTTCAAAGTAACTAGCTTCAACTAGCTAGGGTTTGAATAGTACATCTCTGGTTTCCAATGCTTACTGATGAACATTATCAAATAGAAACAATTCAAGAACTCATCTGGTTCAAGTAGAAGCTGAAAAAATGGAAATTAACATATGCATATAAAAATATAGAATATTAAATGTAACTTTACCCTTCAAAGCAATCTAAACATATTCTGAATAACATTTGATAAATTATTTGTTAGGACTCTTGATTTTCGTATTTGCTTCTACATTAATTTGACTGCATGCTGACACTATCAACACTTGCTGCAGAAGCAGACTCCGAACTAGAGTCCAATATGGGCAGAGTCGTCATGTGCCTGCTAGTAGTGCGTAATTCGTCAAGAATTGTTTTCTCAATCTTTCTTCTTATAAAAAGTTTACTGTTTCGTGGTAAAGCTCTCATCGAGGGCAGAAGGCTCATCAAAAAGTGGTAGTCAGCATCATGAAGTTCTTGTCCTTGTCCAATTTTCGATGAAGATGAATTAAGTTGGTCAATTATTTCAACCTGATTTTCATTCAACATTTTGATATCTCGCATTATGGTCAAGAGTTTTTTGTTCATCTCATTTAAGTTTAGAGACTTTCTGTTACTCGAGATTAGCTGTTTATCAATTCTGTTCATCGTAACGTTTTTCATAGGAGTTTTAGCTGTTGAAGTACTGGCTACTGAGGGTTCCAAATCACATCCATCACGTGTTTCTAATTCCTTGTTTTCAGACTTAATTGTCACACATGGAGGGTAGTCCATTGATTCAAATTCATTTTCAGAAGTTACTGATTTGAGTTGCATAGAGTTTTCAAACAAACCATAAGCCGCGTTTTCCGAAGTCTTTTGTGAAATAAACTGGTCTTGAAGGAAAAATAAATCGTCAAAGGGTGCCCATGAGGACTTCCAGTTATTAGTTGCGCTTCGCTGTTTATGTAGCTCCTTTCGGTAATTTTCACGCAGGCCCCTCCATTTCTTTTTAGCGAAACCACCTGCACAGACAACAAGAAGACGAGCATAATACATTTCTGATTTCCACTAGTAGTATGTGTGTAGTGAAAATTCATACATGAGAATATATTTACTTGAAAACATGTTTTGAACCGTAATCAAACATATTTATTTTTATTCGTTGAAAACATTTAACAATGATTGAATAATAGATTTTCATAGTTGAGATTAAATATTTTGTTGATTAATTATATTGTAGAAATACGATCTGGTAACGTTATAGAGATAGAAAAGGATAACGCTATCTACTTTTTCGAATGACAGATAAGGATAACAACTCCACTGTTAATCAAATTCTGCCATTATAACGTGGTCCTCACTATAGGAATATCCTAGCTGTTTGAGATGTATTTACGGCAGAAAATATTTCAACAAATTAATATTATATAAGAGTATTTTGACTAATACATTATGATCGTCAGGTACATTATTATAGAATATTACAAAACAATATAGCAGTTATTGTAGTACCGTAGTGGTACAGTTATTGAATAAAAAGCTAGAAGGAACAATAATTTATTATAAATCCTATAATATTAAGGGAGCAATTTGCTCGTTTAATAGTATAGGTTAATTTCATCTTACGTTATAAATTTTCTATGCTTTTGTACTCCATAGCGAAGCTCAGTCCCCCGATATTTACATTCTATGCTCTGTCTGCAACCTAATATCACAAATAGTAATTGCTGAAATATGTACCCCACTCCAAAGTGTTAAATATGTGAGTATAAGTTACCATTGATGTTTACTAACTCTTGAAAACGACCTTTCCTGAACAAGAGCTGAACAAAAATTTATCCATCAATTTTTCTTTGCATGGCTGATTTAAATGAGTCGAAAGAAATTGTGGGGTCCCAGGTGTGCCAGGGGGGTAAAATTTTCCAGATTTGGAGGTTATCCTGTAGCCTCCAGTGTGCCCTCTAACTGAATTTATGTGATCACTTTTACCAGAAAAAAAACAGAGTTGGCTGTGAATTTTTTATCATTTGCAGCTTTAATATAATAACTTGCGCTTTGCGCTTGGCACCCCCAGTAGGGTGGGTTAGCAGCCTCCGCGATTCGCGCTCAGGCTGGGAGGCGGGCTTCGCCCGCCCAATCGCCTTTTATGACTGTAAACATTCGCACATGAGCGGCTACCACTATTTACATGTGCATTATGGTGTTGGAGGTTTTTGGTCACATGGTTATGATTTCCAAGTAACCTATCATTTCAATGTTTCAATCATGGAGTTTACATCCTTCCAGGATTTGAGAAATAATATATTAGTAAAAAAGAAAAGAAGATTTCATTTCCAAAGAATGAGCTTGTATATTAATAATTGAAGTACAAATGAACTCATGGTGGTGTAATGAAAAGTAAGTCCATGTAACAACCACCAAAACAGAGGTAAGTTTAAGGAAAGAGCTAGGTGAAGAGCCTTTTAACGAATCATCATAGACCTAAGCAATATATTACCTAAACTCCCTAATTTGGGGTTTTTTATGGGAGGGGGGTTTTAAGGGCGGTTCAGTGAAACACACAGAAACATGGTTTCACGTAGTTAACCAACGCATCATCAGCTGTGCTGAGGAATGAGGATACAGAAACATTCTTAACCTAATCTTAGTAGTCTAGAGCTCCTAAATAATTGGGTGGCAATATTTATAACTAAAGTAATGAAAGTAATGAATATTATACATAATATTAAAATATATACACCTTTTTAATCATTTTCTAGGTAAAATTAAATTTTCTTTCAATGAAAGGATGATTTTTTTTTTGAAATGGCCACTCTATACAGACCAGCTGTTACTCTGTCTCTGACTTGGAGGCTGTCTATCATGTCTTTGGCATTTGGCTTGACAAACTATAGACTATTTGAGAAAAATTTACTTGAAAGGTTATATTTCAAAACTTTCAAAAATTACAGCAAAATAAAGTTTAACACAAATTTCAATGATAATAATGAGTTGAATTCCAATGTCCTAAATTCAATACAACAGTCCTATAATGGTTATATTATATTATGTACCAGAAAACCCTGAGAAAAAAGATGGAAAATATACAGAATGGCCATATAGGCTACAATAGCTCATTACTTACAAAAATGAGGAACTTGAGAATAAAATGGAAGTATACAATTCAAACAAGGTTTGTTTGATCAAGACTACTTTAATCTGTTAAACTTTTATCGAGTTTATGGCTAATGGTTATGCGTGCCTATTCATACTAAAACCTACAATGAGCAGAAATATTGGAAATATAATATAAAGTTGGGCTGCAGCCAAAACCTAAATTAAGTCTCATAAAATTGATGTTGAAATGTGTTGGTGCTCATTATACTTGAACAAAATACCGTATATTATACTCTATACAGGTCTAATAATTACTATTGGGAGAAATTTGAACATGATTATTCTAAACTAGTTATGAAAAGAACAAACATACTACTATTGTACCATCTTCTAATCAGTGAAAGATTATTCTTGACTATAATGGGATGATAAACTAAAGTTAAAGCACTTCAAATTTAAAAGCTGTAGGATATTGTTAAGCAATTGTAAATCTAACTTATAGGTGGTATTCTACTTATGCTACAATTTACAAATTCGGTTTGTTCATTCAGGCTTGTGACTGAGTTATCCTTTTCCAATTTGTGGATTTCAATGACCTCTAATACATCCAGTAGCTTACTTTTCTGGCAGAAGTGGATGAACTCTGCATCATTCTTATTATGGAGAGATTTCACAACATCACCATAAATTCTACTAATTTTATTTTACTGTTCACGTTCACCCAAGTTTCTAATCAGCTGCTCTAATATAATTATGCTCTATTCAGATAAGCAACATCATAGTTTATATCCACACTAGCCGTCAGGCTCGCTACGCTCGCCATATCTGTCTAGCCAGGGGGCTCCGCCCCCTGGACCCCCGACTGGATCATCCAAGAATGAGATCAGCAGGCTCGCTTCGCTCGCCTGCATTTTTCATTTCAGCATTTTTATAATATGTTAGGACGATCCAGTTGGGGGTCCAGACTAAACGTCTGGCTAAACGGATATGGCGAGCGAAGCGAGCCTGACGGCTAGTAATATAAAAATATGCCCAGGAATAGCTCTGATTGAAGTAGCAGTGCCCAATCAATTTTTCCGCGATAAATGCATTTCAATCTTCAACTTGATGGCAACCTAACAAAGTCAACTCAACTTAATGCCAACCTGACAAAATTATTAATTTAGTTACCAGTTAACAACTGTTTCGAAGAGGTACTCTCTCTAGATTATAGTTCTATATTAACATATGGTATGGACATTTTTCAATATAAGAGAATAAGAAGTATATACATTCCAAAAGACGAACTTTAGACCCTTAAAAACAACCCTTAGGGTTAAAATATTGCCAAAAGATTTCTTAGTGCGCCTCTAAAGGGCCAACTGAACATACCTACCAAATTTGAACGTTTTTGGTCTGGTAGATTTTTAGTTCTGCAAGTGAGTGAGTGAGTGAGTCAGTCAGTCAGTCAGTCAGTCAGTGAGTGAGTGCCATTTCGCTTTTATATATATAGATAGAAGATAGATAGAAGCCAAGCAATATTCCTTGAACAATATAACAAACTCTTCTAAGTGCCTATCCGTTCCGGATGTTGGCTATCAGCATGGTTATCTTCATTTTGTTGGTTGCGATTCAGAAGAGTTCTACTGATGTTTTACCGAACCACTTCCTCAGATTAGCCAACCAAGATATTCTTCTTCGACCCGGTTTTCTCTTGCTGTTTATCTTGCCTTGAAGGATCTCTTGGAGTAGCCCGTACCTTTCTGTGTTCCTCATTATATGTCCGAGGTATTTGAGTTTCAAGCATTTTATGGTGTTCAACAACTCTGCTCCGTTTCTCATGTGCTGTAGTACTTCTGCATTTGTGTTCAAGATATCCTCAAAATTCTTCTGTGAAGCCATAGTTCAAATGCTTCAAGTCTCCTGGTGATTTCTTTGTTCAGAGTCCAGGTTTCCACACCATACAGCAAAACAGAGAAAATGTAGCAACGCATGAGTCAGAGCTTCATTTCTAAAGACAAATTGTGGGATTTGAAGAATGAACTCATTTTAACAAATACTGAACGGGCTTATTCGATGCGACACCGGATTTCTTGAGAGTTATCCCACTTCTCATTAATAATTGTTCCTAGATAATTGTACTGCTTCACTCTTCCTACCCTAACTTGATCGATGTAAAGGCTGGCTCCAGCAATGTTCTCTTTACTCACTATCAGAAGTTTTGTTTTCTTTGTGTTTACTTCTAAACCATACTGTGAGCTTATTCTTGTTACACTGTTCATCAACTGTTGTAATCCTTCAAGACTATCTACAAACATGATGGTATCATCCGCATATCGTATATTATTCAAATTTGCACCATTTATCATGATTCCTTCTTCCATATCACTGGGTGCTTCTCGAAAAATAAACTCAGAGTACAAATTATCCTGCTTCATTTACCAGAACTTTACAATTCTTTTTATTGAATTTTTCCTATTACTTTGCAGACTTTCTTGTGAACGTTGAAATCATCATGCTTGCTTTGATGGTATTCGATATCACAGCAATTTCCCTGTAGTTCCCTCTCCTTTGCCATCCTAATTTCCTTTCTTATAATGTATTGTATTCGTTTATATTCTGTCACATTTCCTTTATTCAACCTTCTTTTCTCCATCAAGTCCAAAATTTCTGTTGTCATCCAAGATTTCTTCTTGATTCTTTCTGGCTTCAATAGCTCCTTCTTAACAGATTCTACAGCTCTCTGAATTTTTTTGAGTTCTGTCTCAACATTATCACAATCATTTTGTTGGATTTGTGCATGGAGCATTCTTGATGCTGCTTCCTTAACTAATGGGACATTCAATTTTTGCAAGTCATAGTTCAGCGTTCTCTTTTTCTGGACCTTTTCAAATTTCAATTGAAATGTACCTATAAAGGGACAATGATCGGATCCTATGTCAGCTCCTGGATAAGTTTTGAGGGACAGACAATTATTTCTGAACCTCTTATTAAGTAACAGGTAGTCAATTTGATTTCTGACCACATTTCCCAGTTTATCCATAGGTGACTTCCAGGTATACAATCTTCTTGGTGGGAGTTTAAACCAAGTGTTCATCACTACAAAATTTTTTAATGAAGCAAACTCCTCAAGCATATCACCTCTTTTGTTTCTGTCCCCCAATCCAAATGGTCCAACAACATCTGACGTGCGACCTTCTCCTAATTTTGAATTAAAGTCACCCATTACAATATTAATTTCATGTTTCCTCAGTCCTTGTAATATGTTATTGATTGTTGTGTACATATTTTCCACTTCCTCATCTTCTTTATCGAGTGTGGGGGCATATATTTGAATAATATTTATATCAACTGGGTTCGCTTTCATTTGAATAAGTACCACTCTTTCTGATATAGGTGTAAAGGTTTTCACACATTTGGTTACTTCATTACTCAAAATGAGACCCACGCCATGTTCAGGTCTAGAAGGAAAATTAAAATTTGGGCTTCCAGGTGCACCAGATTGATATTTTTAGAATCTATGTGCAAAATTTGGAGATCTAAATCATTCCCCTTTTTCCGGTATGCAATCCACAGGTTGACATGTTTTGATGTAAACAAACGAACACAAGGACAAACACAACCCTACTCTCTCTTATTATATAGAAGATAAAACAAACTTTTATGACGGGAGTTGCTTCTATCAATTGATCCTATTCTATCAAGACTAATTTTGTTTGTATATCCGATCGCGAAAACTGCTTAAACAATTTTGATGAGATTCTAAAAATTCAGTATGGTATATGGATGTGTCTGTTGTGGAATCTGTTTGCAAAGAATGAGGAAATTCGGCCAAAATTTAACTTGGGCGAAAGAAAGGGGTTATTTATTAAAATGGCCAAATAGCTGTTGTTTCTTTTCCTAATGTAGAAATTAATATCTTCATAGAAGTAAGGCGCTTTTTCCATTCTCAAAAATTGCTTGTTTTACCAAAGGAATGGAAGTGTAAAATGAGCTCTCATTGAATGGAATCATAATCATTGAAGTCAATTATACTTAGTAAGCAATTTCTGTTTGAATATGTGTATTTGTGTATATGTATGTATGTTGGACGGATCTCGAAAACGGCTCTAACGATTTTGATTAAATCAGGAATCTAGTGGGTTTGCGACAAAAAACATTATTTTGGAACAGGTCTCAACTTGAGAAAGGATTATTGGTCCCTAAAGAAGCAGCTGATCAGAAAAAAGTTTTCCATAGTCTGTTGAAAACGTAAAATAGTGTGAGCAAATGAAAAAGATTATAATAGCTGTAGTTGAGTTACCAAATTTGGCAACCTTATTTTTTTAAAACATTGTAGTATTCTTGGAACATCTGGTATAATAGGTTCAGAAAATGACCGGATGATAGCAAAAGAAATTTATAATCGATCTCTCCAAACATATGGTAGAAGAATGTAATGTAATGAATGGTAATGTTCATTGTAAGGCGATAGAAATGCAACTAATCTCTTCAGCTTCTGTTGTATTGGTTCCTCTGTTGCTCTATGTTTGTATGCAGCCATGGCCTTGAGAGAGCCAGTTGCACTGTTAATTCCTATTCCGGACTGAATACCACAAGAACCAATAAGAGAAGCCTTCTATTAAAAAAAAGCCTGCTCTGATCAATTCTCATGAAATTTAATCCCGATAGAAATTGAAAAGGCTTTTGTGCTACTGGGCCAGATATTTTCATGTTTCAAAATCAGCTAAAAACTGAATAAAAAAAACATAATATTCCATCAGCTGCTCCTATTTCCTTTTATGATGTCATTACATGACACAAGACAAACCTATTGATATAGATAGATCACAAGTAAATACTAAAGTTGTCAATTTGGATAAAAATAAAATTAAGCTAGATTTTAGTTTACATCCAAATTTTCATCCCTAAGCTCTTGGTTTTAGCTAAGATCAAAGAAAGAAATCATATAATGGTAGTCAATAATCAAAGTGAATGAACTCTATTCAGATTTATGCAAATTCACATTAAAATGATCCCACTTCAATATTTATGATAATAAATTTTAGGACATGAGAAATCAGTCACAATAAAAAAATGTATACTAACTATTATGAATGGACTCTCATGTATGAATGGACTTCGATGGAAGAAAGAATCAGTGGATTGGCTGCTTTTACACTTTTGAATAAGTGATACGAAAAGTAAGTGACAGGCTATGCCAAAAACTCCAGAATAATCAAGAGATCTGTGGATACCAGAGTCATCAAATTCCAAATCAACTTAATATGTGATTTGGAATTTAATCTTCAATTGCATCAAGCAAAAACAAAAATAACATGATCACTGCTAATTTGATAACTGTCAACAGGAAATATTAATTGCCAATGAATAAAGGCAAGGTTGACTCTTGAACCCTGCTCAATATTCTATAAAATTCGCTGCAATTGGACTACTATTCTACAGAGCACTTCCAACACATCAATGATTAATCTAATGATTTGACTCAATAGTTTTCATGCCCAGTTGTGGCCCAATCTCAAAAACGATTATAACAATTTTAGTAGAATTTAGATTATAAAAGGTTCACAAAAATAATCTTATCTTCTTATTCCCGTAGCGAAGCATAGATATATAATTATGCACTAAGCTTACCTTGTCTAAATACAGCATTGTAATGCATGTATGGATATATGTGTGTAAATAGGCACGCACACACACACGCACACACGCACACACACACACACACACACACACACACACACACACACACACACACACACACACACACACACACACACACCATGGAGAAATCAAAATTATTAATACAATTTAAATGTGACCCGAATATTTGGGGGGTACAGGGGTGCCCTGGAGAAGAATTTGGAAGGTCTGGATGTTTTTTTCCCGTAGTCTCCAGTGTAGTATGCAACAGATTTGGTGTTCAGTTTTCACAGCGATCTTATAGTTTTGACAGAGAATTTTTCATATTTGGGAAAACTTCAAATTCTCGATGAAAACTCAATTCTCCGGGTCGTCATTTGAATTTGGTTGAAATTTAGCTATGGCCATATGCTTATCTCCGGGAGCTGAACAAAAAAGCTCCTATCGAATTTTCTGTGCGAGGCTGATTTCAAATGTCGAACAAATTTGGTGGTCTCTAGGGGGCCAGGGGGGTAAAATTTTCGTGTTTTGGAGGTTTTCCCATAGCCTCCAGTGTGTTGTCTAACTGATTTTGCGGTTGGTTCTCCATGACTATCAGCCGTATTGGGGCACCGAGCTTTGCTCGTTATTCTTATTTATTGACTAGCTGGCACAGCGAACTTTGTACCGCCATGCAACTCATGTAAAACTTTAGCTGGATGCACACCTGAAGAGGCGCGATGCGGTGTTTTGCATCCAGGTGCTTCTTGCTTATTGGTTTGAATGGAAGAACTCACACACACACTGAATCGGGCATGGGGTTGAACGGTATCATAAGGCAATCTCCATAAGATCAACACTTTGTATCACCAAGCCGCGCCTCCTCAGGTGTGCTTAGCCTGAGCTTAATCATGCACTATATTTTTATGAAAATTATCCAACAATCAGTATCTACATTTATATCTTAATATGGACTTATATCTCAATACGGACTCCCTATGTGCTTACTTAGTTGTGCAGTTTTTATATTTTGAGATAGAGTTGAATGCAGCTTGATGGGAAATTGAATGGTATATCTCCTTGCTGCTGATTTTCCCGTGCATATTCTAAATTTACAGAATTTCGAGTTCTACGACCCAAGTTTGGACGTCGTTCTTACAGCGGCATTATTTTCAATGATATTTTTAAAATTTTGTCAATCAGAAGAAAGAAAATAGAAAAACAAATCTACCGACGGCTGTTGGATGACACGCAATGATTATAACAGCTGATTTTTATTTCTGTGTGTGGTCAGCTCACAGATTTCCTCCCATAAGGATCACATGTAAACTTTGAAGGACCGAAGGAAAGAGTCCTGAAGTCGGATCATAAATTTGATAGTCCATAATCCTGCTCCTGAACATAACAAACACAACTAAAAAAAATCATCAAATTCGGTGCACACATAAAAAAGTTATTGAATGTCAAAATTTGAGGCTCGATGTTTATTTATATAGATAAACAGAACACAATTCTCTAAAATGATCCTGTTAATATTTTACAGCTGGCTATACGTCACCTCAGGAATTTCGGGGATGCGATATTTTGATTCTCCACAGAATCACTCGCTCACTTTTTACTATCCACAGACGACGAAAGTATCAGCTATTTCAGCCAAGGATAAATTATCCTTTTAATGTCGTTCAGCGAGTTTCCCAAGGGTGAGACCTAATGCAATCGAATTTTTATATCATAAACCTACTATGTTCAAAATTTCGTGAAAATCGTTAGAGCCGTTTTCGAGATCCGTTGAACATAGATAACCAGATATAAAAATATAAACAGAAATTATAATATGATACATCAGTGTTCACTAATTGTTGAGAAAGTGAAATGAGAAGGTTTGGATTTTTTAGATTTTCAATGTAGTCTACTTATTTATTCATTGTAGACGCAATGATTATTATTATTTATTATTATTAATGTATGATTTATTAGTATCTTCAAAATGTGAATATTTGAAACGGTTTGAGATATTGTCCATATTGATGTGCAGTTTCTGTCATTCATTTTTCTTGGAATTCTTCATTCGTTTATAACATGACCACCTTCCCATAAAAAAATTAAATGGATTCTTCATGGCGTATCCAAGAGGGGGGAACAAACATTTTGAAGTACAGAAAAGTAGTTATTCAATTGGAATAAGATCCCCAATGAGACTTACTGTCAAATTATCCTTGTAAAAGAAATATTAAGCTGTAGCCATAATTTTTATCAACTCGGCGTAATTACAAGTTGAGAATTTAAAAGACTATTACAACTGTTCATAAACGAGTCCTCCAACCCAGGGGGTCACTAGTCGCAGTAGTAGTTTGGAGGGTTTAGATTATATTATTATTATTCCATTGAAAATCCGTGAATAGCTTACACGTCACCTAAAGTGAGCAGTCATCGCCTCTTGCGTGCGTGCGGTGTTGCCATTCACACACTCCGGTCTGTTACACTAATGTCTCCAACTATAACCTCACTTTTTATTTTCAAAACTGAAAAATGACTGAAAGCAATGTGGCCACCGTTTCAATGAAAATAACAGGTAATATATTGAAACGAGTTAATATTCACTTAAACCTGCATTGCATGCTTTCTCAGCTGCTGTTTCATTTTTCAATGAACTTCTCTTGTCTCCACTTGAAACTGAGTTCTGATCAAATAACAGAAATCATGAGATAGCACGAGATAGATGTCAAAGATCGTAAATACGAATACCCCTACTGTGAGTTAAAGTAGCATCAGTGATAATACTTTGATGTCAGTGGCTACAATCATAAACATACTTACATTCAATGTTGAGCTCGTTTGAGATTTCATGCCAGAGTTGCAGTACGTGGTCCCTGTTTCTGTGCAGTTTTACAGATGAATTCCAAATGGCTGGTCTCACTCTCACGGCTTCAATTAACGCTAAAATATCCATTGTAGCAGAGATAAACAGATCACAAATAATACTTGTATTGTAATTGCTTGATGCTCAGAATCCAACTGAAAACATGCACGCGTGCGCCGTGAATGCTGTTTAGGAGCAAGTGTGCACTACTTGCGGTGGCTCGGCGCAGGCCGCTAGCCCGTGACTGCATGCAAGCAGAGCAGCCACTGACAAGGTCAACTTGCAGGCTACGATCACATCGGATGCACGCTTGCGCAAGTATCATAGTGGCGCAAGCGTGCAGATAGAAACAGAATTTGGAAAGTCATAGAAAAAAGTTGTGACACGTCTGCTGTTGCGGCTCACACTCATCCCCACCAGCTTGTGCAAGCTTGCTCTGAAACAAAAATTTAATTTTTCCGCCACGTATTACTATTAATATGTGGTAGCTGATCCAAAAAAGTACTCTCCTTATAGTGATGTCCACGTTATAATGGCAGTATTTGATTAACATTGATGTTGCTATCATTCAACAAAGCAGAGAGTGCTATCCTTTTCTAGCCCCGCAACGTTGGCAGATCGTCTTTCAAGAATGTAGAAACATAATTGGCACAATTATAAAGTTTAAATTATCAAATCAAATAGAGTTTTATTCATTGACATCATTTACATAACAAATTCCGTTACACAAATGATATTACAGATCATTGAATACAATACTGTTTGCTTGAGAAAAATCTTGTCTGCAAACAGGAGTGAAATACATTCAGAATTCAACTTAAATTGCTTATCTATAAACTCAAATGAAAATACTTATCTTAATTATATTTGATTATCTTAATTCATTCCATACATGCACACACAAACCAGCACACACACACACACACACACACACACACACACACACACACACACACACACACACACACACACACACACACACACACACACACACACACACACACACACACACACACACACACACCATGGAGAAATCATAATATTTATTAATACAATATTAAAAGAATTGAAACAAGTGGCTGACTTGTTTATGAATTATGAACATTTATGTTTATAAACATTGTTCATGTTTGAATTATGAACATGTATTATTAAATCATTAAAAATAATGTACTTTCTTGGCGAAATAGTATAATTGAATATTTTTAACAAGAATGAACAGTTAATATTACATCAGATATGTCTATACCGGTATCAACTATCCTCTATAGAAGGCAGTGAATCGGCAAAGCTGTTCTCCTATCTCTCTCCACTGTTATTTTAATGTGGACCTCTCCAAACTTTATGATACTATAGATTTTCTTGTTTGTGATGGACCGTAATGGGCTGTTGTAATCGGACCTCATATGGAGGTTGAAAGAGGCCAAAAAAAGTTTTCTTTTCCGCCCTAGGGAAAAGAAAATGACAAATTTCTCGTAACATTCTTGAGTAAAGAATAATATTTCAAGGAAGTCTGCCTTTTATGCTAACTTTTATAGGCATAATTCAATAAGAAATTCTTAAAATAATGTTCTATCGATCTCCTCCAAGCCCTCAATTTCTCTAATGTTAATTGGGAGTGCATTGAATATTTTCATTCGCACATAAAACAGGCCACTCTCCAGCAGACAAAGTCTTTGAAGTTGGTAAACAAAATCTCCAAACTTTGCTTTATGGGGATGATTCAACTGGTTCTCCTCATATACCCGTCTAGTCCCCGTCTAGTGGCCCACCCGTCTCGTCTAGTAAACGATCTAACTAACTTATAGTTAGTTTATATAGATCGTTGCTTCTAGTCATTCAACTCAGTAATTCTTTCAGTGGCTCGGCAGTTTTCATGGGTTTATTGAATTTATGGATTTATCAGGCCACATACTAAACTACATACCAGGCATGAACCACATCTGAATATCCATCGTAAAAAACAGTTTGCAGGTATATTGACAGTCTATGGGCAATACATTTTTGACGTAGTCATGTTCTTCAACTGAACTAAAAAACGAAACACATGGCTACGACACCAGTTATGGAACAATTGGGTAGAGACATCGATTAGAATTCTTCAAGAAAAAGACACTCTATAAGGGGAGAAAATTTTCATTATGCTGCCAAGGGACTTTGCAAGGGATAGGGGATGCTGATAAATTACAAAAAAAACTAAAAGAATTTCTGGTAGGACTATCCCTGTAGTATATGGCGAATAAGAAAAAATGAAGAAATAGAAACATTACTAAAAGGATAAAATATAGTATGCTTCGTTAAGGCACAAAGAATAAGGTGGTTGGGGCATGTGATGAGGATGAGTGAGGCTAGAAAGCCCAAAATAGTATTCAATAGCAAGATGCACAGCAGACGAAAAAAAAGGTAGGCCAAGGACCAAAGGTGGGTGGATGGACCAAGTGATGGATGACCTAAGAAAGATGGGAGCGAGAGGATGAAAAGAAAGATCCATGAACAGAGAAGAATGGAGGCGTGTTGTGAAGGAGGCCAGAGCTCACCTAGGGCTGTAGCGCCGGATGAAGAAAGATCCCTGTAGTATAGGTAGAACTATTCCAGGAGTATATAGATTTTAAAATTTAGTATTTTATTGAAATTGTTATTATATGTATGCTTAAGATCTTATTTAATTGGTAATATGCTTATTTAAAATTGTATTTTCATGCCTATAACCTTATTTATCATTGTAGTTTGTGACACTATTCGGATGTATTTGTACACTTCATATTTTCAATTCAAATCAAAACCCGTTATTCACCGACCTTCACGGAGCGCGGGTTACACCTGTTCGTTATAGTGAAGTGCACATTATTATTGCAGTATTTTATAACATTGGTGTTGCTATCATTGTCTATAATTCGAAAAAGCAGATGGCGCTATCCTTTTCCAGCCAGCTCCGCAACGTTTCCAGACCGTTTTAAACAATGTACAAATATAATTAACAAAAAATTTAATTTTTAATTTGAAAATCATTGAAACAAATTTTCTCCTGTTCAATAAAATATAATTCATTGATTATTTCAAACAGATATACCGGTATCAGCTATCCTCTATAGAAGGCTGTGGAAAGGCAGAGAATCGGCAAAGCTGTTCTCCTAGTTTTCTCCAAAGACATTATAACATGGACATCACTATAGTAAATGAAATTAAATGTGATGGAACAAGAATACAAATGCCAAAACCGATTGGCAGGGGTGGGGAGGCTACGGGGCACGAGCGATCATTTACGTTTGCGAATACGATCGCGGCGCTTGCGGTCGTAACTAGTGAACAATGACACCAGGGAGCGGGTAGTTCGCGCATCTGGTTGGCTGCGCGACGGAGCGAGCAGCGAACAGCCTTCTGCTTTGCTTTGTTCGCTTGCTTCAGTTTAGTTCGTCCCAAGCGGGCAACGGGCACTGTTATAGTTACGATCTTCGTTTGTTTGTATTTGGCAGAATTTGATTAGTTCTCAAGAGAATGGTGGAGTGTTCTGGCACTGCTAAGTTGATTGAAGCTGTCAAAGAGCACCCGATGTTGTACGACTTGTGTAATGAGAACTACAGAAATAAGGTTGTCACCAATAAAAAGTGGATGGAGATCGGCGATTTATTGGATATTCACGGTAAACATTGCATGCTTTGATTCTTCATTTTTATCTGAATTCATATATCATTCTTGTATTTTTTTAGTTTGAGTTAGTTTATGTATGAAAATATTCATTTACAATCCTCAATCGTTAATTTTCAATTATGTTTTAACCTTCAAAAGCTGCAAGGCCTACTATGGAGTCATTATATAACTATAGATACCCCCTGGGTTGAAGAACTCGCTCATGAACTATTGTATTGATCTCTGAGATCCGCAACTTGTATTTATACAAAGTTGGTGAGAATAATTATGAAAACAGCTAAATAGTATTTTACAAGTATGATACAGTAGTGGGTTGATAATAAAGTAGTAGGTTCCATGAGAATCCTATTCCAAATGAAAAAACTTCCTTTCGCTTCAACTTCATATCGAATCCCCAGCTTTATTTTGAACCAAGCTTCATTTTTCAAATGGGAAGGTGGTCATGTGATACATGATTTCGATACAGCATTTCAAAGAAAAATTAATGGCGAAACCCGCACATCGATAACTCAAACCGTTTCAATGATCTCAACATTTGAAGGTACTAATAAATGATACATAAATGAAATGAATGGGTACGGTAATAATAATATTATATATGGTAGCTTCTACTCACACTTTAACACTTTGAAAAAATCATAGCAACTGCTCACAAGTAGTATTAATGACGTATATGTTACAGACAGATTTTAGCTATTTTCTATGAGAATCACCCGTTAGAAACATTTAATTTCAGTATTTTCTAGTGGGGGGTACGTCATAAGGATACGTCAAGGATCAAACTGGGAATCGTGGAGTAATTTTCAAAAAAGGGGTATTTTCTAAGGGGGTTTCAAAATTATGCAAACCTACCACTTCTACCCTTTACAACTTGGATATTTTCCTAGTATAGATAAAAAACCACACATCACTTGAAAGAGCAATTAATTTTAAACAGGATTCCTTAGGAATTTTCGAATTTAGTAGTGAGGGGAGGGGGAATACACCCAAAAATAGAAAATCATGTCCTACAGATAAAATACAATTTTTTCATTAAAATACCTTATCAAAGCCTTCCTAACAAAAAAATACATATATTTTGGCTGAAATAATCTTACGAGGCTATTTTCTATGAGAATCACCCGTTAGAAACATTTAATTTCAGTATTATCTAGTGGGGGGGTACGTCATAAGGATACGTCAAGTATCAAAACTTTAAACACTTATAACTTTTGACAGAATGATCAGATCTCCTCGTACTACACCTTATTCTTCTCAACTCATCAAGACGGTTCAAAATCATGCAACAGAACTGAAATTTGGTGAAAAAATTATAAATTACTCCTCTACTCCTTTTTGCCCATATTTGAAAACACAGAAAAGTGGCCAATTTCTATATTCAAAACTGGGTATCTCGGTATCCCGAAATGATCAAAAATGGTACTTGGTCTTGATTTGAAGAACAGAATCTCCTCTTTAATGTGAGGTGAATGAAGTTTGTAAAAATATAATCGTGGAGTAAGATACGTTTGTTTCAAAAAATAAAGATATTTGCAATATTTTCCTCATTTTCACAGTCTCGACAGTTTTTCGATAATAAACAGTCATGCAAGATGGATTTAAGGCAACGTAGCTTATAGTGCATGTAATTCTTTTTCAGTTGAGACCAATCGCAAGTTTCTATAATGTATTTTACTCGTTTAGAGACTCTTGGGTGACAGTAAAATTGCAAAAAAAAGAGAAAATAAAAATAATCATTTTTTCAATTGGCTTCAGCTTTGAAATCAGGAAAACGATTTATTGGAGCGAAAAGGGGAGAAAATTCTCAACAACCTTGACTACTTTTTGGATTTTTTATCCGAAGTGTTTCACAAGATGCACAACTTTAAATATAAGTGAAATTTGTGATATTTTAATCATTTTCACTGTCTCGCATATTCAAAGTTGACAGACAGACAGAAAACGATAATACAAACAGACAGAAAACGACTGCGGGCTCTTGCAAGTCAAAAGTAAGAACTTCGCTAACGCTCTTTCAAATATTTCTTAAATACACTTCATGTATGAGTGAAACACTTCGTTTTTTTTATTCATTCAGATTTTACAGTTTAATTATTATTTTCACTGCTTGATCAGGATATAATTAATTTTAAGTTTTCATTAGATCATGAAACTTAGATCTAATAACGGTTCTAGGAACTTTGGGAACAGTACTTTTTGGGGCCAATGGGATCCGACAAATAAGGATGGGTCTTTGCAGGAAGAATCAGGTATCTCCAACAGGTGGTTGAACATTGTTGAAGGCATTATTAAGTCTGGGGTCTCCACCTGCGAGGTGATTTGCGAATAGTCGACCCTTTCGACAGGTTCTCACGCTATTGTCACTGAATGTCCGAATGGAAACCGTTCATAGATTCATTTTTGGATATAGTTCTATGTACTGAGTAGATAAACAATCTATTCTTATATCAAACATCTGGCGAGGCTTCTTTTATATTATGTTATGAGATCTTTTATATTATGTTATGACGGTGTCGTATGCGGAGATCGCCCACTATGTACAGAACGCCCATGAATGACGTCACGCGTAAATGACGTCACACCTATCCTATCGAAACTATGACGTCATTGAGGGGTATTTCTCTCCCCACAACTCCGCTCCCCCGCTTGCTCGATACCCTTTTTCTCTCTCGACACCATGTTCAAACCTCACTCTCACTCATTCTCTCTCATAGAAGACTCTGCTCTGTCAAAGTTTCTTCCTCTCAATCATATACATTCCCTCTTTCTCACACACGTGCTCCCCTCCCACCGCTCGCTCAGTACAATCATTCTCTCTCGACATTCACTCTCCCTGGTTCTCTCTCATAGAACACCATACACAATAGTAATATTATAAGGAAAAAATAATAATTCCGTGCGCGCGCGCGCGTACCTGATGCTCTGTCAATGTATCTTTCAATCAATCCTATACATTCCTTCTTTCTCACACAAGCACACACGTCTATACAGTACTTCTCTCTCACACTCTTGTTCACCTACTCTCCCTTACTATTCACTTGACATAAATAAATAATTTTTTTTATAGAACAACTTTCATTATAGAACAAGAGCTTATATTTATTATGTGTTCCAACGCTGGTGAACAGTGAGTAATACTGATTATACAGATATAATCGATTATATCTGGCTAATTAGGAATGTTATTGAATAATGACTATCATGTCGTTATTACATCTATATTGATAAACTGTATTGGAAATTGGAATTTCAGTACCTACATAAATCAAATTCTTTTTATTCTTCTCTCTACAAATCTACGCTTTGCGATTCTTCTAGAATAATAATTAAACAATATTATTTTTATATATTATTATACTATTAATAATAAGTAACTAATATTATAAGCTACAACAGTTATTTTATTTACTCACTGTTCACCAGCGTTGGAATACATAATAAATATAATCCAAAATAATCTAAAATGATAGAATCTAAATTTTTGTCTTCGAATGGATTTCAGTTTTTTTGTGCCATATACAGAAGCCCAGTTTATTATCACCAATAAACCTTGAATAATTATGCTGCTTGAACTAGACTCATAGAATAATTATAATCATAAATATAAATAATACCAGCAGTTAAACCATACTCCGCAAGGGTATTTTTAAAGCACTAATAGTGTTTCAGATTGAATCTAGGTTTTGATATTGAACATATTCAATTGTAATATTGACAATCAATAATAAAACGATTCGATTGGCTCTTTCATCCTCTTTGTATCACAGAATAAATAAATTTGTTTTTATTACTCATTAATTAACAAACATGATGTAGGTAGGCATAAAATATAATCTTCCTCAGTAAATCAAGAATCATCGTACAAAATTTCAAGTGAATCAGTTGAGTAGTTCTCACGCGAATGCCTCATTCGCGAATTTCCCATCCCATATGTGTGTAAGCCAATTCTATACTTTATAATATTATAGAATTACTATTACTATATCTTTCTTAATGAATTAATTTCTACTGGATGTTATGATATTTTTTAACTAGAAATAAATTCATTCATTTATTTATCGTCTATTTTCTGTTTATCAATGTTCTATATGCATTTTTAAACATCATTCTAGAATGATATTATCATGCTTTATATTGAATATATTGATGCTACAAAATAACACCAAAGGTACAGGCTTCCTAACGCTCTGTGAACTTGTAGTGCACAGGTGTCGAAATATTTTAGAAAAATTGAAAAGAAACTTCAAACTTCACGTTGTCAGAATATGTTGTGAAGCTTTAACTTTGTACAAGCATAGTCTTTTCAATAAAACGCATTCAAAAATGCGTCCAAAATTTGGAAAAATGTTATTATAAACTATGAATTTTGTATAGCACAGTTTTCACGGGATTCTGATTGTATTAACTTTACAAGATCTTCAATTTGAAAAATTTATTTGGTAAAAACTGAGCTTGTAGAAAATTCATTAGAGATCAATACATATTTTCAGTATATTATGAACAAACTATCACCAGGATTCCAATGCATCTGGATTATGTAGGGGAATTCCCATCAAAATATTTTCTCCCATATTGTAGTTGAAAATGGTTATTCCTGAAAACTGATCATTCATTAGTGTTCAGTGATTGTCACTATTTCTACGTTTTCTAAGCTTTTTTCGAAAATCAATGAGCAGAACATTTTGAAATTTAGTAGTACTGTGTATAGGTTCACTGAGGACTAGACAGTTTTGGGAAACAGATAATCAAACTATTATTATGAATAACCACCATTATGAAAAATGGTAATAAGAACAAATAAAACGTTTACTACTGTACTCATCACCATAATCTAATATCATGAATAATCCACATTAAGCTCCTTTTTCAATGCACCAGCCATTTTAATTCGTACCCAAAACCACTAACCGTACACACTGGTCTATTACAACTGAATATCTATACTTGGCTGTGAATCAATAATATCAATTATAATATTTTAGTTTGCAGTACAAATTATTCAGGGCTCAAATCGCCAGAAAAATCGTATATTAAAAAAAGTCTCCAGAACAGTCGTCCTGTACGATATTATCCACGCCTAAGCTTCTGAGCTTTCAGTCTTTGTAACATAAAAATAAAATTTTTTTATTGGAAAAAATAAAACAATATAAATTCAAGTTTCTGTGAAATAATTGCAACAGTTGAAAACGATTCAATTCTATTTTTTCTTTTTCTTTACTCTTATTGTCAGTTGAGGGTTGAGACATAGCCAGGATTTATGTATTGCTGTGGGAGGGGCCAGAAGTGAAATATTAAATATTCAATAATTAGGCTAATGATTACCTACATAGGTTGGTATTCACCAAATACAATTTATATCAAAAACACAGTCACGTAAGAACAATATGGACCTTATTTGTATCAGATTTTATAATTCATGGCTATATTATATTAAGGTGCCCCACATCATACATAATAATATAACTTATCAGTTTATCTCAGGTATGCAGCATAAGTTATTCTTGACAGGGGAACATTCAAGAGTGAGAACTGTTCATTGTGAAGGTGCGTACAGGCTTATGCACCACGAACATGCGTATTTCTCTTTTCATCAGCTAATATTATGCCTATTATATCTGTATTTTACTTTTTCTGTACAAATGCAGAAGATATAGAGCTGATGAAAAGCGAAATACGCGTGATTGTGGCGCGTAAGTCTGTACGCACCTATAGAAAGAGGGGTTGTAGATTTATGAAACCTGGTTGAAGTTATACACTTATTAATTTATAAACTTTATAAAAACCCAAGATTTGAAACCTAACTTCTAGGCGGGTCACATATTGCGACGACACGCGACGTGACATGATGTAACCCCAGTCTGCTATATGAGTTAACATCATATTATAAAGTAATGTTCATTATTTTATATATAACTAGCCGTCAGGCTCGCTTCGCTCGCCATATCCGTCTAGCCAGGGGGCTCCGCCCCCTGGACCCCCGACTGGATCGTCCAAGAATAAGATCAGCAGGATCGCTTCGCTCGCCTGCATTTTTCATTTGAGCATTTTTATTATATGTTAGAACAATCCAGTCGGGGGTTCAGACTAAACGTCTGGCTAAAGCTGTGTTTTCGTAACGGGCAGAAGCAGAATCGATTGCAGCGCACCCAGGCGGGCAGAAACAGTAACATTCAAAGAACTAGTTCTTTGACATGAATTTTGCTTTATGTGTTATGGGTAATGAACTTTTTGGGTTGTCCAAAAGGTAATTCTGAAATGATTATTGGAGATTTAATTCAATAAAGTGAATTAATTGCTTTTTAAAACTCAGATAACTTTTCCACAATTATTAGTTACTTCAATAATTATGCAAAATTCTATGCTTTATAGGCATGTCAATCTAAGAGTTAACTTTTCATTTCCTATGCTTGAAATTTGTAAGGGTAAATTATTTGAAGTTACTGATTGTATTTCATTATTAATAAGATATTATTTTATTAACTAGAAGCATTCCATTATTAATAAGATATTATTATAATTATTTTATTAACTAGAATCAATTGCCTTCAGAGTCAATGCATGTTCTTTGAATCACATCGTTTATAGGTAGGCCTACCTACTATGAGTACCGTATTCAACTTCAAAGGCCTATTGAAGCTCTATCGAAAAAAAATAAATAATAAATAAGTGCTTTACTTTTGGCATTTTTGGAATCTACGGGTTATATTACACCAAGGGATATCAATATTGTAAACGTTTTTTAGGCAATTTTATTTTAGCAGTCCCCTTTTTGATCATTGGATGGGTACGGTCCCGGCTGATATACAATCATGTATAAGAATCGTGAGGCCAATTGACTGCCTAAATCAATATGCCTTCTCAGGCAATGTTCAATTAGGGACTCCTCACCAGCTATACGAATATTGGAAATTATTATTATAGATTAACACATATGACATGTACAAAGTGTATTCAAACAGGCGAACTAATTCTAATAATTATTGTTGAGATAACTATATCTTGCTTTAATAAACGAGTTCTGTTATGGTACTTTAAATAACACATAGCCTATTTTAAAATGGATGAATATTTATTAATTATAGAAGGTAACTAGTACCCTTGTGATATTCCAAAATGAAACATGATTAGTTTCGACATTTTCAATAAGGACTCTCTTGACAATGACATAATTAGAAACTGGTCATGCTCATTTTGAATATTTTAGGGTAGGCCTACTAGTTATTTTCTACAATTAACCATTAAAGTTGCCCTATTAAAATTAATACTTTATTAGGGTATTAATTAGAATTAGAGTAGCCTTTCAAACTCCTTATTCACTATAATGTTCTAAAAGCTTATCAATTTTAATCAAAACCTTGGAAATATAGCCTAGAAGGTAGAATTGAAAGTGATTATATTTGATGTGGCTTGGAACATCATATTTTCAACTTTTGCTTAAGTTATTTTTCATATTCAAAGAATTATTACCCCTTCAATGCAGTAAATAAGTACTATTACTTAATTCTTAATACAATACATAATAATTGTGATACCCTATTTTATATCCAATTCAAGTCTATTATTTAACTACGTGTTACCTATAGCATTTGTCAGTCAGCAATGTTAAATAATTTTATTAGTTCCAAAAAAGCAGAAGACATACAGAACCAATAAAGTTGTTAATAAGAGTTCGATGCTTTTGGGTTAAATATAGTTTTAAAAATCCCTCAAGTATAAACAATTAAAACATATTTTATTAATTTCATGTCACTTGCTGTTTTCTTCAAAACTACCTGAATTGAAGCAGTTAGCAGGAGCGATCAGAAAAAGAAGATATTATTATGAATAACATGAAATAACACATCAAGATGTACTGAAAAAATGAATATATTTCTTAGATTAGTCCATCTCTTTCTTCTGTAGGCTTCTACATCATACATGAATCATATCCATGGAATATTATTCATAGTTGATTTTCTTTGTCATCCTCTACTTCTGGCTGGTACATCACTAGGCCTGAAATCAAAAAGTTATAGATAATTTATTATTCATTATAAAAAAAACTTTGCAAAGTGAATTCTGAAATTGATTGTAATCTGTATAAGTTTTTAATTATATTTCTTGGGAAGGAACCCCCCAATAATGACAAAGTAATATTATATGAGAAATTCCAATAAACCAACATTCAGTTGAATTATTATTAGCATCAATCTGTTAGTTGTGTAATTCTGAATGATTGAATAAATAAATCTCCATGCAGGAATTGGGATTAATCAGTGTGCCCCTAGGTCAAAGGAACTTGTTGGTGAACAATATATTTTTGGATACCATGAACAATTATTTATTTATTTCTGTGGTCAGTAGGCCTACTTCTCGACCGTTTGGTTTACTTAACTCTTCCAAAATGTACTGCATAAAGTAATTTTTAGTTCTACATTTAGAGAAACAAGTCTAATGAAACAAATGGAAATAATCAATAAATTAATTGCTTAATCTGAAATGATGATTATCTACAACATTATAAGTAGAACTAAGTGATTTGAAAATGAATACCAAACTACAAATACATAAATCTCTCTCAGAACAATGTGGGTATTTCATCCATGAATTTAATCATAAATTTTAAAAGGTGGAATGACTGTCATTGAAAGCTATTATTCAGTGTTTTCTACCAGCACTTGCTGGGTGAATTTTTGAAGTCATCTATTCATAGTTCTAATGTATGGTCATTTATAAAGTCATCATCCACTCAAGATCAAGATGGACAGCTGAGAAGAGTGTTTTAAAAACAATTTTAACATCAAATTATTGATGTAATGTTATCACATTATTAGATAATGTTACATAAATTATTTCTTTATGGAAGGAATCCCAAATATTATGAATAACTCTATTCCCTGTAAAATGATAAGTGAATACATTGTTTTTTAAGCACTCTTCTCAACTGTCCATCTTAATCTCATGTGGTTTCACGTAGTTTCGAAATATTAAGATTTCCTGTAAGCTATTAATGATTTCAAAATTCAGTCAGTTTTTCTATTATTTTAGTCACGTACCATAGTTAAATCTTACTATTTGAATATCTACCATCAAATCGATAATAAAACATTGAAGTGGATAAACCTTTTTAAAAAATGGGAAACTATATAAAATGACATCGCCTATATAAAGTTTAAAAAATGAGTGGAATTTTATCTTACCTAACTAACTTATTCTAACTATAGGTTCCAAAGAATTGTTCCATCCTGGTCAACAAAAAAGAATTCATATGCATTTCCTTTGAGCACATTCTCTTCAATATTTTGTTTGTAAATGGTACCTAAAAAAAGAAACATAATCTTTCAGCATATTCATTTTGGAGATAATGTGAAGTTAATCATCAATTATAAGACATAGTTTGGACTTAGAATAAATTAGAAGTGAACTGGGCCTCAATAAATTATTTACATTAGATATAAATACTATAAGTATATACTTACATTCATAGCACATAACAGAAAACACTTTAAAGTTTTATAATATAAATTAAAACAGGTGACACACGACATAGATAGATTAAAAACACTGAAAAACTTACATTACACTCTCTGCTCGGTTGAGAAAGGGGACACAGTTCCTTAAAAATTTCCGATTATAATGTAAGTTTTTCAGTGTTTTTAATCTATCTATGTTGTGTGTCTCCTGTTTTAATTTATACTATTCATATTGATCTACCTGGCATCACGCAATATATCGATCAATAAAGCATGAATAAGTTTTTCAAATAATCCTCTATTACATCAGCAATTTCTAACCATATTCTATTTTTCAAATAGGTAATTCGTTGTGCAGGTCTGGAAAGTACAAAACTTTGAACTTCGAAAATTTCACGCCTTTCTGTTGTAAATCCATTTTCAATTTCTCTTGTAAAAATTATAAGAATAAAGAAACCAATAGAAATATTTTATACCTCAATTTTCCACTGCAAATTAATTTCACAGTATAATAGTAGCAATCCGAAATCTGACAACCAATATCAAAACAAACCATCCAACAATTAAAGATTGAGGTTAAAAAGACGTGGCGTCTGATCCACAGAAAGATTTTTCTGCCGGTGTCACGTGATCAGAGCAGAAAAGTGATTCGAAGCTGTCTGTTCTCGTCGACAGAATCCCGAAATTAGTTCTTTTTTGACAAAACGGTTCACGAGCAGTGATCGGTCGAAGCAAAATAGCATTGTGTTGATAGGCCTTATAAAGAACGGCAAGATGAACGACAGTTCGTCTCTGATTTGAACAGTTCTTTTTTTCTGCTCAACTTTCTGCCGATGGGTGAATACTCCCATAAGAACCAATGTTAATTTAAAGTGAATTCTGTCGTCTGCCCGTTACGAAAACACACCTTAAACGGATATGGTGAGCGAAGTGAGCCTGACGGCTAGTAATATAATATTCCCAGGATTGAAGTAGCAGTGCCCAATCAATTTTTCCGCGATAAATGCATTTAAATCTTCAAGTTGGTGCCAACCTAACAAAGTCAACTCAACTTAATGCCAACCAGACAAAATTATTAATTTAGTTGCCAGTTAACAACTGTTTCGAAGAGGTACTCCTCTATCTAAATTATAGTTCTATAGTAACATATGATATGGAAATTTCAATTATAATTAAGAGATTGGGAGAAGAAGAATATACATGCTAAAAGACGAACTTTAAACCCTTAAAAACAACCCTTAGAGTTAAAATATTGCCAAAAGATTTCTTAGTGCGCCTCTAAAGGGCCAACTGAACATACCTACCAAATTTGAACGTTTTTGGTCCGGTAGATTTTTAGTTATGCGAGTGAGTGAGTGAGTGAGTGAGTGAGTGAGTGAGTGAGTCAGTCAGTGAGTGAGTGCCATTTCGCTTTTATATATATAGATGAACCTTTGTCTCATTGTGAAAATTACAATATTATGATCATAAAAATAATATTATCTCATCTAGCAGACTCGTGTCCCGCCGCGTCCCGTATCAATATGGGCCCTGTTGGCAATTGCAATCAAATATGTTTGGAGAATCCATTAATTTTTCTACAAATACAATTTATTACACTATGCTCACATTATGGCATCATGATATATTTGGAAGTATTGAAAAAATAAGTATTGCTTGTTGAAGAAAGAGGTATGACACACAAAAAGAGTCGGCTCGCTTCACTCACCTCCATTCACATTCCACATTCTCCCTTCAAATATTTTATAGATTATAGAGACTTTCAAGTTCAACGCAATTAGTAGCTTAGAGTTGCAAATATCTTTGTCTATTCTAATGAAGATTATTAAAAATATTAATTCCCATGTAGAGACATAGTACGTTATACGAAAACGTGACATATACATTATATGATACTTTAAAAGGATTTTTGTATTTCAGTCTAGTACTTTGAAATTTGACATAGAAATAAATGATAAGTAGAGAAGTAGTTTCAAAACATTAATTCCATCCAACTTCTTTGAGTTCCAATGTACTTGAAAAATCTAGAAAAATGCAATGAAATACTGGGGAAAAAACCCTTCAATACAGCACTTAAGCTGAACCCGTGTATCGATTTTAAACTTTTTCAAGTTCAGTAGTTACTGAAAAACTAGGAAAAGCTCATTCCAAATGCTTAGGAAATAGGCGTATCATCAAGCAGCAGCTAAGGAAACACAGAAGAAGGCTGGAAAACCGCTGAAACCCTTATTTTCGGGCGTAGGCCTATCTCTAATGAAATTTCGAATCCTTTCAAAGACAAAGTTGATCTGCCCTAACTGTACTTCTATATTAATTTTAAACATCTGTATCCTCGAAAACGCTGATAAAACGCAAAATCTGTTCAACATTTTTGAAAGATTCAAAACATCTTTATTTTTTGAAATTTAATGAAAATATGAATTTCGGGAGGTGGGTCCAGACCAAGACCCCCTCGCAACGTCCTTGCGAAGAGGGAGAATGGAGTGTGACAAAGTTGTAGAAGAATTTGAGGATGCTTATCACATTCTAATGACTATCTTTATTTTAACGATATTTATAATAAATTGATTACTTTCAACTCGGTTTTCATTATCTCGCAAAACTTATATTCATTCAACTTTTTAAAGACTGTCGATTCTCTGATCACTTTATTATTTTCTAGAGAATCCTAATGCAAAACAACAATAATTGTTTCTGAATAATCAGACAATCGATATTGATCTCGGAAAACACCTGTTACTATATCGGCGTATCTTTGGCGAACAAAATTCTTCAACCTCAGCTAAACCTGTGTACTGAATTTTTTTTAATATATTTCCATCAATTATTGAAAAAGGTGAGGAAACGCAGAAAACTGTTACTACATTCTATGATAAACATTCTCCAACAGCCTTATGACAGTTCCTCATATAATATTTTATTCCAATTCAAATTACTAGAATATTATTGAATTATAAGGAATACGAATTGATTTGAACAAGAAGTATTCATCCAGTTAGGTGTATACTCAATGACAAAAATATACAAGAGTATACAAAATGAATGATAATTACTCAAGAACTGTATCATATAAGATTAATCTTTCATGTATCATATCAGATACCTGATTGTGTTAATAGGTATGAAGAAACTCGTCAAAAATATGAAATATGACCACAAGCTCAGAAAAGCTAAAATATAATTTAATAATCTTTTTTTTAACATAAATGAAATGAGAACTCAAAAATTAGTTAAATGTCCAGGTCGGAAAGTTGGTTATTATTCAATTTTGATTATAAACTAACAACAAATTGGAGAAGTTCTTATGACTTTGTTAGTTTTGAAAGATTGACTTGAAACTTCATGGGTGTGTTAATAGTATGAAGGGAATCGTTCATGATTTTTTGTAGAATTTTCCTACTTCCCATCCTCACTCCTAAACCGAAAACATATTATGGTAGTTCTGATGGTATATGAGAGAGGATTCAAAAGTCGCGCTTCTGAGTAGACCAATAGTGTTGTTCCGCGGGCGATTTAATCCAATCCTGTTCCTTGCCGCGAAGCAAAGAGGAAGCTCAGAATAGCGCGACTTTTGAATTTTCTCGCATGTAGCATCAGAACTACCATGTTTTTTTAGTTTGTGACGGAGAAGGGAACGTAGGGAAATTCTACAAAAAATCATGAACGTTTCCCTTCATACAATTAACACACCCAATCTATTCAAAACTAACATAGTTATAAGAATTTCACCAATTTAATGTTAGATCATAATCAGAATTGAATAATATCCAACCTTCTGACCTGGACATTAAACTGATTTTCAAGTTTTCATTTTATTTTTCTTAAAAAATGATTATTCAATGATATTTTAGCTTTTCAGTAAAAGCTATGAGAAGACTCTATAAATTCAATTTCTGCCGCACAAAACTCTAGGGACTTTTGGCAAGCTCTGAATAAATTTAAATTAAGGAATAATATTGTAAATAACGCCATAACTCCTCAAGACTGGGTAAACTATTTCCACACCTCTTGAATCCCGAAATGTTAGCTTTACCTCATTTCTATGCTGAACCTTACATAGTTGACAACAGATTAGATAGAGATTTTAGTAGGGAAGAGCTGAGTAGAGTTTTAAAATTAGTAAAAAATAATAAAGCGCCTGGTGAAGATCAGATCCCATTCGAGTATTATAAAAATGCACCTGATAACTTTCTAAACAAATTGCTGAATGTCTACAATTCTATATTTACATCAGGTAGAGTCCCACATAGCTTTAAGTCGTCAATAATTTTTCCCCTTTTCAAGAAGGGTGAGTGCGATGTAGTAGCTAATTTCAGAGGCATTAGTTTTTTATCAACATTTTTCAAAATATTTGCAGGGTTAATTCTTAATAGACTCAACTGCTGGGTGGAGGAAGATAAAATCTTGAACGAGTTTCAGGCTGGCTTTCATAAGGGGTACTCGACCATTGATAATATATTCGCCCTAACATCCATCATTAGTCTGCGGCTGGCTGAAAAAAGGGGTAAACTATATTGCTTTTTTGTGGATTACTCTGCCGCGTTCGACTCAATTGATAGGAATACACTATTTTATAAGCTTAGTCTCTTGGGTCTCTCAACAAGGACATTGAATATTTTGAGGGCATTGAATGAAGGCACAACTTCTAGTGTATGGTGTACTGCCAATGGGGGTCTCTCCCAACGTTTTGAAACGAAGTCAGGCTTGAGGCAAGGTTGTTTGTTGAGCCCGTTGCTTTTTTCCCTATTTATGAATGACTTACATGAGGGGGAGGATTAATAATAGGTGGTAAGAGGATTAGGGTTTTATTGTATGCCGATGACATAGCTTTGATTTCGGACTCGCCAGTGGGACTCCAGTACATGATAAACAATTTAGAGCGTTACTGTGGAAGGTGGAATTTAAGAGCTAATTTAGATAAGTCAAAAGTAATGGTTTTCAGGAACGGGGGAAAAATGGCTAGGAGCGAGAAATGGACATATAAAAATGAGCAGATAGAGTGTGTCAACAGGTATAAATATCTGGGGGTAGTTCTAACTCCAACCTTGAATTTTGAAGCTCAAGTGAGTGATAAATTAGACAAGGCAAAATTAGCATTGAATGTGGCATGGAAAGGTATTTTAAATAGTAGTAGTGTAGATTTTTCAGCCAAATGTAAGTTGTTCAAAGCTTGTGCAAGGGCGATCTTGTGTTACGGAGCACAGGTGTGGGGTTTTAGACAATATGATAGTGTAGAAAAGTTGCAGCGCCTTTTCATCAAGAAGATTTTTGCACTTCCAATAAATACACCGAATTATATGTTGTTTATTGAAACTCAACTAACACCTCTATTCGAATATTGCCTTAGACTCCATTACAATTATATTCTAAGAGTTATGAAAATGAAAGATGAAAGGCTCCCTAAATTCCTGGCTCAACAAGTTATTCAAAAGAAATGTTTCTGGTTCAAAGAGTGGAAGAAATTAAGTAATCAAATTGGTATAAATTATGAGTACGAAGTTAATTGGGATGACTCATTTAAAAGAATAATCACAGGTTTGAACAAGATGCATAGGGAAATTTTTTTGCGGGATGCTCAAGATGGGCGTTTCCACACATGGTACAAAACTCTCAATTTGGAACTGGGTGACAAAAATTATAATTATGAAATGTGGGTCATGAGGTGGATACTTAAAGCAAGGGGTGAACTGATCCATTTAAACTACAAGCCATGGGTTGCTGATGGGAATTATGTTTGCTCCATGTGTAATCTGAAAGAAATTGAGGATATTTATCATTTCATAGCTCGATGTCCTTGTTTGAGAGAATGGAGAAGAAAATGGTTTGGAATTGGGGAGCTATCAAGGGATGATTTCGTTTCTTTTATGAATGGAAGAGATTGGGTAGGGTTGGCCTCCTAAAAACTGTAGAGATGCCTGGCGTTATAGGCGATTACTTACACAGGAGTTCAACTGGTAACTTAGTATAATAAATTGAAACTTATTTATTGAATCTGAGTTGGGTAGAAGTATCGTGTTATAATATAATACAATATAGGTTATTCGAATATTCTCAGGAGGACATCATAGGAAGACGAAATGAAAGGGAATATTAATTCTATGTTATGATTTCCCAACTGCTGACAGTTATTATCATAATATAAAAAGTATAGCTTTCTTTTTATGAAATTAATGGATTTTGTTTAGAATGTAGGTTACTATTAAAACTAATTTATGGAATATTCACTTTATTGAATTCAACATTACTGATTTATTTTGTTTCTAAGGTTGTTTTTTCTGTTTTTGTTTCACTATTTAAAAGAACATTCTGCATAGCTTTGATTTATGTAATAATAGTATTATTGGGTTTTACCGACTTTCCGGCTGACGATTGTTTAATCAAGCCGTATAAATGTGTGTTTTCTCATTCATTGTATGTTGCAAATTTGAAGATTAAAGCATTATTTCTATTCTATTCTATTCTAACTTGTGTGCCGAAAGAAAAAGATCTGGGAGGAATGAGAAAATGAGAACAATAATAATAAAAATTAGTTTTATGAAACGGTGGCTGTTGAGAGGGGAGGGTACATCACAAGATGTTTGTACTCATTTCAACTGGTTTTATTTCAGTAAAAATCAGCTGGAAGTTTCAAGTGAGAATGCTATAGTGAGGTCCACGTTATAATGGCAGTGTAGGAAGATAGGAGAAAAGGGTTGCCAGATCTCAGCCTTGCCACCCAAACAGCTGATACAGGTTTATCTGATGAATTTAACTGTTCATTATTGTTGAAAATAGTTAATCATATTTTATTTGTAATAAAGAAAGTGTTGATAGCAACACCATTGCAAATCACACACTGCCATTAAAACGTGGACCTCACTATAGTGCGTGAATGCTGATTGCATTTGTGAGAATGCGCGCGCAACAGTCTAGAATGAGAGAGATTGATGAGAAGAGAGTCGACTGTGCGTGTGACGTATGACACTGCGACGTAAAGCGATGGTCCATCTCCGCATAGACTATCTCTCTCTTCACTAGCTGCACTGTGCTAACTCATGCTTTCGCCTATGGTACATCTGTACATAGCGCAAACTGGTTTTCTTTCAGTAAAAATCAGCTGGAAGTTTCAAGTGGGAATGCGAGTGCGTGAATGCTGATTGCATTTGTGAGAATGCGCGCGCAACAGTCTAGAATGAGAGAGATCGATGAGAAGGGAGTCGACTGTGCGTGTGACGTATGACACTGTGACGTCATCGACGGTCCATCTCCGCATAGACTATCTCTCTCTTCACTAGCTGCACTGTGCTAACTCATGCTTTCGCCTATGGTACATCTGTACATAGAGGGCGATCTGCGCATACTACAACGGGTCTACACGACAACGATATTTGCGCAAACTTGGCTCAAAGCCAGGTTCACGCAAATCTGGCTTTGAGCCAAGTCTGCTAAAACCTATGTTCACACGACACCAACTTTAACACAAACCTGTATTATAAACTAAACCATAAAGTCTAGTCAAATGGTCATTTTTCAGGAAACAGCCTCGAAAGAATTTTTCTCGACGGTTCTATTATGTATTTTGGGGCGCTGAATTCGAATCTGAAATTTGCTGACACGCCAGAGGGCTGCTTCACACCAAAAACCCCCAAAATTTCGGACTTTTTTCAATTTTCCCATTTTATCTCGTGAACCTTGAGTTTCTCAAGAAAAATCATTCTCGACAAAATTAAGGAGAATAAAATGTACAATAAATTGAGTCGTCGCGCAGGATTCTACCATTTTTGGTTTCGGAGCTACGAATTTTCAAAAAAAGGGTATTTTTCAAGGGGTTTTCAAAATTATGCAAACCTACCACTTCTACCCTATACAACATGGATATTTTTCTAGTATAGATAAAAAACCACACGTCACGTGAAAGATCAATTAATTCATTATGAACAGGATTCCTCAGAAATTTTCGAATTTAGTAGTGGGGGGAGGGTGAATATACCCAAAAATAGAAAATCATGTCCTACAGCCAAAATACAAATTTTTCATTATACTGTAATACCTTTTCAAGGCCTTTCTAACAAAAAAATACATATTTCGGCTGGAATCATCTCACGCGGGCTATTTTCTATGAGAATCACCCGTTAGAAACATTTAATTTCAGTGTTTCCTAGTGGGGGGGGGTACGTCATAAGGATACGTCAAGGATCAAAACTTTAAACATTTATAACTTTTGACAGAATAATCAGATCTCCTTGTACTACAGCTCATTCTTCTCAGCTCGTCAAGGCGGTTCAAAATCATGTATCTTAGTTGAAATTTGATGGAAAAATAAATAAAAAAATCCACTTTTAGTGTATTTTAGCAACTATTTAAATACACAGAAAAATGGTCAATTTCTATATTCAAAACTGTGTATCTCGGTAACCCGAAATGATAAAAAATTGTACTTTGTCTTGATTTGAAGAACAGAATCTCCTCTTCCATATGAGGTAAATGAAGTTTGTAAAAATATAATCATGAGGTAAGATACGTTTGATTAAAAAAATCAAGAAATTTGCGATATTTTCCTCATTTTCACAGCCTAGACAGTTTTTCGATAATGAACAGTCATGCAAGATGGGTTTAAGGCAACGCAGCTCATAGATTATGTGATTCTCTTCCATTTGAGACCAATCGCAAGTTTCTATCATGTATATTACTCGTTTTAGAGACTTTTGAATAACAGTAAAATTGCAGAATAAAAGAGAAAATGAAAATTATCATTTTTTCAATTTGCTGTAACTTTTGAACGGTATTGAAGTCAGGAAAACAACTCATGGGAGCGGAAAGAGGAGAAAATTCTCTACAACAATGACTACTTTTTCGATTTTTCATCTGAAGTGATATACAAGATACACGTAACTTTGAATATGCGAGAAATTTTTGTAACGTCAATCATTTCCACAGTCTCGTAAGCTTATATTCAAAGTTGCGTATCTTGTGAATCACTTCAGATAAAAAATCGAAAAAGTAATCAATGTTGTAGAGAATTTTCTCCTCTTCCTGCTCCCATGAATTGTTTTCCTGACTTCTCTCCTTCTCCTCCTCCTCTTCCTCCACCTCCTCCAACTCCTCCTCCTCCTCCCAATTCTCCTCCTTCTCCTCAATAATAATAATCGAGAATACTGCTTATCAAGTGAAGAGTGAATAACTATATCTATTACATTACTAAAGAGTAAATAAGATAATTATTATCCATTAAAAAATCTTCCTTCTTTTGAGTATTTTTGAGAATTGACCTCGCACTTAATTAATTTGAGAGTGCTGAATCCGAATCTGAAATCGCGAATTCTCTATCTTCTATCTAAAGAATAATTGGATTTCAAATACTCGAAAATGTACTGGTTATTGGGGAGAAATTCAAGCCTTTCAACCTACAATAAATTACTATTGTATAGACAAATTCTTCGGCCTGTGTGGTTGTATGGCATCCAGCTGTGGGGCTGTGCAAGAAAAAGTAACATCAACACCATCCAGAAATTCCAGAACAAGGTTTTGAGGAATGCTGTCAATGCTCCATACTTTGTCAGAAACTCGGATCTTCACAGGGACCTGCAGATGGAAGAAGTCAATGTCATGATCACAAAGAGTGCCAGATACCATGAAGAGACTCTACATAATCATCAGAACATCCAAGCTCTATACCTCATTGACAACTCTAATACAGTGAGAAGACTGAGAAGGAAGAAGCCTACAGATCTCGTTTAAATGTAGTAAGAGTGATTCTGAAAGAAACAGTGCATGGGCATTGCTCACTTAGACTGTGAAGGAGTGAATACCCCTTTAATGTCAAACTTTAACGTATTAATTTAAGTTAGAATTGAACTGTTCATTAACCAAAGTGTTAGGTTGCAGTCAAATTACAATTAAAAAAAAACCTTTCTGTGCACTGTATCTTATTTGGATGATTTTAATCGAGTAAACTTGAATTTTAACTGCATATCTTTTGAATATCAATTATAAACGCATTGAAGACATTGGAGACAAATACAAAATGGAAATAGAATAATTTTAAATAAAAAAGGTTTTCAAAACGCTTGAGTGATGGCAATCTCTTCCTAACATTCAGCCAGTCCAAAGCCTGGTAAAGAGTGATGGGAATCATGCTGGAAAAATTTAATATTTCCCTTCAGCCACGATCTTTCCTCTCAAAAAGTATATGAGTGATTATCTGGTATTATTTTGATCAAAAATATGTACAGTAATTCAATAACTGTAATAGATTTCAGAATTTAAACGAATCAATATCATACAGAAAGCAACAGCTTTACGCTATTGTTTCTCTATGTCAATATCAAGAATTAGGTTCTTGAAATTACCAGCATCATCTGTTATCTTCCATCCAAACAATACTATAAACACTCAATTAAGCATCCTCATTTGCTGCTCATTTTTATATAATTTCAAATAACAGTCGCTTGTATGACCATCCTTTAAATTAAATGAAAACTGGAAATCCATATTTTCCTGATAGCGGAAATAAAAAATTAAACTTTAAAATCTGAATGAATAAATACATAAATTATATTAAAATAAATATTTATTTATAGTTGAAAAGGCCTGCAACTGACTCTAATTCTATGTGTTCAACGCCTTTGTGATGAAGAACAATGTCCGTTCAACCACCTGTTGGAGGCAGGTAGATTCACCTGCCAAGACCCATCCTTAGTTTGTCGGAACACATTTGTCTAAAAACTCCTCTTTTTCCTCGATGTTCCCAAAATTCATGGTCCCAAAGCTCCGATCACCCTAATAACATGTTGGAAAAGAGACCTTCCGAAGATGTCTGTAATAAAAATAGATTGTTCATCTACTCAGTACATTGAACTTTATCTAAAAATGAATCTATGTATGGTTTTCATTCAGTAACAGAAACGTGTGAACCTGTCGAAAGGGCCGACTATCTTTTGCTAATCACCTCGCAGGTAGAGACACCAGACTTGGTCCCAAAATTCCTCATTCTCCTAGTTGGTCCCAAAGTTCCAGTCACCGTTTTTTGCTACCGGTGTGAACGCCGGGCTCGGCAGCCAAAATGTGGCTGCCCGACTGACTGACAGTTTAAAACAATGATCGTGTGACTACTTACTGCGTCACTTGGCTAACGGTAAAGTACGGCAATTATAGTATAAACTTTGTTCATTTTGCATATTTTTTTAAATGGGTCCATTATTTACAATAGCTCTGTATGTTAAAATTCATCACTTTATGCATTGAATGCCGCAGATAACAGTCAATTCTATACCAATTTTAGAATATATGACATTGGGCAAGGGCGTGGAATTCAATTAGAGGTGGTTGTGCTGTTAGCATAATATAGAAAAAGAATTCTTCTATATAATTATAACCATCGAGAATAATAGAATCATGTGTCTATTGCAGCATATAAGAGTTCTTTGAATACAGTACTTTTCACATAGATGACCTTTACATCCATTCTCTTGATAAATCCATTCTCGATAGATTTATAGATTTGCATCAATTATATAATTAAATTTATGTATCTCATCAATTTTTAATCGTCTTTTTCAAAACACCTTTTGTTTGATTGTTTTAGGAGAAATAGCCAAGAAGAAATGGAAAGGATTAAGAGACAGCTACACCAAACATTTGAGGGCGACCAGAAGCAATGGTCGAGTATCTTTAGAACTCAGTCGTTACAAATCTTGGCCTTGGGCAGATCGCATGTCTTTTCTGAGACCATCAACCTTGGATCCTGCGCAAGCTGACAGCAATGACGTTGAAGATACAAGCCCAACTGTTGATATTGATGAGTCAGTGTTCACGCCAATCATCGAAACAACATTTTCTACGAATAAACAAAACACAAAAGACAAAAAAAGAAAGGAAGATCTAGATAATTTTTACACTCAACCAATTCGAGAAAGATTGCCAGAAATTGACGATGACATTGATCTTATGTTTAAAAGTTATGCGAAAACAGTGAAGCGGTTCTCTGCAAGAAGAAAAATTTTCTTTAAAACTAAATTGGCCAAATTGATAGCTGAAGAAGAACTGGCTAATCTAAATGAGTTACCTGCAAAGTGTTCCACCTGCTCCTCAGCAGTATCTGCAAGTGATCATTGGACTGCAAATAACCCCGGTATGGATTGTAGTGAAAACGGTGATACTGAACAGGCACCGACCAATATGAATTCACCTGAAGCAAAAGCTGTCCATTTTCTTTGTAATGATTGGAAATGAGCTAAATTTCTCCAATCTAGTAATTACCATCACTCTTTTTCTGAAGAACCATTACTCTGCTTGCTGTATAATTTTATGTATGAGGAAATAAAATATTTTTTATACTAAGTAAACAATTTTTAAATCATCAATAATTCATTATTGCATATGCATTAGGTGACGGATCAGTTTTTCAAATCTAATCAAGCTTACTGTCCTGGCCCTACTTCCCTGGTCAAAGAGAGCCTTCCAAGGAAGATGCCATTATGTCAAATAGTTGAATTTAAGTGGTACGTTTAAAACCGCTGGTTTATTGAAAAATCGATATCTATTTTCTATGGCTTGTGAATAATATATACAAATACTTTATCAGTCTTTTGTGACTTGGACTTCAGCCTTTTTCTCTTTTCATAATCTCAGATGAGCTTTATGTAAGATAGTAAGCATCCAGTAGTCTGTTAAAATTTTTATTCAATATTTCAGCATGCTGAGACACCACACACCAATATATTTAGCCTACTACATGGGAAAGTGATTGTAATTGTGTTGTCGGCCTTGAGCAAATTCCAATTACGCAGAAGGCAGAGCGCACATAAAACCTACATTTGCTGTTTAGAAGTTTGGCAGATGAAGAAAACAATAATCTACATTCTGAATCTATATCACCTATCATAAAAAATGTCTAATGTATTGGAGAAAAAATATTGTAAAACGGATAACATCTTATATAAACTTGAATTTTAAAAAACTTTTGAAGTGAAAATGCACTCACTTAATGTATAGTGACGATCGTTTCGACCATCAGGGTCTGATGATGACCAACAACAGGTCGAAACGATCGTCACTATACATTAAGTAAGTGCATTTTCACTTCAAAAGTTTTTTAAAATTCAAGTTTAATTTTAATAGTGAAAAAGTATGGATATACAACAGAGTAATCTTATATAACATTGACAGATTTTAATAATAGACTATATTATGAATTAATCAATATTAAATATTGATTTAAATGAATTTATTTCCAGTAACTTCCAAATACTCAATCAAGAAAAGCTGATTTCTACTAGATAGCTCTGGAAAAATCCCAAGAGTTGAAAAAGAAAGAAATATCAATTTTGAAATTCTTGGTAAGGACAGTTTCCGTACATTGAAATAGAAAATGATAGAATCTGAATTATTGTACTTGAATCTGTAATAACAAAGGTGTCAATGATGATCGAACAAAAGAAAGGATACTTTCACACGATAGGAGACGTGCAACTTGAACACTGAACAGTGTTCACGTTTTTTTGTCGAATTACATTGAGTCAAATCGTGTCTTTCACATGGTTACCCCTAGCCAGGAACCTCGTTTTGTCACGTCTTTTCCCCTCGAGGCAAGCAGAAACCGGCTTGCATCGAGATACTAGCGGACAAATCGTCACTTTCACATGGTGATTCTACGTCTCTCCGGACACCACTTTTTCTCAAAAACTATCTTTCTTGAAAATGAAGATAGAAAGATTCTGATTTCGGATTTGGATTCAGCGACCCCAAATTCTACTAAGCGTAAGTCCCGTTTTCGGAAATATCCGAAAACAAGGAAGTTATGGCTGTTTTTAATAAAGCTATCTATTTATACGGTAAAAACGAACAGGTACTGCACTATACAGTACGTATGTACTGTAGCTATTATAATACAACTTACACTGTATTCGTGTAGGAAATTTGGTAGGATATTTATCTTGATTTCTGAAAATACCCTAAAATAAGGGAGTAAGATAACTTTGAAAAACCAAAGTTTTCCTGCCGATTGAAGAAACATTAAAAATTAGTCTAAGACATATTATGTCTTAGACTAAAAACGTGTAGCAAATATCAGATCACTATTCAAGCTATCAAGCTTTTCATAAATTTATTTGTCTCCTCATGGCAGAATAGAAGGTTTGCGCCCAACTTTTTCACTTGAACATTTCTGTGATTAAATTGTGATAGAACACATTATCGTATTGATCTAAATCCAGTTACATGTACATCGATTTTCGTATAATTGACTTTTTAACGTCCCTATGAATTCTAACAGGTTCAGCACAACTTCTTAAATATAACATTATGTTTGATTCAACAGAATTCATAAGGACGACAAAACATCGAACAACAAAAAAACGCTTTCTGAGAAACTGGCTTTAACAAAGCATGGCTTCACGAAATACAGTACGATAATTTAGAATAGTTGGTACAATGGTTATGCTTTTCACATTATGGCAACACTGGATTCAGCTCAGCAACTAAAATCGACAAGCCATGATTATGTTATCTTACTCATGATACAAAGTATCGAACTGCTTTGTACTATGATACATGGTTTTCATTCCGTATCATTATTTAATAAAAATAAAACAAGATTCCGGTTTCAAAAGCATCAAAGTCGCCAGGCTGGTCTGAACTACTCATGACTTTTTCAGTATGCATTATCAGAGACAAGAATAATATAGTACTTACTTATCCTTCATCTATGGCATTATCCACTCAGCAGTTCCAATACACAGACATCACTACTTGGAATGGCATGACATTTTCTATTCTTTCAATTCCTATTATTACCATAGATCGATTCAGATCAGCACAATGTTTATACTGTATGTTCATAATAGATTTTTCTGATTGTTAAAAAGAAATAGTCAATAATTGCTGGGAATTTAAAGTGATATTCAACGATTTGAACCTGATAAATTGGATTGTTGAATGACAATTGAAATTCAGTGAAGTTTACTGTACAACATTCCTTTTCCTTCTATTTTATTGGGTGATGAGTGGAGATGATTTATGATTTCATATTTGGATTCATCTTTTCATAGTTCAATATTTTTTTGGAAAACTAGAACTTTTAAAAATTGAAAATGTTTATGTTTAAACTTCTCAGGTGTTCAAAACCTTCTTGAAACCTTTGCCTGTCCCTTTGTGAGGCAGGAGTATAAAAATTATCTTAGTACGTTTACTATATAATCATATGATAATGGAAAGCTATATTAAAAACAGCTATAACTCCCTTGTTTTCGGGTATTTTTGAAAATGGGACTTACGCTTTAAAGAATTTGGGGTCGCTGAATCCAAATCCGAAATCAGAAATCTTCTATCTATATTTTTAAGGAAGTAAGACTTTGAGAAAAAGTGATGAGTCATACTTTGAGCAAATGTCGGCGTACTTGTTAGATCTGTCGGCTTATTTGTAAGATCCCCATGTGAAAGCACAGGAGAGCTGCAGAATATGAAATATGATCTTCAGTATTATGATCTTCCAGGAGCGAGGACTCTGCCGTGTGAAACTGGCCAAACGGTCAAACAAAATCTTTAATTTGCTTCCTTCTCAGTAACTCAGTGGGGGTGAAAAGTGACTTGTCTTTCTTTCAACCAATTCAGCTCAGCGCCCCTGATTTTTCATAAATTCTACAACTGCTCGAAATTTAAAACAATGCATTGCGTATTTTCAGCACGGTAACTTTTGAACAGTAAATGCTACAATCTTGTATAGAAATATTACAATATTCCAAGTGGAGGGCTTTATGATTCAATGAGCAAATTGCAGTACGTTAACCGGATTCGGATGGCTTTCATTGTTTCATTGAATATTGATTGTCGTTGCTTTTCGACTATTATTCATAATTCAAAATTAGTTGTTATGATTAGTGAGTGTGGACAATCCGCGTATAGGCAGTCAAATAAAATTATCAGAACAAAAACATTTTCCGGGCCAATCTATATTCGCACTCCGACACTTTCTCTCCTCATATAAATATGCAACGGCACTATTTGAAGTCAGATTTAAATACTCAATATAAATAATTCCTTTCAACTGCACTGAGCATCTTTTAACTTGATTTACATTGAAATAGCTTTGTACCCCATGCTGCACCGAACGCTACAACGTACACTTGGCTATTGGAAAATCATAGTAGGGTATTCTAATATTATCAAACATTATTTATCATCAAGCATCAGAATGGATAGAAATGAATTTAGTGTGGATGCACTAATACTGTATACTGATCATCTCTGTTGTTGGAAGTTGATAATGAGAAAGTAAATACATTTTTAAAAAGGGAGAAAACTTCATTGCCTACCTAGACGATCTGCCAAGTAGAGGATTTCCAAGAGTGAAATCAACTTTCACTTCACTTCGATACTGTTTGGTAGACATTACACTATCAACACGCTAATGTGATGTTTTGTATGCGCATTTTAATTTGTCAATCTAATAGGTATCTAATAATAAATTAGAAACAGTTTTGACTTTCAATGATGTTTAAACACTTCTCGAGTTCCCGTCTTTCATTTATGATATAGAGGCCTACTTCTTCTAATTTAGAAAAGTAAAGAACTTTTAATTTATAAGAATTATTCCTTTAGACACTCTTATATTTATTTGTTTTAGAAAACAGTACACTAAAGAAGATCATTCTTATGAAACAAGTAGCAAATAATAAAGGTTCAGTTGTAATTCAGTTGTTGTTCAGTACCAGTTGAGCAGTCGAAGAGGCAAGTTGTTTTTTGTCCTCTCTCTTATCTGACCTTATAAAGTCTTTCAAAATGAAGTGCGATTTCTGTAAAAGTGAGGTGCAGGACCGTGATGTGTTGTGGTGTTCAAAATGTAGAATTGACTGTCACTTTTCTTGTCAGTCAGTTAAAGAATCAAATTTTCGTAAAATGTCCGCAGAAACTAAATCTAAATGGATTTGCTTGAACTGTAAGTCAGTCGGAGCAGGCTCTAAAGCGGCTGGCTTATCATCATCCACCGATAGTGAAAAGGAAGGTAAGAGTGGCAGTGCTTCACAATCACCCTCTCTGTATCAGGCTGACCTTGATGCTATTGGCAGTGTTATCAAGACAATGATTCAAACTGAACTGGCCCCCTTCACACAAGAATTTAGTGCCATTAGAGAATCAATTGATTTTATATCAACCGAATTCGATAATTTCAAGAAAGAACTTTCTGCTTTTAAATCTAATGTTAAAACTCTGACTGAAGAAAATGCTATTCTGAAAAGTGCCAATTCCCAACTGAAATCTGAACTGTACTCGCTTCAAGAATATACACGTAGAGATAATCTAATTATCACAGGAATCCCGGAAACGGGTAGTGAATCCGTTTATGATATATTTAACAAAGTGTCAAGCACAATCAACAGCCAGCTGACATCTGAAGACATTAGTACGGCTCATAGGCTACCAACTAAAAATAAAGCAAAGATTAAACCTTTTGTCGTGAAATTTCTTCGTAGACAAGATAAGGAATCGTGGCTTACTAATTTCAAAAACGTATCATCAAAGGACAGGGCTAATCATGGTATTTCGACGAAGTCAATCGATAATATGTATCCGGACGGCAAGGTGTTCGCTCATCAACACCTTCCAGCACATATCCTGGATCGGCTCAAGGTGGTGAGGGCCGTCGCCTTCCAAAAGGGCTACAAATACGTATGGGCAAGGCAGGAGAAAATATACGTCCGGAAAGATGCTACCCAACAGGCAATATTGATTCGTAGTAAAGAGGATTTGAACACTCTATGAATCATAGATTCATTATTTTAAATATGTATGAACTAGACAAATTAATCGAATTAAGGTTCCATTTTATTTTATATGTCAACTATTATTTGAAGGTGAAAGTATTACTTCAATGTGAATTCAGGTGCAGTTATGGTTCGCTTTTCAAGCATTGTTTATTTTTTATTGAATACATCTTGAGTGAGGGTCGAATTTCTATGATTGTGGTAATTTTTGCCATTCTAAAACTTATGGTAACGATTATTGAGTTCATTTTCTTCCATTTTTTTATCTTTTGTTTTCATTTTCTAACTAAAAAAAGCTTAAGTTTTTTATATGAATATGTGGGTTTTGGGGAAGTCCCATGTATTATCTATTATATTACATTCTACTGTATATTTTGTTTTTTTGTATTTCAATTGTTTTATTTAATTCTCTAAAATTATGACGCTGGCAAGATTACTTAGTTCAATTGAGGAAGTGAATACCTTTTCCTCGGAATCAGTAGGCATTCGCATCTATCACCAAAACATACGGAGCATGCAATCAAACTTTGATTCATTCCTATTATATCTTAATGGTCTAACTGTGAAACCAGCGATAATTATTCTTAGCGAGGCCTGGTTACAGCATGAGAATGATGTTCTATTATATCAAATAGATAACTATGAGAGCTTTTCAGTATTCTCTGCTTTATCTAGGGCTAGTGGTATTGTCGCTTATGTGCATAATTCCATTGATGCGAGGACGAGTGATTTCCAGATTCCGAATTGTGATTGCCTGCTTCTGAATTGTATATATGGGAATCGCAAATTCTCAGTAATGGGTATTTATAGATTGCACATTGGTGATCGTAGATTATTTGTTAATAATCTGAGAAATGCTCTTCAGAATGTAAAAATGAATGATTTGATCTGTGTCGGAGATTTCAATATAGATATTAGCCTAGACGACATTGTTGTAAATGATTATTTAAACTGCTTGAGCAGTAATGGTCTTGAACAGCTGATTGATGTCAACACAAGGGTGGTGGAGTTGTCATCAACTTGTCTCGATCACTTCTCTTATCGATCTGATTGGGCTACTGTCAGTAGAATCGCAGTAATTGATAACTTTATCACCGACCATAGAGCCTTAATAGGCTTTCTACCGGTTGGAGAGGGAAAAATATTATTACGTAATGCAACTGAATTCAATAAACTTGATTATGATTTAATTTCTGAACACATAAAGGCTCAATCATGGATAGGTGTACTCGAAATGGATGATACAAATACAGCATTTGATAAATTCTATAGTATTATGAACAATATTTTGAATAAATCCGTGAAGCAAGTGAAATATAGAAATAATCTGAAAATGATAAAACCGTGGATGACCCCTGGGTTGACAAACAGTATAGCAGTAAGTGATAAATTGTACAAGTTACATAAAAGAATGCCTGATAATATTACACTCAAAATAAATTCATAACTATGAGAAATAATGTAAAGCAGTGGATAAAGGATGCAAAATGTAAATACTATTCAGACAACCTGAATTTACACGATAAAAATCCAAGGAAAAAATGGGAAGTATTACATTCAATCTTGCCTGGTGAAAATAAAAGAAGCCATGGGATTCAACTTAACGAAAGTGGCTCATTGATTAGTGATAGCAAGAGCCTTGCAGATATATTCAATAAATATTTTATTGAACTTCCTAAAAGACTCTCCCAGACTTGTCCACCAAAAACAGATCATATAATACAGCGATACTCAAATGAATTCAAAATGGAACTAAATGTCAGGTCAATTTTTCTGGATCCGATCAGTAGTGAAGAACTTATACAAATTGTTAAAAACTCGATATGAATAAGAGCTCGGGTAATGATAGAATAACAGCTAGAATTTTGAAGCAGAATATCTCATATCTTTCCCAGGTTATTACATACTTATTCAATCTCTCAATAGTTGAAGGGAAATGTCCAAATGTCTTGAAAATTGCAACTGTAGTACCAATTTTCAAATCTGGGGATAAAGAAAATCCAAACAACTACCGACCTATCGCTCTTCTTTCAGTATTTGCGAAAATCCTAGAGAAAGTTGTCAGGATAAGATTAGTAAGCTTTCTAACCAAACACAGTTTTTTCAGCAAAAATCAATTCGGGTTTCAAAAAGGACTAAGTACAGAGGACGCCATGCTTAAATTTATCTCTGAAATATATAATGGAATAAACAATAATAAGAAATGTGCCGGCCTCTATTTGGATATCCGAAAAGCGTATGATACTGTGAATCACGATATATTGTTGGGAAAATTGCAAGACTCAGGAGTTAGAGGTGTATGTAATAATTGGTTTAAAAGCTTTCTAAGTAATAGGTCACAACAGGTAAGGATTGGGGATTCGCTAAGCGAGCTAAAACTTATAGATACAGGGGTAGGTCTGCCTCAGGGGTCCGGTCTATCAGCTGAGCTGTTCCTTGTGTATGTTAATGATCTTTGTAACGGCAACTTTGAGGGATCTGTCACAGCCTTTGCCGACGACACAGCACTGAGTTACAGTGCAGATGATAGGGGTCAGTTGGCTCAGATGATTAGTGAAGATTTGAAGAAATTGAATTTATGGCTGCAGGTGAACGCCCTAGAACTGAATGCCAGTAAATCCCACATAATTGTCCACAAGCTGAGGCCTGAAGGAAATGATTTAATGAATATATCATTTCATTCAAATGAATGTGATAGTCCAATAAACTGCACCTGTGAAAAGATTTCAGAAGCACCCCAAGTTAAATATCTAGGTATTATAATTGATTCCAAGCTCACTTGGAACCAACAAATAATTAAATTGAAGAGGGAACTTACGTGTGCATGCAGAAAATTTTACTATATAAGAAATTTATGCCCCGAATATGTCATGGAATCGCTGTACTATGCACTCGTAAACAGTAGACTACAATATGGAATAGCGGTATGGGGAGGAGCTTATTTTAATAACATTAAACCTCTTGTCACCGGGCAAAAATACATATTGAGGACCATAGACAAAAAACCAAGATTATTTAGCTCTTTGCCAATTTTCAGAAAATGGGGATTTCTACCACTAAGGTATCTGTATTTCTTCAAAGTATTGTCAATTTTCTTTTTTAGAAGTGGACAAGTGAACGTTGCTAACCGCGAATATTATCTCCGATCCGCAAGTAATTTAACTAGACCAAGACCACACAAAGAAATCTTTAAACGTTTTTATTTATTTATAGCCCCAAAAATATACAATGAAATTCCAATTAGCATAAGGCAGCAAAAAAATCCGAGAAGTTTCAAGTTTTTTCTGAAAAATTGGTTATTGGAAAAGCAGGATGTTGAAGTGTGGTTTAGAGATCTCAGATAAAAACTTAATAATATTGCAATAGAAGTATAGTTACAGATCATTTAAAGAAATCTATTCAATGTGTGAAATATTCAAATCTAAGCTTAGTAGGTATTTGTTTCTGTTTGTGATGTAAATAGATATTATTATTCAAGGTAAAACAACCCAAGTTGGAGAGTGTAGATATATAAGTGATTAAGTGCCCTAAGATTGCTCTAGAATAGATAGATGGCAAGGGATACGTTAAGTTGAATTTTTACCTTATGATGAATGGATATAAGTGGAAGAGTAATTATTTTAAATATGTATGAACTAGACAAATTAATCGAATTAAGGTTCCATTTTATTTTATATGTCACTATTATTTGAAGGTGAAAGTATTACTTCAATGTGAATTCAGGTGCAGTTATGGTTCGCTTTTCAAGCATTGTTTATTTTCTATTGAATACATCTTGAGTGAGGGTCGAATTTCTATGATTGTGGTAATTTTTGCCATTCTAAAACTTGTGGTAACGATTATTGAGTTCATTTTCTTCCATTTTTTTATCTTTTGTTTTCATTTTCTTACTAAAAAAAGCTTAAGTTTACTTATTTCAATTGAGGAAGTGAATACCTTTTCCTCGGAATCAGTAGGCATTCGCATCTATCACCAAAACATACGGAGCATGCAATCAAACTTTGATTCATTCCTATTATATCTTAATGGTCTAACTGTGAAACCAGCGATAATTATTCTTAGCGAGGCCTGGTTACAGCATGAGAATGATGTTCTATTATATCAAATAGATAACTATGAGAGCTTTTCAGTATTCTCTGCTTTATCTAGGGCTAGTGGTATTGTCGCTTATGTGCATAATTCCATTGATGCGAGGACGAGTGATTTCCAGATTCCGAATTGTGATTGCCTGCTTCTGAATTGTATATATGGAAATCGCAAATTCTCAGTAATGGGTATTTATAGATTGCACATTGGTGATCGTAGATTATTTGTTAATAATCTGAGAAATGCTCTTCAGAATGTAAAAATGAATGATTTGATCTGTGTCGGAGATTTCAATATAGATATTAGCCTAGACGACATTGTTGTAAATGATTATTTAAACTGCTTAAGCAGTAATGGTCTTGAACAGCTGATTGATGTCAACACAAGGGTGGTGGAGTTGTCATCAACTTGTCTCGATCACTTCTCTTATCGATCTGATTGGGCTACTGTCAGTAGAATCGCAGTAATTGATAACTTCATCACCGACCATAGAGCCTTTATAGGCTTTCTACCGGTTGGAGAGGGAAAAATATTATTACGTAATGCAACTGAATTCAATAAACTTGATTATGATTTAATTTCTGAACACATAAAGGCTCAATCATGGATAGGTGTACTCGAAGTGGATGATACAAATACAGCATTTGATAAATTCTATAGTATTATGAACAATATTTTGAATAAATCCGTGAAGCAAGTGAAATATAGAAATAATCTGAAAATGATAAAACCGTGGATGACCCCTGGGTTGACAAACAGTATAGCAGTACGTGATAAATTGTACAAGTTACATAAAAGAATGCCTGATAATATTACACTCAAAAATAAATTCATAACTATGAGAAATAATGTAAAGCAGTGGATAAAGGATGCAAAATGTAAATACTATTCAGACAACCTGAATTTACACGATAAAAATCCAAGGAAAAAATGGGAAGTATTACATTCAATCTTGCCTGGTGAAAATAAAAGAAGCCATGGGATTCAACTTAACGAAAGTGGCTCATTGATTAGTGATAGCAAGAGCCTTGCAGATATATTCAATAAATATTTTATTGAACTTCCTAAAAGACTCTCCCAGACTTGTCCACCAAAAACAGATCATATAATACAGCGATACTCAAATGAATTCAAAACTGAACTAGATGTCAGGTCAATTTTTCTGGATCCGATCAGTAGTGAAGAACTTATACAAATTGTTAAAAAACTCGATATGAATAAGAGCTCGGGTAATGATAGAATAACAGCTAGAATTTTGAAGCAGAATATCTCATATCTTTCCCAGGTTATTACATACTTATTCAATCTCTCAATAGTTGAAGGGAAATGTCCAAATGTCTTGAAAATTGCAACTGTTATACCGATTCTTAAAAAAGGGGACAGATTGTCCAAAACTAACTACCGTCCCATTTCTCTACTTACTACCTACCCTATCAAAAATATTCGAAAACTTATAAAAAAGAGATCTCTGAATTTCTTAGATAGTAACAACTTTTTCTCTCAGCAACAGTTTGGCTTCAGAGAGAATCTTAGTACCTAACTGGCACTTCAGCATTTCCTGAAGAATGTATATAAGGGATTAAATATAAAACAAGGTGAATGCAGCTGGTTTGTTTATCGACATAAGTAAAGCATTTGATACAGTTGATCATGATCTTTTGCTACATAAATTATGGCGAGCAGGTAGCAGAGGCACACCGTTGGAGTTGCTTAAAACTTTCCTTCAGGAAAGAAGACAATCAGTTAAAATCGATAATGAGATTAGTTTCCCTTTGGTAATCTGTCATGGAGTACCGCAGGGATCTATCCTGGGACCTATATTATTTTTAATATATATCAACGACTTATTTAAGGGTGACTTCAATGGGGAAATAACTACTTTTGCTGATAACACTGCATTGTCATATAATACAGACAATAAAATCCAACTTCAGTTAAATATCCAGCAGGATTTGGATAAACTATCACTCTGGTTTTCTTGTAATAAATTATCTATGAATGTACAGAAAACAAATTATATTATTTTTAGTCTTGCTGGGAGTCAAAGCCTTCCAGATCCTATACTTCTTCACTCATTTGACTGCAGACGAGACCAATGTGATTGTCCCATAGTTAAAATGGGATCCACAGTAAAATATTTGGATGTGTTCCTGGATAACAACCTATCTTGGAAACAACATATATCAGTCCTTAAAAAGTCTCTCCACTTTTACCTCAGAACAATGTTCAGATTGAAGGGGCTTTGCAATCAGAATATACTAAGAGATATCTATTATGCGTTTGCCCATTCAAGACTTAGTTATGGTTTGAGTTGTTGGGGGGGTGCCTATTACACTACTTTGTATCCTATAATTAAGCTACAAAAATCATTTATTAGAGTAGTTGCTGGCGTGGGTTATAGAGACCACTCTTTTCCACTATTTCTCCAATCTGGGATTTTGCCGCTGAGACATATGTATGTTCACAAGGTATTGTCCATGTTTTACTTGATAAGTGGAAATGACGGTGTAACAGTGGACTGACTATTGTGATTTGGTTGAGGGTCCCCATTTAACAAGAGGAGTGGTAAATCAAAACCTACGAGGAGTCAGGCCAAACTGCACTCTTTTTAGGAAGTCATTTATTTTTCTTACACTTAAATTTTTCAATCAATTACCCAATGATATCAAAATAGTTTTCAGGTCTCGTGATAGGATACAGTCGCTTAAATCTATTCAAGAAATGGCTACTAAGTATTACCCGAGAGGATCTTGAAACCATGTACAACCCTATGATTTAATTTCCAGTGATGAATGATCTATTGCTCCAATTTTGCCAAAACTGATTAATGTTATTTTTTTCATTTTTCATTAGTATATTCTCTAGACACTTCAAAATGGTTTTAAATAATGTTTTAGTGTTTGTTTAATAATTCTTAAAAAAGTGTTTGAGTTGAATTCATTGTTTCCTATTGACTGGCTCATTATTCTTCTCCGTTATATTCCTAAACTCTGGTAATGTTTTTTATTCCATAAAATAATATTTTATAATAGTTT